>NW_027507791.1:53976963-54449463 GCF_037356315.1 Lithobates pipiens
TGGCTGGCAACCCTCCTTGATCCACGTTACAAGGGTAAGGTTGTGGACCTTATCTTGCTGTCGCAGAGGGAGCAGAGGATGAAACATCTTCGGGAATACTTGCAGAAAGGTTTGTGCATCACGTTTCCAGAGCCTGGGAGGTTACAAATTCCTGGTCCTCCTGGACAACGTGTTTCTGAGGCTTCGGTCAGTCACAGAAGGAGCGGTGGAGAAGGTGGCTGTCTGACCGATGCGTTCAGACAATTTTTTAGTCGCAGCCACAAGATAATGGTTGCTGGAACCGATCAGCAACCATTGCCAGCGTCTGATTTACATGGTGCAGGAATACCCAGGGGCAAGATCAGACTTGGACACCTTTCCCACCGAAAATCCTCTTGGTTACTGGGTCTTGAGGATGGGTCACTGGCCAGAGCTTGCACAGTATGCAATTGAGCTACTGGCCTGTCCTGCATCCAGCGTTCTTTCGGAACGCACATTCAGTGCTGCTGGAGGCAGGGTGCACCCGTCCACCGAATCGGTCGATCGGCTGACCTTCATAAAAATGAAGCCCTTTAAGACTGCCTATGCTGATGCTGAGTCACTATCCTGTTATGCTGAGTGACTATTCTCTTCCTATCCTCCTCAATATTCACGCTGATAGCATGTAAGAACATTTTTGGTTCTGGGCACCACCACCAGTGGCTAAGGCCCAATTTTTCTGCCCCTGTTTAACAGGGGCGTGTAATTACAATTTTTGATGCAATACTTTGCAGCAGGGTTCATTCCTGTGCTCCAACTAGAGTATCTCTGGGGGCTGCAGTGTTATGGCACCAGCACCAGTGCCTAAGGCCCAATTTTTTTGCCCCTGTTCAACAGGGGCATGTAATTACAATTCTTGATCTAATAGTTCACAGCAGGGCCTGTTCCTGCACCCACCAAGAGTAACTGTGAGGCCTTACAGTGTTGTGGCAACACTACCAAACCGCTCCCCACCAAAGGCCCAATTTTTTCGACCCTGTTCAACAGGGGCATGTAATTACAATTCTTGATCTAATATTTCACAGCAGGGCCCACCAAGAGTAACTGTGAGGGCTTACAGTGTTGTGGCAACACCAACACCTAAGGCTCAAATTTCTGCAGAGTATATAGGGCAGGCTCCTACTTTCAAACATCCAACTTATAAACGACTCCTACTTTCAAACAGAAGGAGACAACAGGAAGTGAGAGGAAATCTACCCCTAGGAAGGGAAATTATCTCCTGTAAGAGTTCCTTGTTTCACTAAAAACCCCAAATATTCAAAATTCAATTGTTATTGGGACAGAAAGTGAGGTGAAATCTTCTGAACAGGTGCACAGACAGAAAAAAAAGATTTCAGGGGTGATAACCCTTTCCTATGTTTTCCAAAAAGCTTAAAAATAGATTTTTTGACAGGAGCTACACTTTAAAATGTACCAGTTCAAAATTACAAACAGATTCTACTTAAGAACAAACCTACAGTCCCTGTCTTGTTTGGACCGCTTGTATACTGCTGTTCGGAGTATATAGGGCTTGGGGGCCCCATACCTTTCCTTTTTTTAATTTGGGTGCGGGGTTCCCCTTAATATCCATACAAGACCCAAAGGGGCTGGAAATGGGCTGGGGGGGGGGGGGGTGCCCATGCCTTTTTTCTCAAAGGTTTTCATCCATATTGCCGGGACCAGACATTACATTACATTACACAAGCAGTTTTAAATGACTTTTATTCCTTTAGAAATGTCATTTTGTGCAGGGACAGTTCTAAGCACGGGAAACACGTGCCACTTTACAGGCATACTATAGACACCCCCCAAGCACAATATTTAAAGGAATATTTCACTTTTATTTTTTCAGTTTAAGCATCATTAAAATCACTGCTCCAGAAAAAACGGCTGTTTGTAAAACTTTTTTTTGCATTAATACATGTACCCTGGGGAAGGACCCGGGTCCCCCAACCCTTTTTAGGACAATAACTTGCATATTAGCCTTTAAAATTTGCACTTTCGATTTCTCACGTTCGAGTCCCATAGACTTTAACAGAGTTTGAAAGTTTGCACGAACTATTGGTCCGTTCGCAAGTTCTGGTGCAAACCGAACCGGGGGGGGGGGGGGGGTGTTTGTCTAATTTTCTTAGCCATCAACTGTAGTGGGGAATGGTCTGTAATCAAATGGAACAGTCTGCCCAAAATGTAATACCTTCAAAGTCTAGTGCCCACATTGCAATCAGACAAACCATTTACACTATTGAAAAAAAAAATTCTGTAAGGGTTAGTTTGTTGACTGAGGTATCCTACAGGATGTTCTTCCCCCAACATTTTCCAGGACAAGACTGCACTAGGCCAAAATCGGTCTGTAAAATAATTTCTTGATTGAATTTGAGGGTGGTTAACAATGGGTTCTTACACAACACTGCCATCAGCTCCTGTAAAGCTCTCTCTGCCGCTTCTTGTGTGACCATGTTTTTGACCGCAAGGACACAGAGGCTGGAAGTTTTCCAAGATTTGGCAATGATTTGTTTGGCTGCTGTTGTGACCTGCAAGAGAAGTTTAAATTGGCGTTGGGATAGATTTGGCGGTTTGAAATTTAAAAGTGCTATAGTTGGGTCAGGTTGCAGAGTTGTTTCGAAAGAGTGGAGAGTATGTTAAACAGGTTGGACCAAAAGGTTCATGCAATTAGGCATGACCAGCGTATATGGTGGAAGTCCTCTTGTATCGAAAAACCCCCGGAAGCAGGTGGAGGGGTAGTGAGGAACATATTTGGCTATCCTGGCTGGGACCAAGTACCAACGTGTCAGGACTTTAGAATTGGTTTCCAAGGCAAAATTGTTTTGGGAGGAGGACTTTGTGGCTTTCCATATGTGGTGCCAGTCCACCGCATCTAAAGTGATTTCCAAATCTTTTTCCCATTTAGAGGTGTAGGAAGGGACAGGAGAGAGTCCTGTGTTAAGCAAGTGGGCGTAGAGGGTTGAGATCATGCCTCTACTGTGTGGGTCGCAGGCATGTTTAAAGATGGACAAGGAGAGGGAAAATGAATCTCTGGGAATTAAGGATGTGAAGAAATATTTCATTTGGAGGTATCGGAAGATTTCAGAGGTTGGGATGTCGTAAGATTCCCTGAGGGTCGGAAAGGGCTTTATGCCATTAGAGGTTATAAATTGATGTGCCCGGATGAGGACCGTTTCTGAAAGGAGGGTGGTGAGGTCCAGGCTGGGTAGAAGGAAGGGTTGCGTAGGAAGGAGAGCATGGGGTTATGAGGAGATTGAAGTGAGTGCTTGGATATAAGACGGTCCCAGAGAGAAAGTGAGTGGTGAATGACTGGGTTATGTATTGTGTAGCGATAGTACATCTTTTCAATACATGTTTGATCCCCTTAAAGACCCTACGAGTACAGAAGAATACTTGTTAATGCGCCAAAAATTTACTCAGCTTCTAATTTGTTATTATGGGCTGACAACACACAGAATTATTGGAGTGGTGTCAGCCCTGTCCAGTTGTGTTTTGCTAGGGCAGATCTATGCCTGAAGCCCATCAATGTACTTATTCAGGTGTGAACCTGCTGAGTGCTAGAACATGCTAACTTGTCCAGCCATCATCTCACTAGAATACATAGCAAGAAGTGAATCTCACATGTATGTACCCTTTGAGCAAAACAAAAGAAATTCCCAGCTCGACCAGCCTGCAACCAACCAAATTATCCAGTCTAACATTATGTTGCAAAAACATGCGTAAGCTACAGAGCCCCATCAAGACACCCCAGTATTTTCTGTAGTCTTAACTCTACATTTTAAGAGCCTCCACAGCACATGCACTATAATGGATAGGCAGAGGGCAGGTGAGCCTGGATAGAGCCCATCACTCCTTAAAGGCATCTGGCACACTGAACACCCAGCATATAGCATAATGGCAGGAAAAAATGTCCAGTGCCTCCCCTCACCAATATTTCAACAGTACAAATGAACGGCCACTGCCCCCACTTATAACTGGTGTTTGCAGCAAGGAGCACATGGAAGAGCTGCGCATGCAATACAAAACTAAAGAAATTCCCAGCTCAACTTACCGACCAGTCTACAACCAACCAAATTATCCTGTCTAACGGTATGCGTTAAAAACAGGGGTTTAGGTTGCACACATTTGCAAATATATGCGTAAACTGCAAAGCACCTTCACAGCACCCCAGTTTTTTCTGTAGTCCTAATTCTAAATGTTGAGAGCCTTTGTGGTCAGCCCCTTAAAAAACTGTTCTGTTTTAGGTTCCCATTGATGCACAAAGAATCTGAAAACTGAAAAAAAACGGTGCTGTACACTCACAGGCTTCTGCATGGGTTCTCTGTGCTCTCGCAGCTGATCTGTGTGAGAGCAGAGCGTACCGATGTTTACATCCAATTCCCATTGAGTACCATGTGGTTGCTGTGATTGGACACAGCAAATTACATGGTACAAGACCACATGATCACACAAACACAGTGGTAATGTGATCTGCTGTTTCCGGGGAACACTCGGATAACTGGGTGCACGTTCCGTGAGCCGCGCAGGAGCACCCGATGTACAGGTATGGTAATCCGCATTGGTACTGCTGTCTGTCTGCGTTCTATAGGCTATGGGCGGACGAGAAGCAGTTAAACTGAAAAACAGAACTGTAATACATTGCAACTTCCCAATCTTTAGATGTGGGGGCTGCATTCCTTTCCTTTTTAAGCACATTATCACCAAATACAGAAAATAGATGTTGATCCCGTCATAAATCCAGTGTCTGTGTAACTATGTATGCACTGAACTCAAATTGTAAACAGTGTTACAAAACCAGGCTCCAGCTATGTTGTGTGGACTACAAAAAATGCGCCCCATCCTTTGTTAAGGAGGAGAGGGGAAGGTGTTTGTAGTTCTTTCCAAGGGTGGCAATGCTGCTCTTTAATAGATTTAGTACAAGGAGTGAACACTGTCACCTTAGGATAGGAAGTGTGTTACTGGCAGGGTCACCAGGTGAAAATGAAGAAAAAAGAAAACAAATGCAGCGACCACATCGAAGTACTGGTGAGCTTCAATATATATAATCTCAGCTCTGTATACTGGGTTCCAGGCTCTTCGTCCTGGTCAAGATACTTTGTTCTGGGTTCTGTGTACTGAGTTCTGTCTCTCTGAATTGGGTTCTAGGTGTACAAACCAATAACTGGTGATATGTGTATATGCGGTGGACAATGCACTGACTACACCACACAGGTAATCACAAAGACTCATCCTTGCTTCTTGGCTCTAGATTGTGAATCTTAGTTCTAGGTGTGCAGATCCATAGCTGTGATCTTTAGTCTCAGTACACAGTTCCATCAACAGAACTGCGCAGGCAATGCAGGGGCCAGATGCCGGGTTTGTCAAGTTACAACCAAAAATATAAGTGTATTTTATTGGATTTTATGTGATAGACCAACACAAAGTGGCACATAATTGTGAAGCTAAAGGAAAATGATAAATGATTTTTCATTTTTTTTTTACAAATAAATATGTGAAAAGTGTGGTGTGTATTTATATTCAGCCCCCCCGAGTCAATACTTTCTAGAACCGCCTTTCACTGCAATTACAGCTGCAAGTCTTTTCGGGGATGTCTCTACCAGCTTTGCACATCTAGAAAGTGACATTTTTGCCCATTCTTCTTTGCAAAAAAATAGCTCAAGCTCTGTCAGATTGGATGGAGAGTGTCTGTGAACAGCAATTTTCAAGTCTTGCCACAGATTCTCAATTGGATTTAGGTCTGGACTTTGACTGAGCCATTCTAACACATGATCATACATGATATGCTTTGATCCAAACCATCCCATTGTAGCTCTGGCTGTATGTTTAGGGTTGTTGTCCTGCTGGAAGGTGAACCTCCACCCCAGTCTCAGGTCTTTTGCAGACTCTAATGCCACGTACACACGACCGGACAATCCGATGGACTTTGCAGCTGAGGTCTGCCGGACTTTCAATCAAACTGACTTGGCCACAGACGCTCACTCCAAAAATCAGACGGATTCGAATGTGATGACGTAGAATAAGGAAGTTCATAGCCAGTAGCCAATATCTGCCCTAGTGTCGGTTTTAGTCTGTCGAACTAGCACACAGACAAACGGATTGTCTGCTAAAAGCCGAGTCCAGCGGACAAATTTAAAGCCAGTCTTATTTGTAGGTCTGCCAGACTTTTGGGAAGAAAAGGGAAGAAAAAGTCTGCTGGAGCCCACACACGATCGAATTGTCCGACGGACTCTGGTCTGCCGGAAAGTCCGATCATGTGTACGTGGCATAACAGGTTTTCTTCTAAGATTGCCCTGTATTTTGGGTCGATCCATCTTCCCATCAACTCTCATCAGCTTCCCTATCCCTGCTGAATAAAAGCATCCCCACAACATGATGCCGCCACCACCATGTTTCACGGTGGGGATGGTGTGTTCAGGGTGATGTGCATTGTTAGTTTTCCACCACACAAAGCGTTTTGCTTTTAGGCCAAAAAGTTCTATTTTGGTCTCATCTGACCAGAGCACCTTCTTCCACATGTTTGCTGAGTCCTCCACATGGCTTCTTGCAAACTGAAAATGGGACTCCTTATGGCTTTCTTTCAACAATGGCTTTCTTCTTGCCACTCTTCCATAAACACCAGATTTGTGGAGTGCACGACTAATAGTTGTCCTGTGGACAGATTCTCCCACCTGAGCTGTTGATCTCCGCAGCTCCTCCAGAGTTACCATGGGGCTCTTGGCTGCTTCCCTGATGAATGCTCTCCTTGCCCGGCCGGTCAGTTTAGGTGGACGGCCATGTCTTGGTAGGTTTGCAGTTGTGCCATATTCTTTCCATTGTCGGATGATGGATTGAACAGTTCTCTGTGACATGTTCAAAGCAGTATGAGATAAATTACACACAGGTAAAATCTATTTACTAATTAGGTGATTTCTGAAGGAAATTGGTTCCACTAGATTTTAGTTAGGGATATCAGAGTAAAGCGGGCTGAATACGAATGTACGCCGCACTTTTCACATATTTATTTGTAAAATATTTTGAAAACTGTTTTTCATTTTTCTTCCACTTCACAATTATGTGACACTTTGTGTTGGTCGATCATATAAAATCCCCCAAAAAATACATTTACGTTTTTGGTTGCAACATGACAAAATGTGTGTGTGTGTGTGTGTGTGTATGTATATACCCTGTTTCCCCTAAAATAAGACCTAGTGTGATTGTCAGTGATAGCTGCAATAAAAGCCCTACCCCCCAAATAAGCCCTAGTTAAAGTCCTTGTAGGTCTTCTTTTCAGGGTAGGGCTTATTTTTGAGGAAACAGAGTAGGGCTTATTTGGGTGGTAGGGCTTATATTGCAGCCAACACCGACAATCACGCTAGGTCTTATTTTAGGGGAAACAGGGTTACACACACACACAGTTTCCTTCTCAGCATCTTGACTCGGAGGCTTCAGTGAAGTTTTTGGTATTCTGGAGAGGAATGAATCCTGCAGGGGAACAGAAGGGATTTTAGGAATGACGTGAGCAGCGCGGTGGTGACTCAGCCCCAGCGTGAAATCCTCCTTTCCCATTATCATCGGCTCCCATTTTAAGAGGAGACCTAAAGTCATCTGTCGGCGCCTATTTTAAGGCAGCTATTAAGCTCTGTATGTTTGTCAAGTGACAAGTTTCAATGACGCCAGGGCTTCTATGTGCTGATTGGTGCCAGAATTCTTCAAGGACAATGTGTGTTCTGAAGTGTTACTAAAGACACAGCTCCAGTCTCTATCCAGGGAAGGGAAGGATCCTGGGGTCACCGCAGAGTTTGCTTCCCAAGAAGACTGTATTATGAGGCTGTAAGGAAATTGTTTTCTGGCCATTATATATATATATATTTTTTTGTGTATATATATATATATATATATATATATATATATATATATATATATATATATTACTCTATTCTTCAGAAACGACTGCAGGTCCATCTGTATTCATAGCCGTATTTATTTTTTTAATCTAAGCATTCAAGTAATTGACCTCCCTGGGAAGATTTACCCTCCCCCCCCCCCACCAGGCCATTTTTCCCGATACGGCACTGCATTATTTTAAGTGACAATTCCACAGAAGTGCGACCCTGTACCAAAATAAAATGTATATATTTATTTTCCCCACAAACAGAGGGTTCTTTTGAATGCTATTAGATCAACACTGCGTGGTTTATTTGTTTCGCTATAAACAACAACAAAAAAGGCCGATAATTTTGAAAAATAAAATAAAATTGACTGCTATAAAACATCCAATAAAAAAAAAAAAAAAATCAAGAAATCAAATGTCTTCATCAATTTAGGCCAATATGTATTTTGCTACATAGTTTTGCCAAAAAAATAAAAAATCCCAATAGGCGTCTATTGATTGGGTTGTGTAAAAGTTATAGCTAGTTGATATTTTTATTTATTTTACTAGTAATGGCGACAATCAGCGACTTATAGCATGACTGCGATATTGTGGTGGACATTTGGACATTAATTGACACTTTTGACTCTTTTTGAGGACCAGTGACCCTAATACAGTGATCAGTGCTAAGAAAAAATATGCACGCTCCCTGTAAAAATGACACTGACTGGGAAGGGGCTAACTGTGTGCCTAGCCAGTGTTCCTGTGTACTATGTGAGGAGCTTTTACTAAGGGAAGACACGCATCCTATTCCCTGCTTTGCCTCCATGTCTTCCTTTCCGTCAGAATGGGTATTTGCCTTGTTTACATAGCCTGACAGCCTCTCTGCTCGATGATCGGTGGGTGACGGGGGACATCGAGCCTATTACTGGGCTCCTGCTGTGTGTGATCACTGGTGTAGAAAGCTGCCGGAGGTGTGCATGTGCACCCCCTAATCCAGAAGAGTTGGATCACATTTATATACGTAACCAGGCGCAGAGGTACCACCCTGTGGCAGTAAAACTGTTATACACAGGGCCGTCTTTAAGGTAGGGCAAAAGGGGCAGCTGCCCTGGGCCATGTCATTGTTGTGGGGCCCAAAGCAGCTGCCTCATACTTGCCAACTATCCCAGTGTAAATTCCCTTGTCCCTTGAAGTTTTAGTCCCAATATCTCAGTGTGAAGTGATGGTACTAATGCTGCCCAGCTCTGCCCTATTGTTGTGTACAGATAACTCACCTGCAGACCCTGTGTTTACATGTAAATAACCGGCATTCATATGTAAATAGTGGTGGCATTACTAAGTAAATAGATGCGGCCGGCAGCATTGATATGTAAATAAAGGTGGCATTCATATGTGTATCATGCTCCCCTGCAGTGAGGAGGTGATGTGCTGTAACCTCCAGCAACCAATCAGTGAGCAGTATTACTTTACAGTAATCTCTAGTAACCAATTAACAAGCAGAAATAATTTGCTGTAACCTCAAGCAACTAATCAGTGAGCCGTAATGTGTGCTGTAACCTCTAGCAACCAGTAATTAAGCAGTAATGATATGCTGTAACCGCTGGTAACCAATCGCAATTGCTGCCTGATCTGATACAGTAAACTGATTTTAAGTCTAGCTGCTATTTATTGTATGTCTCAGAACAGGTGGAGAGCGAAACTGCATGGGGGGGCCCCCCCAAGAACATTTTTGCCCAGGGTCCAATCAGTATTAAAGACGGCCCATACAGTGAACCTTAAAGCGGAGCTCCATCGAAAAGAGGAAGCTCTGCTTATCTGACACTTCCGGCTCACTTCTCAGTGGCTATTCAAGAGTTGTCTGGGGTGAGGACACCGCTGGAGGCCTGGACAGGTAAGTGCCCTAGAGATGTAAAAGTTCACCACTCCAGGATAATTACCGCTCCCAAAATCAGCTGTCTCCACAGTTAAGCGAGGTGCTGGCTCTGTTTGCAACAGAAATGAAGTGAAAAAAATAGCTGGATAGCCGCACTCCAAAAAAAAATTAAAAATAAAAAATGGTGGGGGCGGAGCTCTGCTTTAAGCGTTGATTACTTATCAGCCTCAACTTATGGGTCTATTTAGGTAAAAAAAAAAAAAAAAAAAAACAATCGCATAGCTATTCATCTGGTGAAACTATTGTGTACATTATTTGGGTCGGTTCACACTTGTGTGATGTGGGAACCCGGCGAGGGTTCGCGCATCGCATGTCTCCCAGCGGAAGTTCACACTGCCCTGTGCAAACTGCTGGGAGTGTCAGTTTAAAGTTAATGACACGCCCAAATCAGTTTGCATATCGCAATGCGATCTGCAAACTCGGACAGGAAACAGATCGATGGGATCTGATTCTGCTGCGGACCAAAAAAAGGGTCCTGTGCGAGTTTGGTCCCAATGCGATGCGAATTCAGCCATACTATCTGTATGGCTGAGTTCGCCTCACACACACATCGCATGCGATTTCCACTGCAGTGCGGTGCGAATCATATGCGATCTCGCACCACGCAGCAGTGTGAACTAGCCCTTCCTGTGCAAAAGGGGCAAAATCAAATGCTCTTCGGTATTTCTTCTATGGCCTGGGTTCACGCTGATGCGAATTTACAGCAGGTTTGATGCGTTTAGGAACACGCGGGGCATGTAAAAAGCATAGTATTCCATGGCTTTGGATCACATATATGCGTTGCGAATTCGGTGCGAGGAAAAAAAAAAGGGGGGGTCCTGTGCGTGTTGACTGCGGGTGCGATGCAAATTCCTATGGTGCAGTGCAAATTTTATCTTCATAGCCTTCAATTGAACTTGCAAGCTGAGAATTGTTCACTGTCTGCCTTCTGAAATTCACTGTGAGGCTAGGTTCACACTGCTGCGATGTCCATGATCGGATGTGATTCGCACCGCACTGCAGTGCAAATCACATGCGATCTCTGTGCGATGCGATTTTAGCCATACAGATAGTATGGCTGAATTTGCATCGCATCCGGCCCAAATTCGTACAGGACCCTTTTTTTGGTCCGCAGCAGAATCGGATCGCATGGGTGTTCACACCATGCGATCCGATTCCTGTCCGAGTTTGCAGATCGCACTGCGATATGCGAACTGATTTGGAGGTGTCATTAACTTTTAACTGACACTCCCAGCAGTTCGCATAGGGCTGTGTGAACTGCCACTGGGAGACATGCGACACCCGCAGTGGATTCGCAGCGTTCCCGCATCGCAGCAGTGTGAAATTGAGATAAATTCGCTCCTGTCTACCTCAAAATGCAGGGAAAATTCAAACCTTACACAGGACAAAAAAAACGATCAAATTCGCAGTACATCAAATGGATCAAATTCGCAGTACATCGCATCGCAGTAGTGTGAACCTCGGCACAAGGTGAATTCTTCTCATTCATAAAAAAAATAAAATAGTGCATTATGTCCACTAGATGGCGATGACAATATGACATAAGTGCTACCAGGCTTAGTACAGCGCTTTTATGAATCCCGACATGTAAATATGGTAAAGAATCTTTGAAACGTGCTGATTACATTTTAGGCAGGGATCCCACTGCTGGGATGTCCCAGACCGGGTGTGATTCACACCGCACTGCAGTGCAAATCACATGCGATTTCTGTGCGATACAGATAGTATGGCTGAATTCGCATTCGGAGCAAACTCTTACAAGACCCTTTTTTTTTTTTGGTCTGCAGCAGAATCGGATCGCATGGGTGTTCACACCATGTGATCCGATTCCTGTCCGAGTTTGCAGATCATACTGCGATATATGCGAACTGATTTGGGGGTGTCATTAACTTTTGCTGTCTAAATTTTCCCTAATATGTGTATGTACTGTATGCTTGTGAGAGAGAGAGAGATCCTAGATTGTAAGCTCTTGAGGACAGGGACTAAGCACTGTGTAATATTGATGGCATATATATATATGTCATTCAGTACCGTCTGACGGGATGAGTCATCTGCAGATGTAAGCTTTTATACCCACCGGCTCGGGGAAGGGGAGCAAATCTGCAGAATTGGAACAATTCTGAATGTCTGATTTTGAAAATGGAAATAACCACAGACAGGCATACTCCACTTTTAAAATACACAATGTTTTTTTTTCTTTTTTTTTTTTACTAAAGCTGGAAAGTGCAAAATCAGGCTCACTTCTGCATGTAAACCAATGAGCTTCCAGGTTTTATTACCAAAGATTAATTGAACAATCTGGGGTTAGAAGCTGATTGGTTTCTATACAGAAGTGAACCTGATTTTGCACTTTCCAGCTTTACTAAATAAACCCCATTGTGTACTTAAAAGTGGGGTATGCCTGTAATACATTTGTTCTGTGGAATGCACAAAAGTACCGACACAGTGGGGGTTATTTACGAAAGGCAAATCCACTTTGCACTACAAGTGCTCCTGAAATTGCACTAAAAGTGTACTTAAAGTGGGAGTCCGCGTTTTTTTTTTTTTAAAAGCCAGCAGCTACAAATACTGCAGCTGCTGACTTTTAAAATAGTGACACTTACCTGTCCAGCGCGCCCGCGATGTCGGCACCGAAGCCAATCTCTCGATCGTCTCTCGGGTGCTGCCGCCGCCATCTTGGGTATGGGAAGCAGGAAGTGGAGCCTTTCGGCTTAATTTCCCGGTTCCCTACTGCGCATGCGCGAGTCGCGCTGCGCAATAAGGATGTACTGTCCACTACACTGACCTACCTGTCCACTATACTATCCACTACACTGACCTACCTGTCCACTATACTATCCACTACACTGACCTACCTGTCCACTATACTATCCACTACACTGACCTACCTGTCCACTATACTATCCACTACACTGACCTACCTGTCCACTATACTATCCACTACACTGACCTACCTGTCCACTATACTATCCACTACACTGACCTACCTGTCCACTATACTATCCACTACACTGACCTACCTGTCCACTACACTGTCCACTACACTGACCTACCTGTCCACTATACTGACCTACCTGTCCACTATACTGACCTACCTGTCCACTATACTGACCTACCTGTCCACTACACTGACCTACCTGTCCACTATACTATCCACTACACTGACCTACCTGTCCACTATACTATCCACTACACTGACCTACCTGTCCACTATACTGTCCACTACACTGACCTACCTGTCCACTATACTGTCCACTACACTGACCTACCTGTCCACTATACTGACCTACCTGTCCACTATACTGACCTACCTGTCCACTACACTGACCTACCTGTCCACTATACTATCCATTACACTGACCTACCTGTCCACTATACTATGCATTACACTGACCTACCTGTCCTCTACACTGAGCCACCTGACCACTATAACCTACCTGACCTCTACCCTGACCCACCTACCCGCTACACTGACTTCTCTGTGCCCTGCACTGACCTACCTGACCACTACACTTCTTTCTGCACTACTCACACTACTGACTACTTCCCCACACCCCACACAAACATATGGCAGATTGGTGGATTTCAATCACCACTCCAGGCCAGTACTCCATGCAGATCATCCATAGTCAGATGACTGCTATCCCCGCAGGCCGGGAACTCTGCCAGCGGCCGCCGTACGCTCGCCTGCATGGAGCACCGCCCCTCCCACTCACACATGGGCTGCCTGCATTGGGCGATGGCACGCAGCTGAGGAATCATGGGGGACAGGGCAGGCTGGACCACTGGAGTCGCTGGGCGGGGGGAGATCCAGTTGCTGAGGAGTCTGCCTCATTGGAGATCTGTGGAGCCTGGAAGAAGTCACTTGGGCTGCCCACCCCCACGCTACACCACTGGGCTGGCCCGGCCGAATTACAACATCGACATTCCACAATCAATTAAATTGTGAATGGCTGTATCCGTTTCATTCCGGGACACTGTATTGTCCCGGAATGAAGGTGCCCGGGACCCGGGACAGACCTGCTAATTGCGGGAATGTCCCGGGCAATCCGGGACACGTGGGCACCCTACTTTCAGTGCAATTTCAAGTGCACTTTGCATTTGTAGTTTGCACTTGTAGTGCAAAGTGGATTTGCCTTTCGTAAATAACCCCCAATGTTTTTTTATTTTTATTTTTTTTTATAATGCTAGTGACAACTTATTTTACTATTTTTACCCTTTTACTGCCAACAACATATGTCAAAAGAGGCATTGTACGGTTTTATACAAACTCCTGGTTGCTGCAGCAACCAAGACTTTGTGTATATATGACAAGCTGGCTGTTTCAGATTACACCAATTGGGTGCCTCTGTAGCTGCCCAATTGCTTTTGCAAACCACTGGAAGTGACCCCCCTCCCCCGCCATGTATCCTGGGCTATGGGCAGGTGTTACCGGCAGGGGTAGCATTTATTCCCTTATCGCCTCTACCTAATAAGATCCTGGAAGAGATGTGTATAATATGTCACTTTACCTGGCTGCTGTGGCTAGAGAAGATGCTAATGAAGTGAGATCTGTGCTCCATTAACTTTAATGTAGGGTCTGTAAAACATGAGGAGTCTTAAGCCCTGTACACATGGGCCGAATGCAATGCAGTTTTCATTGAACCGGTCAACATTTGGCCCGTGTGTACGCCTGGGCTGGCTTTTGTCAGACGGACATGTTGGAAAAAGAGCAGCCAATTGACTCGCGATCAGTGCTGTCACCCATTGGAGGAGAGTGACGATTGGAGTGTTTTGGCGGGGAAAGGGGGGTGGGGTGGGTCAGAACACAACAGCTCAGTGGGGGAGATCACTGTACTAACATCTGATTGTTGAGCTATCAGGTTTTGTTTTGTTTCTTCAACTTAGCGGGTTGAACAAAAAAAAAAAAAAACATGAAACTAGTGGTGTGCATCAGACATTGAAGACCCCTGATGTCTCATTAAAAAGAACATGTCACAACCGCATTATAGCAGATTTTGGTCCCTTATGTGTTCTAAATAAAGTTTTATTGAAAATAAAAAAAAGGTAGAAAGCTTTAATTTTCTAAAAAAAGAAATTTCAATAAAACTTTATTTTAGAACACATAAGGGACCAAAATCTGCTATAATGCGGTCAAACACATAAAAAAAATAATAATATTTTGAGCTTGTACGTGAACATACACATGTAAAGACACGCAAAATTGTGTAATATATTGCCTTTATGGCCTTCTTTTGCTGAAATTTGCACTTGTTAAACCATTGCACTAATGCTGTGTGACATAAAAAATTGGAACTTCCACTATTTTATTCTCCAGAGCCTCTCTTCAGGCCTAAAATTATCTGGCATCAAATCGGTTCAAAAGGAGATTCCTTTTTTTATTCTAGCGGAGCTTGTCATACATCCCAGGAGTCTTCAGGAGAAGAGGATCTCTGAGGGTCTTCTCAGCGAGGTACACCCTCCTGCTTGTGTAACGACATATTCGGCGACCCATCACAGTTTGTTACGCAAATGATGTTCCGTCTCCGCCACCTTGCTACACCCCACACTTGTCCACAGTAAAGAGGGGGGGAAAGCGGACATGTTGTTACACCCACCGGAGTTTTGCATTTTATACGTATTTATAATAGTAAAGTGAGTTTCTATAGTAAAATACAGGACTTAGAACTCCGTCTGACCGCTTAGATGTTGAATTTTAAAAGCAGCCAACTTCTGTCAGATTAGCAAACCTGTGAAATGAGTAGGGTTGCCACTGCTTTTAAAATTCAAGATTTAAGTAGTCAGACGGAGTTGTAAGTCCTATATTTCACTATATAAATTGACTTTACTGTTATAAATACGTGTAAAATGCAAAACTCCGGTGGGTGTAACAACATGTCCAGTTTCCCCCTTCTTAGTGTATGCTTACTATGGGCGAGTGTGGGGTGTAGCAAGATGGCGGCGACGGAACGTCACTTCCGTAGCAAACTGTGATGGGTTGCCGAATATGTCATTACACCTGCATGCTTGAGCTAAGGGCAGACAGATTCCAGGAAGTAAATGCATTAATCGCCTGCCCTTACTAAAGATGGCCACGGCTAGGAATGCTAGGGGGGAGTTTTTCAAAGTGATTTCTGAGCAAAATATAGCATGGAGACATGGATGGATGTGGGAATTGGCTTTGAATATTTAAAAATTAATGAAATGGCGTTTTTGGTTTATGGCGCTCAAAAGGCGCTCTGGGTGACCATGCGTTCTCCCAGTCCACTGGAGCAGGCAGGTGATGCAGTAAGCCACAGAAGTAAATGTTGGGTTCAACCCCCAGTCTAAGTCAAAAAACTGACTCCACAGATTCACACATTTTTTGACCAGTAAAATATTTCACCTTTATTTCTGCTATTTATTTATTTGCCTGAATTTCCACATTAACCACTTCAGTACCAGCCTGTATACACCTCCCCTCAGGCCATTTCTCCATTTTCCATGCTGTAATAGTTTTCCTTTTTTTTTTTTGTTTTGTTTACTATCCAGTTTGGCTCTAGAGCAATTTCTTTTATTTTTTGCATACATGTAAAAATCTTAATTTTTGCCAATAATATTAATTAAACCTCCAGAACATTCTATATTTTCTGTAAGCAGAGGCCCTGTAGAATAAAAAGGTGATAGTTGCAAACTTGTTTCATGTGATATTTGTGCAACTGTTTATTAAACGCAAATTTTTTGGTGGAAAAAAAAAAACAATACCAGTGCAAAAACATATAATATCCGTTTTTTGTTAAAATATAAAAGAGGAGGTTGCATCAAGTAAATGGATACCAAAACATTCCATATCTTAAAATTACCTTCTTGCACCCGCAATATCGCCAAAAACGATGGTGCCTAAAAATCCCCTTAGGTGACGCTTCAAAAGCCTTTAGGGCACTTTCACACATTTAAGCAGAGAATCTAGAGTATAAAATGGCCATTGTTGCAATATTTTATGTCACACGGTATTTGTGCAGCAGTGTTTTAAACGTAACTTTTTGGGAAAAATACACTTTCATGAATTCCATGAAAAGAAACAGTAAAGTTAGTCCAATTTTTTTATATAATGTGCAAGATGATGTTACGCCGAGTAAATAGATACCAAACGTGTCACGCCTTATAATTGCATGCACTCGTGCAATGGCAACAAACTACGGTACCTAAAAATCTCCATAGGCGACGCTTTATTATGTTTTATGGTTACCAGGTTAGAGTTGCAGAGGAGGTCTAGAGCTAGAATTATTGCTCTTGCTCTGACGATCATAGCGATACCTCACATGTGTGATTTGAACACCGTTTACATATGCAGACACGACTTCCGTATGCGTTTTCTTTGCTGCGCGGGGACGGGGGCGCTTTGAAATAATATTTTTTTTCTTATTTAGTTTATTTAATTTTATATAATTAAATTGTGTTTTAAAAAAAAAATAAAAAAATTTGATCACTTTTATTGCTGTCACAAGGAATGTAAACACCTTAAAGACCTCCAATCCCTTCTTTGCACTTCCAAAAACGGCGATTCTGAATACTGTATTTTTTTTTTTTAAACGGTGCTATCGGCAGCCGAGTAAACCGGAAGTGTCGTTGTGACGTCACTTCCGTGTTTACATTCAGGAGCCTGGAACGAAGCCGTTTTCGGCTTCGTTTCAGTCTGTCTCTAGGCGCCGGAAGTGATGCATCGCAGTTCGGGACTCCCAGTTGAACGGGAGGCCCGGTAAGAGAGGCTAGAGGGGAGGGATGTCCCCTCCCGCTCCTCCAGTATAACATCCGAGTGGCTTTCAGCCGCAACGGTTGTTATACCTGGAAAGCCGATTGCCGGCTGTAAGAAACGGTACCGGGAGGATACCTGCAGCTGCGGGCATCATCCCGGTATAACCCCCGAAAGCTGAGTACACACATCTGCGTATGCTCAGCAGGAATGGGTTAAACCCGGTCGCCGGCTCTACAAAACCCACACAGCTATAAGCTTGTGATTAAGGCCCCTTTCACATGGAGCAGATCCGCTCAGCGGGTGATTGCTCCTTTGATTCCTGCTGAGCCAGCGATGACAGGTCCGTCTCTGCTCACCGTGCAGGGACGGACCTGTCAGAGCTCCCCTGTCTTCTATGGCGAGATCGGATGAAAACAGACAGCATGTCTGTTTTCATCTGATCCGCTGGCGAACGTATCACCATTCGTCTGTTTTGAGTGGATCTTGTCGGATCGGACGGCAGGCAGGTGTCAGCGGACACAATCTCTGCTGACATCCACCTGCCATACAAGTCAATGAGTGGTCCGCTCAGATCCAGCTGAAAAACGGACAGGCGGATCTTTGCGGGCCGATCGTGTGAAAGGGGCCTAAGGGTCTTTGTCCAAAGAGCTCAATTGGCTATGGGTAAAGGTAAAAAGGTAAAGTACGTTTTACATTTATTACGGCCATAGGATGCCCCGCCTCCTCACCAAATTGTTTAGCTTATACAATGCAGCAATTAGTGTGCAGCGGTCAGAACTATGTAATGCACAGAGTAGCTTGCAGATTTTAGTGGTCAGTCAGGGTAGTGTCCCTTTGAAAGGCTGTAGTGCCCCTTTGAATGTTGGTGATCACTGGTGAGTGACCCATAACTGTAGGTGTTCATTGAAGTTTTTTCCTCACAAAATTGGTGGTCAGTGTGACCTCTTAATGATTCATATGCGCCCTGTTTGCCTTCCCCCTCCCTTGCTACTCAGTGGTGGTCAGTGTCCCCCTCCTTCAGTGTGGATTTGATTTAAATCGTAATTTTTAAAGAGCAAGTGTCATCTCTGACCTGCTGTTGACTCACGGGCAGTCCCATTCACTTTAATGGGACAGCTGGTGATGCAGCAGTGACACAACAAAGTGAGGGACGTGGCGGCAGCAGGTGAGTGGATTCCTGCTAACAGGTGCTGCCATGATGGATCTGAAATGACAGGTTCTCTTTAAATGTAAGGACTTATTCTTTCTGGTAGTTAGAATCTTTAATATTTGCAGACAAAATGTAAGGTTTCCCATTTAGACTAATAAGCAGCAAGAGATGATCAGAGACTGCGGGCATGATACGAGAGATGGACAGAGACTGCGGGCATGATACGAGAGATGGACAGAGACTGCAGGCATGATACGAGAGATGGACAGAGACTGCAGGCATGATACAAGAGATGGACAGAGACTGCAGGCATGATACGAGAGATGGACAGAGACTGCGGGCATGATACGAGAGATGGACAGAGACTGCAGGCATGATATGAGAGATGGACAGAGACTGCGGGCATGATACGAGAGATGGACAGAGACTGCAGGCATGATACGAGAGATGGACAGAGACTGCAGGCATGATACGAGAGATGGACAGAGACTGCGGGCATGATACGAGAGATGGACAGAGACTGCAGGCATGATATGAGAGATGGACAGAGACTGCAGGCATGATACGAGAGATGGACAGAGACTGCGGGCATGATACGAGAGATGGACAGAGACTGCGGGCATGATACGAGAGATGGACAGAGACTGCAGGCATGATATGAGAGATGGACAGAGACTGCAGGCATGATACGAGAGATGGACAGAGACTGCAGGCATGATACGAGAGATGGACAGAGACTGCGGGCATGATACGAGAGATGGACAGAGACTGCAGGCATGATACGAGAGATGGACAGAGACTGCAGGCATGATACAAGAGATGGACAGAGACTGCAGGCATGATACGAGAGATGGACAGAGACTGCGGGCATGATACGAGAGATGGACAGAGACTGCAGGCATGATATGAGAGATGGACAGAGACTGCGGGCATGATACGAGAGATGGACAGAGACTGCAGGCATGATACGAGAGATGGACAGAGACTGCGGGCATGATACGAGAGATGGACAGAGACTGCGGGCATGATACGAGAGATGGACAGAGACTGCAGGCATGATATGAGAGATGGACAGAGACTGCAGGCATGATACGAGAGATGGACAGAGACTGCAGGCATGATACGAGAGATGGACAGAGACTGCAGGCATGATACGAGAGATGGACAGAGACTGCAGACATGATACGAGAGATGGACAGAGACTGCAGGCATGATACGAGAGATGGACAGAGACTGCGGGCATGATACGAGAGATGGACAGAGACTGCGGGCATGATACGAGAGATGGACAGAGACTGCGGGCATGATACGAGAGATGGACAGAGACTGCGGGCATGATACGAGAGATGGACAGAGACTGCGGGCATGATACGAGAGATGGACAGAGACTGCGGGCATGATACGAGAGATGGACAGAGACTGCGGGCATGATACGAGAGATGGACAGAGACTGCGGGCATGATACGAGAGATGGACAGAGACTGCGGGCATGATACGAGAGATGGACAGAGACTGCAGGCATGATACGAGAGATGGACAGAGACTGCAGGCATGATACGAGAGATGGACAGAGACTGCAGATATGATACAAGAGATGGACAGAGACTGCAGACATGATACAAGAGATGGACAAAGACTGCAGACAGGATACAAGAGATGGACAGAGACTGCAGACATGATACAAGAGATGGACAAAGACTGCAGACATGATACAAGAGATGATCAGAGACTGCAAGAGAACGACAGACTGTTTAACAATGTCCCAATAACGTCCCCCCAAACGACAATGTATGCCATGTAGACATGTCACTGGAGAAGTGATCGAGGGGGTGTACATCTCACCTAGGTTGCTACACAGTGTGAGATGGTAAATCCAGGATGGATCAGTTTCTCAGCAGCGATATGCTGCTGAGTTGTTATTTAATTTTGCCGGGCCTGGGTTTATATGGAATGGCAGGTAGGTTTGGTAGAGGGACCTGTCATTCCACATCCCCCGATCCAGTTCTGGGTTTTGGATCAGGTGAGCTTGGATCCTAATTAGCCTGGGAAGCTAAAGGCTCTGTAGGGTCTGCAGGTGATGGCTTCTCAGCCAGGGAATGAACAATCTGTGTGTTGAAGGAAGCTGCAAGCACAGCCACTGCTGGAGCTAAAACTCACCCTGCGATGTCCAGGCGAAAGACGCTGTGTTTGTAAGTGTCAGATAGGTGAGCAGAACCTGTTAGTAAGCGCCCAGCCGGGCTAGGACTTTTATTTTTGTTGTACTTAGAAAGCACGGTGTTGCTGTATATTTTGTTTGCTGGACTGTTTGTACTGTTTGAATAAACGCCAAGATCTGCTTTATCAAATTCCAAGTCTGCTGTGAACTGTGTCCAAACACACCCTACCCCGGGAAGATCCCTTACAATTGGTGGAGGTAGCGGGCAACGCGGTTGCTAGGGGCAACGGTGTGGACAGACTTGGCTACAGCTGCTGATGTCCTGGGTGAAAGCTGCAACTACACTCCAAAAACAGTCCAGCAACATGGAGGAGATGCTGAAGCAGTTTATGCAAGTGAGTTTGCAACAACAGCAGGCTCAGACAGAGGCCAATAGACGACATGAACAGTCCATGGCTGAACAACAGCAGATGATCGCTGCACAACAGCAGGCTCAGATAGAGGCCAATAGACGACATGAACAGTCCATGGCTGCACAACAACAACTTATTGAGCACCTGATAGCAAATCGAGAGGCGCCTGTGGTGATGGGAGCCGCTCCAGAGATTTTTTCTGGGAGAAGGACTGTGCAGAAAGCGCTGCAAAAGATGACTGCTGAGGACGATGTTGAGGCCTATCTAACAGTATTTGAGCGCGTGGCTGAGCGAGAGAAGTTACCAGCCGCTGAGTGGGCAGAGGTAATTGCGCCCTATTTAACAGGTGAACCTCAAAAGGCCTACTATGACCTCAGTGAGCAAGAGGTTAAGGACTATACTCGGCTAAAAGAGGAGATGCTTGCCCGACTAGGAGTTACTACTGCAGTCCGTGCCCGGAGGGTACGCAACTGGAGCTACAGTCTGGACAAATCAGCGAGGTCCCAGATGTATGACCTAATCCATTTGGCAAGAAAGTGGTTGGAGCCAGACACTTCTACTCCTGCACAAATCCTAGAGAAGGTCGTGATGGATCGCTACCTCCGAGCCCTTCCTACTGACTTGCAACGCTGGGTGGGACAAGGTGATCCTAAGAATGCAAACGAACTTGTCAACCTTGTGGAGAGGTTCCAGGCGACTGAGGACTACCTCCGTGATGTTCCTGCAGCATCTTCACCTCCCCGGAGCGCCAGATCTGTGCCGTCAGCTGGTAAGAGACTTCCATCTATTGGGGGAGTGTGGAGGGGTGCTGATGGGGGGAAAAGGGCTCAAGTGGTGTCTCAGGGACAAAAGACTGGTGATGGTCCCGGGTGGCTAAGGGGCTCTGAAAAGGACTCCTTGCCAAAGAGACCAGGCCCTATCCAGTGTTGGAGATGCCATGAGGCGGGACACGTGTCGGCCCATTGCCCTCTTACCTCTGAACCCATGGAATGTGACGCTAGCCGGCGTCAGTCGCTATTTGCGGAACCATCTTGTGCTGCAGTTCCTGGACTAGAGACTGAACCGCAAATCTGCGATATTACAATCAATGACTTTCCTGTTAAAGCGTTAATGGACTCAGGAAGCCTTGTAACCTTGGTGCATGCTAGCCTGGTGACTGGGGACTTAGAGTCTAAAAAGCATATGAGTGTTGTGTGCATACATGGTGATACAAAAATGTACCCTATAGTGCTGGCTAAAGTCGGGACTGAACAAGGCACCGTACAATATGAAGTGGGTGTGGTTAAAAACCTCATGCATAATGTAATATTGGGGCGCGATTTTCCATTATTCTGGGCTCTCTGGGAAAAAAGAAAAATCCCCAAAAGGAGTGAGGATACCTCTAAGGGGGTTGCCTTGTCCACTGTGAATGATAAAAGTATGCAGGATGAAAATGATTGTTTTCCTTTACAGGTCCTGGCTGGGGAGGAGGAGGCTCCTCCCACTGAGCAAAATATACTAGACTTAGAGGTGTCTAGAGATAATTTTGGGGCTGCACAATTACAGGACCCCACTCTCAAAAATGCGAGAGAGCAGGTTGCTGTAATGAATGGGGTACCTCAGGAACCAGATGCTGAAAAAAGATTTCCACATTTTTCGGTGACTAATGATCTTTTCTATAGGGTTACTAAGGTTAAGGATGAGATTGTGGAACAGCTTCTGGTACCTAAGCCGTACCGGCGTCAGGTGCTTGACATGGCACATAACCATGTTCTTGGGGGACACTTGGGGACTGACAAAACGCGAGAGAGGGTTCTCCAGAGGTTTTTTTGGCCGGCCATATATGATGACATTAAAAAATACTGTGAGTCGTGCCCCACATGTCAGGTTAGTGCCCCAGTGTCACATTTTCGCAGTCCTTTGGTTTCGCTCCCTATTATAGAGGTGCCTTTTGAGCGTATTGCCATGGATTTAGTGGGTCCCATTGTAAAGTCAGCTAGAGGACACCAGTATATTTTGGTAGTCCTGGATTATGCGACCCGCTATCCTGAGGCTGTACCCTTAAGAAACACTGCATCTAAAACAATTGCACGTGAGTTGTTTTATATGTTCTCTAGGACTGGGATCCCCAAAGAAATCCTAACTGACCAAGGTACGCCATTTATGTCGAAAGTAATGAAGGAATTATGCAGACTATTTAAAATCTCACACATCCGTACCTCTGTGTACCACCCCCAGACGGACGGATTGGTGGAGAGATTTAATAAAACTTTGAAACATATGTTGAAGAAAGTGGTGGCAAAAGATGGTCGTGACTGGGATCATTTATTACCCTACCTCATGTTTGCTATTAGGGAGGTGCCCCAAGCGTCCACAGGGTTCTCACCATTCGAGTTGGTCTATGGTCATCACCCTAGGGGTCTACTAGACATTGCAAAAGAGACATGGGAGAATGAGTCCACCCCATACAAGAGTGTTATTGAGCATGTAGCACAAATGCAGGACCGTATAGCCACTGTAATGCCCCTGGTAAGGGAACACCTCCAGAGAGCTCAAGAGGCCCAAAGTAGAATTTACAACCGGTCCGCAAGAATCAGGACATTCAACCCAGGCGATAGGGTCCTTATACTAGTCCCCACTGTTGAGAGTAAATTCTTGGCGAAGTGGCAAGGTCCTTATGAAATTGTTGAAAAGATCAATGAGGTGAACTACAAGGTGCACCAACCAGGTAGAAGGAAGCCTTTCCAAGTTTATCACATAAACTTGATCAAGCCCTGGAAAGACAGGGAATCCTTGGGGGCGACAAATACTGTTAATAATTTGTCACAACCAATCCCTCCAGTCAAGGTAGGTGATACTCTATCAGTGTCACAGAAACAGGAGGCTCAGGAATTTTTACAGAAAAACAAAAACAAGTTCTCTGACCTCCCAGGGCGTACACACCTCATCCATCATCACATTGAAACTGAGCCTAGAAGCAGAGTAAACCTTAAGCCCTATAGGATACCCGAGGCATGTAGGGAAGCCGTATCTGCCGAGGTAAAACGTATGCTTGCTCTGGGGGTAATTGAGGTGTCACAGAGTGAATGGTCCAGCCCAATTGTGCTAATCCCAAAGCCCAATGGAACTTGGAGGTTCTGTAACGATTTCAGAAAGTTGAATGAGATCTCCAAGTTCGATGCGTATCCTATGCCCAGGGTAGATGAGTTGATTGAGAAGTTGGGTAACGCCAGGTACATAACCACCCTCGATCTCACAAAGGGCTATTGGCAGATTCCACTTTCTGACGAGGCTAAAGAGAAAACTGCTTTCTCCACCCCTGATGGGCTATTCCAGTATGTAGTGATGCCGTTCGGGTTACATGGAGCGCCTGCAACTTTCCAGAGGTTGATGGACTTGATTCTGCGACCACATCGTGATTACTCAGCCGCCTACCTCGATGATGTGGTCATTTTTAGCCCTGATTGGGAAAGTCACCTCTGTAAGGTACAGGCCGTGTTGGATGCCATAAGTGATGCAGGGTTGACCATAAATGCCGAGAAGTGTGCTCTAGCCCTAGAAGAGGCCAAATATCTGGGCTACATTGTTGGAAGAGGATTGGTTAGGCCACAGCTAAATAAAATTGAGGCAATACAGAATTGGCCTAGGCCCCTGACAAGGAAACAGGTTAGAGCTTTCCTGGGTATTACGGGTTATTACCGTAGATTTGTGCCGAACTTTGCCTCAGTTGCTGCTCCGCTAACTGACTTGACAAAGGGCGGAAAGACAGCAATGGTCACGTGGACCCCAGAGGCCGAGGAGGCTTTCCAAAGCCTTAAGTCTGCCTTGTGCCAACCACCTGTGTTAGTCACCCCCGATTTCAGGCGAGAATTTCTGGTTCAGACAGATGCCTCTAGCACAGGCTTAGGTGCAGTACTCTCACAAGTAGTGAATGGTGAGGAGCATCCGGTGACGTACTTGAGTAGAAAACTAACCCCGGCCGAGAAAAATTATGCCATTGTGGAGCGAGAATGTTTGGCAGTGAAGTGGGCCCTAGAATCTTTAAAGTATTACTTGCTAGGCAGGAAATTCAAGTTGGTGACAGACCATGCCCCCCTAACATGGATGAAGTTAAACAAGGAGAGAAATGCAAGAGTGACTAGATGGTTTCTCTCCCTACAAAACTTTAATTTCACTGTGGAACACAGGCCAGGGAAATTACAGGCAAATGCTGACGCATTGTCAAGGGTAAGTTGTCTGTGGGGACAAAAGGCTCAGCCCTCCGGTCTGAAAAAGAGGGGGGGGATATGTAGACATGTCACTGGAGAAGTGATCGAGGGGGTGTACATCTCACCTAGGTTGCTACACAGTGTGAGATGGTAAATCCAGGATGGATCAGTTTCTCAGCAGCGATATGCTGCTGAGTTGTTATTTAATTTTGCCGGGCCTGGGTTTATATGGAATGGCAGGTAGGTTTGGTAGAGGGACCTGTCATTCCACATCCCCCGATCCAGTTCTGGGTTTTGGATCAGGTGAGCTTGGATCCTAATTAGCCTGGGAAGCTAAAGGCTCTGTAGGGTCTGCAGGTGATGGCTTCTCAGCCAGGGAATGAACAATCTGTGTGTTGAAGGAAGCTGCAAGCACAGCCACTGCTGGAGCTAAAACTCACCCTGCGATGTCCAGGCGAAAGACGCTGTGTTTGTAAGTGTCAGATAGGTGAGCAGAACCTGTTAGTAAGCGCCCAGCCGGGCTAGGACTTTTATTTTTGTTGTACTTAGAAAGCACGGTGTTGCTGTATATTTTGTTTGCTGGACTGTTTGTACTGTTTGAATAAACGCCAAGATCTGCTTTATCAAATTCCAAGTCTGCTGTGAACTGTGTCCAAACACACCCTACCCCGGGAAGATCCCTTACAGCCATTTCAGTCATGGTTTATGTCTCATTGTCTTGATAATTGATACAGATCACAACTTCATTGATATACTTTTTTTTTTGTATGATTTATGGTTTTGTTCATCACTGTCCCACACATGGAGCCATGCATTGCATTTGTGGGGCAGTGATGCGCAAAACCATAAATCATACAAAAAAAAAAAGTGTATCAATGAAGTTGTGATGTGAATCAATCAGCAAGACAATGAGACATAAACCATAATTAATGAAATGAAATGGTCACTTTAATGATTAGGTCCACCATCAAGTTTTTTTTTTTTTTTTTTTTTTTTACTGTCAGTTTATCATAATTTGGAAAATGTGCACATAATGGTGCATCAGATATAAACTGTCAGTATCTGACAAGTACCTGGGTACCTGATGATGATTGCAGAGTGTGCACTGGTTTCCCGCTGCCCACAGCAGCCTGTTGTGAGGACAAGCGCGGGACGGTGGCTCAGGTCTTCTGCTGCAGCCTATGTGACAGTGACCCGAGGAGGACTCTCTGGAGACTGGGAGTCGGGGACACTTGCTCCACAAGTCTCCTCTCCTGTAGCAGCCAGCTCAAGATGACATCAGCGGGAGGCAGAAAGAGGGCGCGGCTAGAGCCCACAGCTCACTTCGGCTCCGTTTTCAGAGGCAGGGCATATCACCTATCAGGTGCTTTTGCGGCTAACGCCCATGGCTTGTTTCGGCTTCATACGGAGTGGCAGGGCACAGCGCGGATGACTTCAGCCAATAATCAGTTATTTTGGTTGCAGCATCGATGCCGATTTGCGGACGGCCGAAACGTGATGCATCAATTCAACACCCCATATGGTTACTGAGAAATTGTGTGAATGCATCAATGCAGTGCATGTTATCTCAGCTTGCAGAGCTTGGATTCATTGAAAGAGTTTACCAAAAATGTAAATATCGCCGATTATACAGCCTCATACTACATAACTAGGCTCCATTTTATGCTGAATAAACTAAATTATTATTGTATTTTAAAAAGAAAACTATCTTTAGTATTAACATTTGTGATTACTGTGATTGCCCATCAGAGCATTCACAAGGTACAGAGCCATTCAGATCAGCTCTGTGTCTTTTAGCCTGTAATCTAATGACAATTCAGTCAGACATTTAATGGGCCCAGTGACCACCCATGCCTTAAACGTTTATAAACTGAACTCCAAAAATGCACATCCACGCTTTTTTTTTTTTTTAAGGAGAAGCATGGGTTTGGCGTTTTTTTCTTTTACAGATTTATGCTTGCCTAGGTGGATGCAGCATCGGACCAATGCTGCATCTGTCCCCCGCCGCCTCTGCACTGAGAACCCGAGCCATCAAATATCGCCCATGGCTCGGTTCTCTCATGTCCCCGAGTGGAGAGTTGCTGGCTGTCAATCAGCAGCTCTCCTGCTCTGCTCCTTCACGCTCATAGGAGCTCTGAGCTGTGGAGGGGCGGGGAGCGGCTGTCTCAGTGTCTCACTGCCATTAGTCCAGGTACCTGGCAAATCCAGACATGTGAAGTTGGGATGATGCGGTGCCTGGACTGATCTTTGTGACGTCAGCAGAGAGCCGACTTCACACCGCCCTCTGCTAAAAAAGGGTGACAGAAGTGCAAAACAATTTGCACTCCTGTGACCTATAGGAGAAGCCCAGCCAAATGAGCTCAGGCTGGACTTCTCCTTTAAGGCCATTGGTTAAAGTGTATGTGAAACCTCACCTTGTAAAACAACCCATTCCGTTTAAAAAGAAATGAAAGGCAAAACTTTTATGCATATCATTTATCTCTGTTCATAGCTACATAAGGAGCTCAGAGCTTTGGGGAAGGAGGAACAGCAGTGCACTGACCTTCCCAGTAAATGGCTGTGTGTGTGTGTGTGGGGGGGGGGGGGGGGGTCAGCACAAGTCTGATCAGTAGAGGAGAGCAGGCTGTGTTCCCTGCATAGCTAGAGAACTGACCTCACTGCTTATGCCTAGTGTGGTCAATTTTTAATAGGAAACCAGATGAACTGACAAGCACACCAGGGATTTCACACAAAGGAAGCAATAAAAAGAGAACAGAAAACTTACATTTCAATAAATTTTTATTAGAATTTTTGTATAAATATTCAAATCGTAACAACGGCCAATTGGTATAATGAAAGAGAAAGGTACACACAGGCATTGTGTATGTAGTTTTGATATCCGTATACAATTTGCAAGGATGCTAAAAGGAAACTTCATACCAATAAATCCTTATGCCTTGTACACATGACCGGTTTTCCAGTTGGAATAAACTGAAAAAAGACAAGTCCATCAAGTCCAACCTATGTGTGTGATTATATGTCATGGTATGGTTGACATTCTTGTAATGACAACAGATGCAGCTAAGCAGGCTGTTATTACAAGCAGTGGGAGGTTACTCCCCCCACCCCCCGCCCGACTCTCCAAACACCCCCACCACCCCCCCCCCCCCCGCCTCTCCAAACAAACCCCCCCACCCCCCGCCCCACTCTCCACCCTTGCCGTCCGCGGCTTGCCCGGGTCCTCCTGATCCACAAAACCGGCTGTAACAGCCAAACTTGGCGGTTTGAATGCTTTTAAAGTGCAAGCAAAGGCATATGTAAATCGCGCCCACAAATATAAAGTGTTCAAACCACACCTGTGAGGTATCACCGTGATTGTTAGAGTGAGAGACTTCCTCTAATGCGCCGTACACACGATCAGAAACCGTGTGTACGCTCCATTGGACTTTTGCTGGTGGAATTCCCGCCAGCAAAAGATTGAGAGCAGGTTCTCTATTTTTCTGTCGGAAAAAGTTCTGATCGTCTATTCCGATCGTCTGTGGCAATTACGACGCGCAAAATTCTTACGCGTGCTCCGAAACAATTTGAATGCTTCTGAAGCATTGAACTTCATTTTCTCAGCTCATCGTAGTGTTATACGTCACCATGTTCTTGACGGTGTGACCGTGTGTATGCAAGCCAAGCTGGAGTAGAATTCCATCGGAAATGTACGGGGCATAACTCTATACTGGTAACCTGTAGAAATATTTAACATGTTGCCTATGGAGATTTTTAAGTACCGTAGTTTGTTGCCATTCCACAAGTGTGCGCAATTTTAAATCATGACGTGTTAGGCAGCTCCCCTGCTCCATTCACACCTTCACCGCATGGTAGTACTGCCAGTCCACCCGCTCTGTCAGGTAAAGGCAGCTGCCTGTTCCTCTCCCTAGCCCAGTCATCAACCCTATCCTCAGGGCCCACTAACAGGCCAGGTTTTATGTGTTACCTTGGGGAGATGCAGACTAGAATACTGCAATCACTGAGCAGCAAATGATATCACCTGTGATGTATTTCTGTGGCCTGTTAGTGGGCCCTGAGGACAGGGTTGGTGACCACTGCCCAAGCCGACCCATCCTGCACAGTGTAGGTGAGCTCCGGGGGGGAGCATTTCATTCTCAGACCATGCTCAAGCATTGAGACAACGGCTCCCTGAGGAGAGGTGCCTACCCCCGCCCCCCCCCCCAAAACATCAGACCTGCTACCGCTGAGACCAGCCGGGGGAGGGAAGGATCAGATCCCTGGAGCTGCATGTCCGGGTGTCGGTAAATGGTAATTGCAGAGAGTGAGCTGACAGAAGCCCGGGCGCCAGGACGCAGTTTCTGTTTGCAATGGCGACCTGGCGCCTAGGATTTGTCAAGCTACGGCGAGTACAAAAATCCTACTTTATTGTGAGTACAAAAATCCTATTTTTTTGGAAAAAACACTTTTTTAAGTTTTAATGCACTAAAACACACTATATTGCCAAATGTTTAATGAAATAAAAAAGATGATCTTAGGCCGAGTACATGAATACCAAACACGACATGCTTTAAAATTGCTCACAAAATTGCAGCGGTGACAAACTACATACATTTTTAAAAGCCTTTAAAAGCCTTTAAAAGCCTTTACAGGTTACCACTTTAGATTTACAGAGGAGATCTACTGCTAAAATGACTGCTCTCGATTTTACCTATGCGGTGATACCTTACATGCATGGTGCAATTGCTGTTTACATATGACGCCAGACCGACGCTTGCATTCACCTTTGCGCGATTATTTATTTTGCTATTTTATTTTTTAACTGTTCCTTTCATTTTTTTTTTTTTTTTATCATTTTTGTTATCTCAGGGAATGTAAATATCCCCTATGATAGCAATAGGTAGTGACAGGTACTCTTTTTAAAAAAAAAAAATTGGGGTCTATTAGACCCTAGATCTCTCCTCTGCCCTCAAAGCATCTGACCACACCAAGATCGGTGTGATAAAATGCTTTCCTAATTTTCCAATGGCGCTGCTTATATCTGGTGAAATCGAAATCATGAAATTTTTATTTATTTATTTCAGTTACTTATATAGTGCCATCAATTTGCGCAGCGCTTTACATATACATTGTACATTCACATCAGTCCCTACCCTCAAGGAGCTTACAATCTAAGGTCCCTAACTCACATTCATACATACTAGGGACAAGACAGGATCCAATTAGCCTACCAGCATGTCTTTGGAGTGTGGGAGGAAACCGGAGTACCCGGAGGAAACCCACGCAGGCACAGGGAGAACATAAAAACTCCAGGCAGGTAGTGGTTGGGATTCGAACCAGTGACTCTTCTTACTGCTAGGCGAAAGTGCTACCCACTACACCACTGTGCCACCCCAAAATGCTCATAGCTTCCGGTTTCTTAGGCCATAGAGATGATTGGACCCATTCTGGTCCTCTGATCTGCTCTATGGTCAGCTGGCGGAACCACCAGCTGCATTCTCAGGTTCCCTGTTGGGACAGGAGAGCCAGAGAAAACCATGGAAGACGGTGGGGGGGAGAGGCATTCCCTCCCACTGCTTGTAAAAGCAGTGTAGAGGCTAATTAGCCACTAAGATTGCTTTTACATGAAAGCCAACTGCTGGCTGAAAAGAATGATGCCAAGATGATACCTAAACCCACAGGCATCATTCTGGTATAACAAAGTCCAGCAACATACCAGTACGTTGCTGGTCCTTGTTGGGCATATATTGTAATCAGTTTTTTTCCATGCAGCCTGAACGAAATAAAGAGATTGCACCATTTTGCTTTTAACTGGTGGTGAAATCACCTCCTACATCGCTGAAGCCACGGCTTTATGTATCTTAGGAGCAAATGCTGTTGCTGTCAAGATAAATAAATCCGTGCTGCAGCTGAATGGTGTACCTGCTAAACAAATGGTGGTAACATTACAGTGTAACAGTAAAGGCCCATACACACGATCAGACTTTTTGACAACAAACATGTAAATTAGCTGATTTGGAGCAACATCCGACCGTGTGTACGCTCCATCGGACAAACTTTTTTGGTTTTCATCTGACTTTTGTTGGCTGTGCGAACGGACAAACTTTCTGGCAACAAAAGTCTGATGGAGCAAAGTCTGATCGTATGTAGTGATGGACGAACTTCCGACGGGACGTTTCGCGAACGCGAAACGCGAACGGACACAAACGTTCGCGAAAACGACCGTTCGCCGCGGGCTCCATTGACTTCAATGGGAGGCGAATTTCGCAAACCTTTAGGTCGAATTTGCGGCCACGGGGTAATTATTAGGGGGTAGCACGTAGTCCCACCACCTGGACAATAGCATAATACATGTATGAGGTGAATTTGGGATCGATAACTACAAGCATTTTTTTTTTATTTGGGAAATTGTTCTGACAATTCAGGACTATGGAGCTAATGAAGGCAATGGAGGAGAGGGAAGGTCAGGGACCAGGGTAGGCAAACAAGAGGGTGCAGGAGATACAGAGCACTGACAGCAGCACCGTAATACAGAGCACTGACATCAGCACCGTGACATACAGCGCTGACAGCAGCTCCGTGACATACAGCGCTGACAGCAGCTCCGTGACATACAGCGCTGACAGCAGCTCCGTGACATACAGCGCTGACAGCAGCTCCGTGACATACAGCGCTGACAGCAGCTCCGTGACATACAGCGCTGACAGCAGCACCGTGACATACAGCGCTGACAGCAGCTCCGTGACATACAGCGCTGACAGCAGCTCCGTGACATACAGCGCTGACAGCAGCTCCGTGACATACAGCACTGACAGCAGCTCCGTGACATACAGCGCTGACAGCAGCTCCGTGACATACAGCGCTGACAGCAGCACCGTGACATACAGCGCTGACAGCAGCTCCGTGACATACAGCGCTGACAGCAGCTCCGTGACATACAGCGCTGACAGCAGCTCCGTGACATACAGCGCTGACAGCAGCTCCGTGACATACAGCGCTGACAGCAGCTCCGTGACATACAGCGCTGACAGCAGCACCGTGACATACAGCGCTGACAGCAGCTCCGTGACATACAGCGCTGACAGCAGCTCCGTGACATACAGCGCTGACAGCAGCTCCGTGACATACAGCACTGACAGCAGCTCCGTGACATACAGCGCTGACAGCAGCTCCGTGACATACAGCGCTGACAGCAGCACCGTGACATACAGCGCTGACAGCAGCTCCGTGACATACAGCGCTGACAGCAGCTCCGTGACATACAGCGCTGACAGCAGCTCCGTGACATACAGCGCTGACAGCAGCTCCGTGACATACAGCGCTGACAGCAGCTCCGTGACATACAGCGCTGACAGCAGCTCCGTGACATACAGCGCTGACAGCAGCTCCGTGACATACAGCGCTGACAGCAGCACCGTGACATACAGCGCTGACAGCAGCTCCGTGACATACAGCGCTGACAGCAGCTCCGTGACATACAGCGCTGACAGCAGCTCCGTGACATACAGCGCTGACAGCAGCTCCGTGACATACAGCGCTGACAGCAGCTCCGTGACATACAGCGCTGACAGCAGCTCCGTGACATACAGCGCTGACAGCAGCTCCGTGACATACAGCGCTGACATCAGCACCGTGACATACAGCGCTGACAGCAGCTCCGTGACATACAGCGCTGACAGCAGCTCCGTGACATACAGCGCTGACAGCAGCTCCGTGACATACAGCGCTGACAGCAGCACCGTGACATACAGCGCTGACAGCAGCTCCGTGACATACAGCGCTGACAGCAGCTCCGTGACATACAGCGCTGACAGCAGCTCCGTGACATACAGCACTGACAGCAGCTCCGTGACATACAGCGCTGACAGCAGCTCCGTGACATACAGCGCTGACAGCAGCACCGTGACATACAGCGCTGACAGCAGCTCCGTGACATACAGCGCTGACAGCAGCTCCGTGACATACAGCGCTGACAGCAGCTCCGTGACATACAGCGCTGACAGCAGCTCCGTGACATACAGCGCTGACAGCAGCTCCGTGACATACAGCGCTGACAGCAGCTCCGTGACATACAGCGCTGACAGCAGCTCCGTGACATACAGCGCTGACAGCAGCTCCGTGACATACAGCGCTGACAGCAGCTCCGTGACATACAGCGCTGACAGCAGCTCCGTGACATACAGCGCTGACAGCAGCACCGTAAGCAGCCCCAGGAGGAAGTCAGCACAGCACAGGGATGGTGTGATCCCCTCATAATAAGAACCCCCAGGAGGAAGTCAGCACAGCACAGGGATGGTGGGAGCCCCTCATAATAAGAACACCCAGGAGGAAGTCAGCACAGCACAGGGATGGTGGGAACCCCTCATAATAAGCAGCCCCAGTAGAAATATGACACCGCTCAACCTCTTCAAAGAGGAGGGTAGGGGCATATAGTACGGTGTGCTTTTTTGGGTCAGGGAAGTGAGCCAAATGAATTAAGAAGGTCTGTGTGCTTGATTCCAAAAATTGTTTATAGACATATACATGGTCTACTGATCACATGTGTTGAATTCCTCCGAGATCCATGCCTCATTCATTTTTAGAAATGTGAGGTAGTTAACACTGTGGTGAGCTAGGCGAGTACGCTTATCGGTCACAATCCCCCCTGCTGCGCTGAACGTCCTTTCGGACAGGACACTGGATGAGGGGCAAGCCAACAGTTCGATTGCAAATTGGGCAAGCTCTGGCCAGAGGTCAAGCCTGCCCACCCAGTAGTCTAGGGGTTCATCACTCCTCAGAGCGTCCACATCGGCCGTTAACCCAATGTAGTCGGACACCTGACGGTCTAGGCGTTCCCTGATGCTGGATCCGGATGACACCTGTCGATGGGTCGGCTGAAAGAATGACCTCATATCCGAAGTCACCAACACATCTTCAAACCGGCCTCTTCTTGCAGGCGCTGTTGGATTGGTACCCGCAAATCCTTCTCTGGGAGTGGGAATTGCTCCTCTGCCAGCGCACGCAAAAGCAGAATGCAGCATTTCTCGAAGCAAGGCCTGGAAGTGCTGCATTCTGACAGCCCTCTGCGACGGCGGTAACATTTCCGCCATTTTGTGTTTGTACCGGGGGTCTAAGTACGTTGCCACCCAGTACTGGTCCTTGACCCTCATGCTTTTTATACGGGGGTCCCTATTAAAACACTGGAGCATGAAGGCCCCCATTTGCACTAAAGTGGAAGCGGTGTGGTGGCCTGGCTCCTGCTCATCATCCAGGATAATGTCGTCCTCTTCATTCTCCTCTCCCCATCCTCGCACAACAGGGATCCCAGAAAGGTTTAAAGCATGCTCTTCTTGCTCCTGCTCATCCGCCCCGGCACCATCCTCCTCTGACTCCTCATCAGACTCCTGTTGTTGACTTGTCTCAGATAGAGTAGCCCCCCCTGGGAATTCATCCAGCATTGCGACTTCCTCATCTTCCCGCTCCTGCTCCTCCACAGCCTGATCAATGACACGACGCAATGCACGCTCCAGAAAGAAGGCATAAGGTACCATGTCACTGATGGCGCCATGGCTGCGACTGACCAGTTTGGTGATCTCCTCAAATGGCCGCAGAAGTCTGCATGTGTCGCGCATGAGCAGCCACTGGCGCGGTGAAAAAAAACCCAGCTCCCCAGAACCGTTTCTTTCGCAGAGTTCATACAGGTAGACGTTAACTGCACGTTTCTGCTGGAGCAGCCTATCAAGCATATAGAAGGTTGAGTTCCATCGCGTCGGGCAATCGCAAATAAGACGTCTGACCGGCAGATGGTGTCGCCGCTGAATGTCAGCAAGGCGAGCCATGGCCGTGTAAGATCTTCTGAAATGGGCCGAGATTTTCCTTGCCTGCCGCAAGATGTCCTGGACCCCAGGGTATTTGACAAGGAATCGCTGCACGACCAAGTTTAAGACGTGTGCCATGCACGGCACGTGCGTGATTTTGCCCTGTTTCAATGCGCTAAGCAGATTGGCACCGTTGTCACACACCACTTTACCAACTGTCAAATTGAGCGGTGTTAGCCACTCATCTGCCTGTGAACGCAAAGCTGAAAGGAGTGCCGGGCCAGTGTGGCTCTTTGCTTCCAGGCACAACAGACGCAGCACGGCATGGCAACGTCTCACCTGGCATGTGGAATAGGTTCTGGGGAGCTTGGGCGGTGCAGTGGAAGAGACGCTAGCAGCGGAAAAGGAGGAGGCAGCTGAGGAGGAGAGGGAGGAGGATGGAGTAGGAGGAGGAGAAGAAGAGTCAGGCCTGCATGCAATCCGTGGCGGTAAAACCAAATCTACACGGGTGCCACGGGTTACATGCTTGACGGCCGTCAGAAGGTTCACCCAGTGGGCAGTAAAACTGATATACCTTCCCTGCCCGTGTTTGCTAGACCACGTGTCTGTGGTCAGATGTATCTTGGCACCGACACTGTGTGCCAGAGATACATTCACTTGCCGCTGAACATGGCCATATAGCTCTGGGATGCCCTTCTCTGAGAAATACTTCCTTCCTGGGACCTTCCATTGTGGTGTTCCAATGGCCACAAATTTGCGAAAGGCCTCCGAGTCCACCAGTTTATATGGCAGTAGTTGGCGGGCTATGAGTTCTGACAAGCCAGCCGCCAACCGTTGGGCAAGAGGGTTATCCGGCGTCATCATTTTTTTACGCTCAAACATTAGGCCCACGGAAGCCTGCCTTTTTGCAGAAAAATGTGAGCTTGGCGTGATGGAAGGTGGAGTGGAGGACAATTGTGAGGAGAGAGGAGAAGGAGAAGTAGAAGACGAGGCTGGACGGTGAGAGCCTGCAGTGTGGCTTTGTGTGTTCCGTTGCTCCCACTGGGCTCGGTGATGGCTGCTCATGTGCCTTCTTAAGGCGGTCGTCCCTAGGTGAGTATTGGGCTTACCGCGACTAACGCGTTGACTGCAAAGATTGCAGATGGCAACGCTATTGTCAGCAGCGGACACGTTAAAAAAAGCCCACACTGCGGAGCCATGTGCCGGTGTCCTGGGAGCGCCAGATGTGACCGTACATGGTCGATGACTCGCTCCTGATACATTTGCAGTCTGCTTTGTCCCTGCTGTGCAATGTAAGTCATTGCTGCTTCTCCTCCCTATCTGCTGGTCCATATCTCCCTCTGAACTCCCCTCCTCTTCCTCTCTTGTGGGCACCCACGTGACATCACTAGACACGTCATCATCAACGTCACCTTCCCCACCGCTATAAGTAGAGTAGGCAGCAACACCGGGGACCAACCTCCTCCTTGGGCTGATCTGGGTACTGGCGTCAGACTGCTGAGTAGCGCTTGTTGCTACCTCCTCTTCCTGATCCAATACCAAGAGTGGCTGCGCATCAGAAATGTCCTCTTGATATGGATCGGAAAATAATTCCAGTGACTCAAGCGGAAGGTATGTGGTGGTGGTGGTGGTGGTCGTGTTGTTGGTGGTAGTGTCTTTGGGGGTGCACATAGCAGAGAGTGAAGAAGAGGGTGCAGATCGAGAGGATGAGGAGGGTGCAGAAGAGTAAGGCTGAGCGAGCCACTCAACCAAGTCTGGTGCATCCTTTAAAGTAATTGAACGCACCTTCTGCAACTTCCCACTTTGGCTCAAGCCTGTTGCTCCTGCCCTACCCCTACCACCCCTGCGGAAGGGCCTGCCTCTTCCTCTGCATGTCATTTTTTAAATGACCCTGTGACAAAACTCTTAGTCCCTATACCGCTGAAGGACTGCTGCAGTATAGGTGAGCGGTCAGCAGTGGTGCACGTCAACCCTATCTATTGTGGACCTATAGCGGTCCTTACAGAACAGCAGACTGTACCGCACTCAAGCCTATGTACCGTAGCACCCTATACCAAGTTACCAGTCCTTATAAGAACTTTTGTGGACCAAGCAGGTTGTGTATTAGTGTTTAGCAGACTGTACGTCAGTCCCTATACCGCTGAAGGACTGCTGCAGTATAGGGCAGCGGTCAGCAGTGGTGCACGTCAACCCTATCTATTGTGGACCGATAGCGGTCCTTACAGAACAGCAGACTGTACCGCACTCAAGCCTATGTACCGTAGCACCCTATACCAAGTTACCAGTCCTTATAAGAACTTTTGTGGACCAAGCAGGTTGTGTATTAGTGTTTAGCAGACTGTACGTCAGTCCCTATACCGCTGAAGGACTGCTGCAGTATAGGGCAGCGGTCAGCAGTGGTGCACGTCAACCCTATCTATTGTGGACCGATAGCGGTCCTTACAGAACAGCAGACTGTACCGCACTCAAGCCTATGTACCGTAGCACCCTATACCAAGTTACCAGTCCTTATAAGAACTTTTGTGGAACAAGCAGGTTGTGTGTTAGTGATTAGCAGACTGTACGTCAGTCCCTATACCAATGAAGGACTGCTGCAGTATAGGGCAGCGGTCAGCAGTAGTGCACGGCAACCCTATGTATTGTGGACCGATAGCGGTCCTTACAGAACAGCAGACTGTACTGCACTCAGGCCTATGTACCGTAGCACCCTATACCAAGTTACCAGTCCTTATAAGAACTTTTGTGGACCAAGCAGGTTGTGTGTTAGTGTTTAGCAGACTGTGCGTCAGTCCCTATACCGCTGAAGGACTGCTGCAGTATAGGGCAGCGGTCAGCAGTAGTGCACGGCAACCCTATGTATTGTGGACCGATAGCGGTCCTTACAGAACAGCAGACTGTAACGCACTCAGGCCTATGTACCGTAGCACCCTATACCAAGTTACCAGTCCTTATAAGAACTTTTGTGGACCAAGCAGGTTGTGTGTTAGTGATTAGCAGACTGTACGTCAGTCCCTATACCAATGAAGGACTGCTGCAGTATAGGGCAGCGGTCAGCAGTAGTGCACGGCAACCCTATGTATTGTGGACCGATAGCGGTCCTTACAGAACAGCAGACTGTAACGCACTCAGGCCTATGTACCGTAGCACCCTATACCAAGTTACCAGTCCTTATAAAAACTTTTGTGGACCAAGCAGGTTGTGTGTTAGTGTTTAGCAGACTGTGCGTCAGTCCCTATACCGCTGAAGGACTGCTGCAGTATAGGGCAGCGGTCAGCAGTGGTGCACGTCAACCCTATCTATTGTGGACCGATAGCGGTCCTTACAGAACAGCAGACTGTACCGCACTCAAGCCTATGTACCGTAGCACCCTATACCAAGTTACCAGTCCTTATAAGAACTTTTGTGGACCAAGCAGGTTGTGTATTAGTGTTTAGCAGACTGTACGTCAGTCCCTATACCGCTGAAGGACTGCTGCAGTATAGGGCAGCGGTCAGCAGTGGTGCACGTCAACCCTATGTATTGTGGACCGATAGCGGTCCTTACAGAACAGCAGACTGTAACGCACTCAGGCCTATGTACCGTAGCACCCTATACCAAGTTACCAGTCCTTATAAGAACTTTTGTGGACCAAGCAGGTTGTGTGTTAGTGATTAGCAGACTGTACGTCAGTCCCTATACCAATGAAGGACTGCTGCAGTATAGGGCAGCGGTCAGCAGTAGTGCACGGCAACCCTATGTATTGTGGACCGATAGCGGTCCTTACAGAACAGCAGACTGTACTGCACTCAGGCCTATGTACCGTAGCACCCTATACCAAGTTACCAGTCCTTATAAAAACTTTTGTGGACCAAGCAGGTTGTGTGTTAGTGTTTAGCAGACTGTGCGTCAGTCCCTATACCGCTGAAGGACTGCTGCAGTATAGGGCAGCGGTCAGCAGTAGTGCACGGCAACCCTATGTATTGTGGACCGATAGCGGTCCTTACAGAACAGCAGACTGTAACGCACTCAGGCCTATGTACCGTAGCACCCTATACCAAGTTACCAGTCCTTATAAGAACTTTTGTGGACCAAGCAGGTTGTGTGTTAGTGATTAGCAGACTGTACGTCAGTCCCTATACCAATGAAGGACTGCTGCAGTATAGGGCAGCGGTCAGCAGTAGTGCACGGCAACCCTATGTATTGTGGACCGATAGCGGTCCTTACAGAACAGCAGACTGTACCGCACCCAAGCCTATGTACCGTAGCACCCTAGACAGACCAAGTTACCAGTCCTGATAAAGAGCTTTGTGGAACAAGTGAGTTGTGAATGATTAGCAGACTGCAGCAGAAGGGCAGCAGTCAAGTATAATATTCTTTCTATATTTGGAAGAAAGAATATTATACGTGTACAAGCCTATTACCGTACCACTGATACCAGTCCTGAAAAGAACCTTTGTGGAACTAATAGTAACAGCAAGTCTTTAAAATTATCCTCACTGCCTGACACACTGCTTCCTGCCTGTCCCTATACAAATTGGCAAAAAAGAGTAGGCTGGAACGATTAGCTGGAACAGCTCTTTTGTGGACCTGATAGTAACAGCTAATGATGATGATGATGATGATGATGAAGAAAGACTAATCTGGCTGAGCTGTCCCTAAAATAGCAGCATACAGCGCTCTGTCCCTTTATCTAAACTGACAAAAGAAACTCAGGCTGCTGACCTAACACCTATACCAGTCCTGAAAAGAACTTTTGTGTACCAAATAGCTAGCGTTTTCTCTGTCCCTACTCCACACAGGATCCTTTCCCTACAGTGACAGAAGAAAGAATGTAAAATGGCCACCGGATCGGGTGTATTTATAGGTTAGGGGGAATGTCCAAGTGTCCATGAGCTGTCATGTCTCAATTGGTTGTCCTGTAACACATGATAAACGTGTCACGAAAGGTTAAAGTTCTTGTATACATTAAACACGTAAGTCCGCCGGGGCGAACGACGGAAAAAGGCGTTCGAACCCGCGGACGGCGAAAGTCGGAAATTCGCCGCGAAACGACCGCCGGGCGAACCGTTCGGCCATCACTAATCGTATGTACAGAAAACCATAGGACTTTTGTACAAATTACAAACAGCATGACTCAGAACCAATGCAAAAGATCAGACAACAATACAGAAGTTGACCAAAGGTGGCGGTAAAGAGCAGAAAAAACGTGATTTGGTGAAAGTTGGCTGAAAAGTCCTGCTGTGTGTATGCAATACAAGTTCAGGGCCGACGCCCTTTGTACAAAAATCCAAGGGAAAGTTTGTACAAAGTCCTATCGTGTGTATGAGGCTTTAGACATACCATACCTGCAAAGCAAATACAAAGAAAAAAAAAATTCTTTAACGCAACCTGTGCCTAATAAATATATATATATGGAAGCATGGGGGCATCCACCCCAAAAGTTAGGAGAAAATCGCTCCCCCACCCCTGCTGCCCCCATGCTTCGGGATATAGGATTTTTTTTAAATTGTGGTGAAATCACCTCCTACATCGCTGGAGCCACGGCTTTATGTATTGTAGGAGCAAATGCTGTTGCTGTCAAGATAAATAACTCCGCGCTGCAGCTGAATGGCGTACCTGCTAAACAAATGGTGGTTAACAATATAAGTAACATTACAGTGTAGCAGTAAGACATACCATACCTGCAAAGCAAATACAAAGAAAAAAACATTTTTTAACGCAACCTACCAGATACCTCTGGTAGAGAAACCTCTACCAGATTGGTTAGTGCTTCTTGGGCAGTGCTTCACCAAGCCTCCATGGCTCAGATCTCTAAGGCCGCAACTTTGTCTTCAGTGCATACATTCACAAAAAATTTTTATCAGGTGGATGTAAGGAGGTATGAGGATATTGCCTTTGGGCGCACTGTACTGCAGGCAGCAGTATAAATCCTCAAGTCTGTGGGTACCCTGCGGGTTGTTTCTCCCTCCCCTCAAGTAGCATTGCTATGGGACGTCCCACTATTTACTTAAGGCTCTGTGTCCCATGATGTACGATAAAGAAAATAGGATTTTTATTACAGCTTACCTGTAAAATCCATTTCTTGGTGTACATCATGGGACACAGAGGTCCCTCCCCTCTTTTGGGATTTAAGTATATTGCTTTGCTACAAAAACGGATGTGCTTCTGGAAGGAGAAGGGGTTATATAGGGAGTGAAATTCCTTGATTGGGTTTACCAGTGTCAACACCTGAAGGTGGCCCATAACCCAGTAAGTAATTACTTAAGGCTTCCTTTTTGTTTCCTTTCCTGCCCTTCTTCCCTTTTTCATTATATCCTTGCCCCCACCCCTCTCTTTTCTTTCCTTATTTTCTCCTTCTCTCTTTTTCTTTTCTTCCTTCCCTTCACTTCACTTTCCTTCCCCGTTTTTCCCTTCCCTTTTTGTTCACTTTTCTTTTCTGCCTTTTTTTCTTCTCCCACCTAAACCTCGTTTCCTCTCCCCCCCCCCCCCCCCTTTCCTTTTTCCTACCTTCTTTCCTTTCACCTTTCTTTCTTGTGCCCAATTGTTAGCCCTCCTTTTTTTTGATAAGATGGCACTGATGAGGTGGCACTGATGATCGCTGATGAGGCGGCAATGATAGTCACTTATAGCTGGCCGCACCCGCTCCGGGCTGTCTAGGGGGTTGCAGGCTCCTGGGCTCCTGTTAGGGAGAAATTTCTCACTTCACTCTTGGGCTTCCCAGATCCGACTTGGAGCCATAGGCAACACCCATTCAACGAGGGGGTTTGGGTACTTTTCCAGATGGGATCCCCCACCCCCTGGCAAAGCTCCTTGACCCCATGTTGAAGACGACAGGGGCCTCTTCCTCTTCATTCATAGGAGCTGAGCCTGCCACCATCACTGTTAGGGAGCGATTTCTGGCCTGCGGCTTGGTAGCTATGGTGTCCTTTTGCGGTCTGTCTTGTTGTCCCTTCAGAACTCCTCCTTCCATTACTTAATTGGGCTAGCTTGTAGTGCAGTCATTGGAATTGGAAGTGAATCTTCTTCTTGCATTTTTCTATATCTTGTTCCTGTTCTTAATCCTCTATAGATCTTCATTACTTTTCATATGATCGTTTCCTTCTCAATTTTCTTTTTACTTTTCCAGGCTCCTCCTTAGGGCCTTTATATGGTATGCTAATTGGATTCATGGCAAGTCTTTCTCTTTCATTGATCGCGGGTAACCAAACTGACGGAGCCATTAGTGGTTCATCATCTGTTAGGTTAGTGTCCTCTGTTGTTTTTTCCTCCTCTTGTAATACCATCTGTCTATCTAGCTGTGGATGAGAAAGACCAATGCTGCGTCTGGGCCTGAGGAAAATCCGTTTCCATTCTTTTCCATCCGTTTTAGCTTTCGGTTTGTGTCTGCCTGGGTATGGATGATAACGATATTTTTTAAATCTGAACCAGTGGAAAATCCGTTTCCATGACTTACGCATTTTAGATTGTGGTTCAGTTTTCAGAGGTAGAACTGTTTCATCCGTAGGTTGCTTCAGTTGTTTGCATTTGTCCATGTCCCTAACTACATCTGCCTTTTCTGGTGGCTTCATGGGCATGGACCCCTCTTTAGCAATTTCAGCTGTAGGTGCAGTCTCCAGAGGTAGAACTGTTGCATCTGTTGGCTTTATCGGTATGTTGCAACTGTCCATGTCCCTAACTACATCTGCCTTTTCTGGTGGCTCCATGGGCATGGACCCCTCTTTAGTAAATTCAGCTTTAGGTGCAGTCTCCGGTGATAGATCTGGTGCACCTATAGGTTGCATCAGTTGGTTGCATCCATCCATGTGGATAACTACATCCTGCTTCTCTGGTGGCTTTATTGGCATGCACCCCTGTTTAGTAATTTCATCTGTGGGTGCAGTCTCCAGAGTTAGAACTGTTCCATCTGTTGGCTTCATCGGTATGTTGCATCTGTCCATGTCAATAGCTACATCTGGCTTCTCTGGTGGCTTCATGGACATGCTCCCCTCCTTAGGCATTACAGCTGTGGGTATAGTCTCCGGAGGTAGAGCTGGTGCCTCAGTTGGGTTTATTGGTTGGTTGCATTCGTCCATGTCAATAACTACATATGAATTGTCTGGTGGCTTTTTGGACTTGCGCCCCTCTTCCTTAAATTTTAATCTTTTCTGGCGCATGCATCTGTGTTGATAAAATAAAGATAAATTCAGTATTTTTGTCAAGTAAATAGAGTTAGGGATAGGTTCATCTCTGGGGACAATAATAAAACTCTCAGTAAGCGCAAAGATGAACCCTGCAAAGAGAGCTATAGAAAGTAACAAGTCAACTTACCCAAGCACAATTGCTGCCACAGGGCACAGTAGAGCCAGGAAAAGCAGCACTCCTCCGATGATCATGAGGTATAAGAGGTACCCTTTGTTTTTGAAGACCTGAAATAAAATCATTGTAGACTTCCGTAGTCACTGGTCGGTTGGTGTAGAGGTCTTTTGAATGAAGGTCTGCATGGAACACATCACATATACACACACACACACACAAAAAAAATAAAAAATAATTAGTTTACATGGTCCATTAGCATATCTAAAATAACACCGACGTTTAAAAAAGTGATACCCCTAAGGCCTTGTGTACACTGCTGCTGGTAAACGGACATTTAGGAGCAGTTGGGCACTTTTTTTCAACTGCCCCTGAACTCTCCTCTGTTACCTTATCAGTACACGTACACAGGGTCTTTTAAAATGCTTTCTAGGCAGTTGAATTTAGAGGCTTTTTCTGGAATCCAACAAAATGCATTTAGAAACTGGCTGTGTTTAGAGGCATTTCAAGCGCCAAACGCAGCTAAAACGCGGTAACTCCAGTTTAGCAGCGTTTCATTTACAGACGTTTTTTAATTTTAACAAAAAAGAAATTGTTTTGTCTTCAAACGCTTCTAGACACAAACGCGGATAAACGGACGTTTTTAGACGCCGGTTTCTAGTCTTCTGAGCTAAAAACGTTCAGGATGGGAGGTCAGATGTAGAGAAGCCAGGGTCACTTTGACATGCCCTGGAGCCTACACCTTTTAAATCTAGTTGATAATTTAATTCTCCCATAATTCTGTCCTCACAGATCAACTTTAAATCACCATATTAGATTTTATTTTATTTTTTTTTTTTTTAAGAATTCCTAACCCCCCTTAGTGCAGCCACTATACTTCCCTTATTTACTGATCCAGTAATTTTTCCTCCTGCAAGGTCCCAGCTAGCTCCTCCTTATAGTGAGACAAGTGCCCTTCCTTCCCATGAGTAAGCCATACTCCTGTCGCCCTCCAGAGCTTTCACAGAATTAATGGGGCAGCAGAGTGTATTATAAAGAGGAGTCTGCCAGGACCATGTCAGAAGTAAAATCACTATATTGGAGACTAAGGTAAGTATTATTACAGGTGGGCTGCCAATTCATAGAGGTGTGGGGTTCTGTACAGGTCTGGGAGTCTATTATATGCAATCTTTTTTTTTTTTTTTTTTTTTTTTATTATTATTATTATTATTATTTTATTTTTGCATCCTTTCCACATAATACATGTAATGTACTATTTTTGTTTTAGGTGTAAAAGCTTTCAATATAAATTTTTCCGCAGCCCACACGCATTCTGATATACAGATATACATTTTGGCAGATGGCAGAATCGAATCGCCATGTTATCAGTCTGGCCTTGTCCATTACTAGGGATAAGCTGGATTTAGATCCAAACTTAGGCTGAACCCAGTTAACCCGAGCCCACGGGAAGCTGTCACATGATCACATCCCAGCTGGTCCAATGAGCAATGTCATTGTCCTACTATGGCCATGTGGTCATATTAGGTCAGTGATGTCACAAGGATCCTCGCCGCACAGCTCGTTGGCCAGCAATACAGCCAACTTACAAGTTTGGACAAAAACCCAACTCATTCCTGGTCTTTGGCAAGGCTAAAGGACAACCATAGAAATGGCAATACTATATAACAAATATATAAGATACAATGTTAAATGAATAAAAAAAAAACTTACCATGCATCCCAGGACTTTTCAGGACATGAATATTGACCTTTTCATTGCCTGCCTTCTCTATTCCATTCAGTGCCATGCGAACCCGATACAATCCGCTGTCATCGACTTTGACAGGATTGATGACCAGTGAGCAGTGTCCCTTGTGTACTTGCATCGGGTTTATGAAAGCCCTTTCATTCGGCTCACTTACGTGCAGATAGCCAGTATCATCCAGACGGATTATTGGTCTGAATGTATGGGCGCCACTGGGCTTCACGCTCCACTCCAATTCAATCTGATAATCCCCACCGGGATCATCCACTTTAAAAGCGCACGGGATTAGCAGCCGCTGTCCCTCACTAGCATCCAGATTATGACCTTCTAATAGGATGCTTGTAATTTCTGCACCTGCAGAAAGAGGGGGGAAAAAAAAAAGGTTATTACTCTTCATAAGTCTCAATTAAGACAGCAAATCACAAAGTTAAATATTGTCGGGGGCAGTGATCACTTTGGGAGATATTAAATACTTTGAACAATTATAGTGACTGTTCTTGGCCTGCATACCCTTAAAATGATAAAATATCACATTCAACTCTATAGAATACATAAGGATTGCAGTTTAACTTCCTATAGCCCTGCTCACGCTATTGTGTTTTCGTAACAAGTGGACTACTTTAACACAATGCATGTGAATGAGGATGCGCTAATGCAGTGCAATAATGTAAATGGGGCCCATCAGCCCTGAAACTACTTTTAAATTAAAGTGAAACTCTGAACAACATAGAAAAAAGACAAATATGCTGCAGCATGTCACTAGTATTAGCACAGCATTTTGCAATTTCTTTAGGGGCTGGTTCACTCCAGATGCTTTCCAGTGTGTTTTTAAACTGCATCCAAGACGCATGCACACAGTTTTTCCCATGTATTCCAATGGCCCTAGTTCACACCAGTGCATTCATTTCCAGTGCTTTCAGCTAAAGTAATTCTTTTTTTTTTTTTTTTCGTCCAGGATGCATCAAAATGCACGTAAATGCACCAGAAGGATTATTTACTAAAGGCAAATCCACTTTGCCCTGCAAGTGCACTTGAAATGGCAAAGGAAAGTGCACTTGGAAGTAAAGTCGCTGTGGATCCGAGGGGGGGGGGGGGCATGCAAGGAAAATAAAAAAAGCATTTTAGCTTGCACATGATTGGATGATAAAATCAGCAGAGCCCCTCATTTCAGATCTGCCCCTAAGATTTAGACCCCTTTCACACTGGGGCGTTTTTTTAACCTCTTGGCGCCCATACTACATCTATTGACGTCATGGGCCTTCGGTGTTTATATCTGAATGATGCCTGAGGCCACAGATATCTGCGTTTTCAGCCGGCGATTCCCTGCACCATAAGAACGATCATAGCGGCTGTTCCGCCGCTTGATCGTTCTTACGGGCGGCGGGAGGGGACGCCCCCCCTCCCGCCGCCCACCGGTGCTTGTACCGACTCACCGCGTCCATCGGTGAGTCAGTGACAGGATCTGCCGGCCTTCGCCAGTTACCATAGAGATTTACGGCGGAACAGATCGTCACCGGAGTCTCTATGATCATTCGGAGGCTGGGCGCGATGTTATGACGTCACGCCCATCCTCAGTATTCAAATTAATGGCGCCAATTTGGCAGGGAAGCCAGGATTGTTTTTTTTTTTTTTTTTTTTTTTTTTATTCTTCCCAGCCTAGAGGTGAGATATGGGGTCTTAATGACCCCATATCTCACTGTAAATATGTCCGATTAGGGATGAGCCAAACACCCCCCGGTTCGGTTCGCACCAGAACTTTCGAACGGACCCCGCGTTCGAAACGAACGTTAGAACCCCATTGAAGTCTATGGGACTCGAACGTTCGAAATGGAAAGTGCTCATTTTAACGGCTAATATGCAAGATACTGTCCTAAAAAGGGTTTGGGGACCTGACTCCTGCCTCAGGGGACATGGGTCAATGCAAAAAAAGGTTTTAAAAACGGTCGTTTTGGCGGGAGCACTGATTTTAATGACGATTAAAGTGAAAAAAAAAAAGTGAAATATTCCTTTAAATATGGTGCCTGGGGGGTGTCTGTAGTATGCCTGTGAAGTGCCACGTGTTTCCCGTGTTTAGAACAGTCCCTGCACAAAATGACATTAAACGGAAATAACACCATTTAAAACTGCTTGCGGTTTTAACGTTATATCTGGTTCCTGCAATATGGTTGAAAATCATTGAGAAAAATGGCATGGGTAGCCCTCCCTGCCCATTACCAGCCTATTTGGGTCTTGTACGCATATTAAGGGGAACCCCGTACCCATATTAAAAAAAGGAAATGCGTGTAGCCCCCAGGCCCTATATACTCAGAACAGCAGTATACAGGCGGTGCAAACAAGACATGGACTGTGTAGGTTTGTTGTGTTAAGTTGAATCTGTTTGTAATTTTCAACTGGTACATTTTTAAAGTGTAGCTCCAGTCAAAAAAATTATTTTTAAGCTTTTTGGAAAACATAGGGAAGGGTTATCACCCCTGTATAATTTGTTTTGTCGTCCATCTTTTTTCATCTCACTTGCTGCTGTCTGATGTTTGTAAGTTGGATGTTTGAAAGTAGGGGCCTGCCCTATATGCTCTGCAGAAATGGCGGAACAAGGTGTTGGTTTTGCCACAACATTGTAAGCCCTCAAAGTGACTCTTGGTGGGCGCTGGAGCGCCCTGCTGTGAACGATTATATCAAGAATTGTAATTACATGCCATTGTTGAACAGTGGTATAAAAATTGACCTTTGGTGGTTGTGGTGCTGGTGCCACAACACTATAAGTCCTCACCGTTACTCTGGGTGGGCACAGGAAGGGGCCCTCCTGTGAAATATTATATCAAGAATTGTAATTACATGTCCCTGTTAAACAGAGGCAGAAAAATTGGGCCTTAGGCACTGGTGCCATCACACTGCAACCTCTGCCATATACTCTAGTTTTATTGCAGGAATTAGCCCTGCTGCAAAGCATTGCATCAAAAATTTTACTTAAACGCCCCTGTTAATCAGGGGCAGAAAAATTGGGCCTTAGGCACTGGTGCTGGTGTCACCACACTCCAACCTCTGCCATATACTCTAGTTTTATTGCAGGAATTAGCCCTGCTGCAAAGCATTGCATCAAAAATTGTAATTAAACGCCCCTGTTAAACAGGGGCAGAAAAATTGGGCTGCTGGCATCACCCAGAACCAAAAATGTTCTTCCAACATATCAGCGGAGGAGGAAGAGGATAGACAATCAACATAACAGGACAGTCACTCAGCATCAGCATAGGCAGTCTTGAAGGGATGTGGTATTTCAAAAAAAATTATTCGGTTACATCAGCTTCAGGTGCTTGGTAGCTGTGGGTGACCCAAGACTGATTCATCTTGATGAAGGTCAGTCGATCAACTGATTCGGTGGACAGGCGCACCCTGTGATCGGTAACAAAGCCACCAGCAGCACTGAAGGTGCGTTCCGAAAGAACGCTGGATGCAGGACAGGCCAGTAGCTCAATTGCATACTGTGCAAGCTCTGGCCAGTGATCCATCCTCAAGACCCAGTAAGCCAGAGGATTTTCGGTGGGAAAGGTGTCCAAGTCTGACCTTGCCCCTAGGTATTCCTGCACCATGTAAATTAGACGCTGGCGATGGGTGCTGGAACCAATCATACCTTGGGGCTGCGGACTAAAAAATTGTCTGAAAGCATCAGTCAGACGGCCACCTTCTCCACCGCTCCTTCTGACTGATGCCTCAGCAACACGTTGTCCAGGACCAGGAGTTTGTGACCTCCCAGTCTCTGGGAACGCGTTGCACAGAGCTTTCTGCAAGGCCTCCCGGAGATGTCTCATCCTCTGCTCCCTCTGCGATGGCAAGATAAGGTCGGCAACCTTACCCTTGTACCGTGGATCAAGGAGAGTGGCCAGCCAGTAATGGTCCCTCTCCTTGATCCGAAGAATACGAGGATCCTTCCGCAGGCTTTGCAGGATCAGGGAGGCCATGCAGCGTAGGTTAGCTGAGGCATTCGGTCCGGAGTCCTCTGGGTCACTAAGGACAACATGATCCGCAGCTACCTCCTCCCAGCCACGTACAAGTCCACGTGTTTCTTGGGACTGTAAATCATCCCTATAAGACTGCTGCTGCTGATGCTGATGCTGAGTGCCAGCCTCCACCTCCATGCTGACACAATCATCCTCCTCCTCCTCTTCCTCCTCCTCACCCTCTTCCTGTGTGATGGGTGGCACAGCAGGAACACTGTCTGGATAAAGGGGGCCTTGAGAGGCAAGGAAGTCCTCCTCTTCCTGCCTCTGTTCTGCCTCAAGTGCCCTGTCCATTATTCCACGCAGCGTATGCTCCAAGAGGTGGACAAGAGGTACAGTGTCACTGATGCATGCACTGTCACTGCTCACCATCCTTGTGGCCTCCTCAAACGGTGACAGGACAGTGCATGCATCCCTGATCATGCCCCACTGGCGTGGTGAGAAAAAACCAAGCTCCCCTGACCCTGTCCTGGTGCCGTAGTCGCACAGGTACTCATTGATGGCCCTCTGCTGCGTGTGCAGCCGCTGCAGCATGGCCAATGTTGAGTTCCATCTGGTGGGCATGTCACATATAAGGCGGTTCTTGGGCAGGTTCAACTCCTTTTGGAGCTCAGCCAGCCGAGCACAGGCATTAAATGATCGGCGGAAATGCACACAGACTTTCCTGGCCTGCTTCAGGACATCATGTAAGCCGGGGTACCTGCCCAAGAACCGCTGCACCACCAGGTTAAGGACGTGAGCTACACAGGGCACATGGGTCAGTTGTCCCTGTCGGAGGGCGGAGAGGAGGTTGGTGCCATTGTCGCAAACCACCATTCCTGGCTTAAGCTGGCGTGGCGTCAACCACCTCTCGGCCTGCCCCTGCAGAGCTGACAAAACATCCGCCCCAGTGTGGCTCCTGTCCCCCAAATAAACCAGCGCAAGCACGGCATGGCATCGTTTTGCCTGCGTACTTGCGTAGCCCCTGGAACGCCTACGGAGCACCGCTGGTTCTGAGGACAGAGCACTGGAAGAGGCCATGGAGGAAGAAGAAGAGGAGGGGGTGGAGGAGAGAGGTGTGTCACAACCAATAGTAGCATTTTGGAGGCGTGGTGGCGGAACAACCTCCAACACTACTGCACCTTGTCCTGCATCCTTCCCAGCAGCCAGAAGAGTGACCCAATGGGCCGTGAAAGACAGTTAACGTCCCTGTCCATGCCTGCTGGACCATGAGTCAGCGGTAATATGCACCTTACCGCTGACCGCCCTGTCCAGCGAGGCAAGGACATTGCCTTCCACATGCCGGTAGAGAGCCGGAATCGCCTTCCGTGAGAAAAAGTGGCGTTTGGGGACCTGCCACTGAGGAACCGCACATTGTACAAACTCACGGAAGGGGGCCGAGTCTACCAACTGAAAAGGCAGCAGTTGAAGTGCTAGCAATTTAGCCAAGCTAGCATTCAACCGCTGGGCATGTGGATGGCTGGGAGTAAATTTCTTCCGCCGGTCCAGCAGCTGGGGCAGGGACATTTGCCTGCTATAATCGGATGTGGATGTACCACTAGCAGAGTTCCCGGAAGCACTTGGCTGTGACACACCTAATTCTACACCTTCATTCCTCTCAGAGCAGGTTTCAGAGAGGACTGAAGGTCTAGTGGGGTTGGAGATGCCAGCTGATGAGGAGCAAGGGTCCGCTTTGTTCTTTGGTGGGGGTCTTTGAGGTACGCTTGCCAACGAGCTGCATGGCAGGTCAACATATGTCTGGTCAAGCATGTGGTGCCCAAGCGGCTGATGTTTTGGCCACGTGAGATACGCTTGAGACATATGTTGCAAATAGCAGCGGTGCGATCTGATGCACTCGTCTCAAAAAAGGCCCACACCAAAGAACTTTTAGAATAACGCGCAGAGGAAGCGCTCTGCGCAGGCGGAGCTCTGCGGTGTGATTCAGTCGGTGTGCTGCCCCTAAGCTGGCCCCCGGAGGGCATCCTGCCTCGTTGGACATGTGCCTCCTCCTCCTCCTCATCCTCCCTCCTTCCAGGCACCCACGTGGAGTCAGTGCCCTCATCATCCCCTCCCTCTTCATCGCTGTAGCAAACCTGGCAGTATGCTGCAGCTTGTGGAACATGACTGCCAGATTTCTGTGCTTCTTGAGCATCCTCTCTCTCTGCGCTCACGCTACTGCCTTCCTCTAGCTGAGTGTCATCATCAGAGCCCACCAAACACTGGGCATCCTCCTGGAGCATGTACCCAACACTGTGCTCAAAGAGTTCAGGAGACTCCTCAGGAGGACGTGGTGGGTCTAGGGAAGGAGTCACTGATGATGACATTGAGAGGAGGGAAGACGATGCGTTGGCAGCTGCTTTGCTACTACCCTGAGACTGGGTGAGAGAGGATGAGGAGGATGAAGAGGGCTTGGTCATCCACTCTACCAAGTCGTTGGCATGTTGCGGTTCAACATGTCCAGCTGCAGAAAAGAAGGACAAGCATGTCCCATGGCCACGTGCTGATGACAATGCACCGCGTCCACGACCAGCACTGTTGTCTCTAGACATAGAGCCTGCTTGCCCTCTTTTATCGGCTCGCGCCTGTCTGCCTCTCCTTGCTGGCCTTCCAGACATGGTAATGGCCTGAAGGGAGTTGGGTAAAACAGTAGTTGGGTAGTTTATATTGTGCTGGAGGCACACAACACCCACTAACTCCTGCAGATGCCTTTTTTATAGAACAGCAGAGTTAAAGGGGTATATACAGATGTATACTGTGCTGTGCTGGAAGCACACACAACTTCCAATAACTCCTGCAGATGACAATTGGGCCCAAATAGAGAACAGCTATGTAGGTGGATTATAGCGGTATGTACTGGGTACAGAGCACGCAGACAGCACGCACTATCTCCTGGCACTACTGACTGCAAGCTCTATTATTAAAGATGGACCACTAGCTATATAGGTGAGGTGAATATAGCGGTGTATACTGCGGTCAGGGCACGCAGACAATAACCAGAAAACAGCAGAGTTAAAGGGGTATATACAGATGTATACTGTGCTGTGCTGTGCTGGAAGCACACACAACTTCCAATAACTCCTGCAGATGACAATTGGGCCCAAATAGAGAACAGCTATGTAGGTGGATTATAGCGGTATGTACTGGGTACAGAGCACGCAGACAGCACGCACTATCTCCTAACACTACTGACTGCAAGCTCTATTATTAAAGCTAGATCACTAGCTATATAGGTGAGGTGAATATAGTGGTGTATACTGCGGTCAGGGCACAGACAGTAACCACTACACAAGAGCAAGATAGGAAATCAGCCAAAAACGATTGGTGTGTAACTGTGTTGAAGGTACACAGAACACCCACTGCTTCAGATGCTAACACACTACACGAGGCCGCCTCAAAGGCGGCCTTATATAGTGTGGGGCGTGCACTACACAGCCTGAGCTATGATTGGCCACAGGCAGGATGCCTGTGGCCAACCATGGCTCTCCTCGCTGCTGGCGCTTCGATTGGCCAAGCATGCGGGGTCACAGTGCATGCTTGGCCAATCATGAGCCAGCAATGCACTGCGCCATCGCAGTGCATTGTGGGCCACACGAATTTTGCCGCGAACGGCCCGGAATTCGGCGAACGCCCGAACGACCAATGTTCGAGTCGAACGTGCGTTCGACTCGAACACGAAGCTCATCCCTATGTCCGATCGTGCCATATTCCTATTACAAGGGATGTTTACATTCCTTGTAATAGGAATAAAAGTCATCAATTTTTTTATTTTTAAGTGTCAAACTAAAAAAATAAAAATAAAATTAACAAAAAAAAATAAAAAATGTAAAGCGCCCCTGTCCCTGTGAGCTCGCACACAGAAGCGAACACATACGTAAGTCCCGCCCACATATGAAAACAGTGTTCAAACCACACATGTGAGGTATCGCCGCGAACGTTAGAGCGAGAGCAATAATTCTAGCCCTAGACCTCCTCTGTACCCCAAAACGTAACCAGTAAAAAAATTTAAAGCGTCGCCTATGTCGCCATTCCACGAGCGCATGCAATTTTGAAGCGTGACATGTTGGGTATCTATTTACTTGGCGTATCCTCCTTTTTCACATTATGCAAAAAAATTGGGCTAACTTTACTGTTTTTTTTTGGGGGTTTTTTTTAAGCATGAAACTGTTTTTTTTTCTGAATTTTCGAAAAATTGCTGCGCAAATACCGTGCGAGATAAAAAGTTGCAACGACCGCCATTGTATTCTCCAGGGTGTTTGCTAAAAAAACATATATAATGTTTGGGGGTTCTATGTAATTTTCTAGCAAAAAAATTAGGAATTTTACATGTAGGAGAGAAATGTCAGAATTGGCCTGGGCGCGAAGTGGTTAAAGAAGCCTCATCTGCAGTCCCAATGTGAAAGCCCAAGTGCTTTAAGAGCCCTTTCACAATGTCAGCGCCCGAAAAACGCCGCTTAACCACTTCAGCCCCGGACCAATTGTCAGCCTAAGGACCAGAGGTCTTTTTACAATTTCGCACTGCACTGCTTTAACTGGTAATTGCGCGGTCATGCAATGTTGTACCCAAACAAAATTTGCGTCCTTTTCTTCCCACAAATAGAGCTTTCTTTTGATGGTATTTGATTGCCTCTGCGATTTTTATTTTTTGCGATATAAATGGAAAAATTATATTTTCTACTTTTATTTATAAGAAAAATTGAATAAACTCAATTTTAGTCATACATTTAGGGCAAAATTTATTCAGCCACATGTCTTTAGTAAAAAAAAATGTCTAAGCGTATATTTATTGGTTTGCGCAAAAGTTATAGCGTCTGCAAACTAGAGTACATTTTCTGGAATTTACACAGCTTTTAATTTACGACTGCCTATCTCATTTCTTGAGGTGCTAAAATGGCAGGGCAATACAACCCCCCCCCCCCAAATGACCCCATTTTGGAAAGTAGACACCCCAAGGAAGTTGTGGAGAGGCATGTTGAGCCCATGGAATATTTTTTTTTTTGTCCCAAGTGATTGAATAATGACAAAAAAAAAAAAAAAAAGTTTACAAAAAATTGTCACTAAATGATATATTGCTCACACATGCCATAGTTATATGTGGAATTGCACCCTAAAATATATTCTGCTGCTTCTCCTGATTCCAGGAATACTACATATGTGGGACTTTTTGGGAGCCTAGCCGCGTACGGCACCCCGAAAACCAATCACTGCCTTCAGGATTTCTAATGCCGCGTACACGCGGTCGAACTGTTTGACGTACTTAGTCCGTTGAAACACATTTCAGCGGACAATCCGCTCGTGTGGGGGCTTCAGCTGACTTTTTCAGCGTGCAGTCCGGAGTACTAAGATTTTCGGTTTTTCCAAAAATCTGTCCGTCGTACTTTGGTTTCAGCGGACAATACGGTCGTCAGTATGCTAGTCCGACGGACTAAGAATGGCGCATGCCCAGAAAGGATTTACAGGGCGGAAGCGCTCTGTCTTGTAAAACTAGTGTTCGTATTGAAGCTAGCATATTCGTCATGCTGCTAATTTTGTGTTTTTTTAATATAGCACATTCTTTTCTTCTTCATAATGCAAGAAAAGTGAAGTAGCTTTGCTGCTTATATTCACACAGAGTTATCACAAATGTTTTTATTCATCCTCATCCTATGATTAATATTCCAATTTGAGAATAAATATCTCTCTCTCTCTCTCTCTCTCTCTCTCTCTCTCTCTCTCTCTCTATATATATATATATATATATATATATATATATAATTTTATAATTTATCTATTACTATATATTTTTGGAACTACTATTGTTAGTTTAAAATTATTTATTTATTTTGCTTTTTTTTTGGGGGGGGGGGGGGGGTTAAACTAGATGGACTTGTGTTTTTTTTGTCCAAGCAGACTATGTAAGTAGAGATAGATAGATAGATAGATAGATAGATAGATAGATAGATAGATAGATAGATAGATAGATAGATAGATAGATAGATAGATAGATAGATAGATAGATAGATACCCAAACCAGCATTTTAGCTTACACATGATTGAATGTTCAAAATCAGCAGAGCTTCCCCTCATTTCAAATGTTAGCCTCAAATTTACAGCGACTGCACTTCCAAGTGCACTTGCAGTGCTTTAAAAATTGCACTTGTAGTTAGCATATTTATATTAACATGAACGTGCGTTTTGTAAATAACCCCCATAGTCTTTTGACATGTACCTGCCTACTCACAAATAAACTCTGTTTTTTTAATCCAAAATAAAAAAAATTACAATATTTTTGGAAAAAATAAATCTTTATTTTTAGTCTGTACAAAACAAAATCAAGAGGGAGGCAACACTGGAGACACTTTTGAAGTTTGTGAAGCCTTTTGTCCCCCAGGCACACATCAAGTCAGTGGCCACCAAAATTCAGATCCTGTGTAAACATGAAAATAGGGAGCACAACATGGTCCTAGAATCCCACAGACCAGGAACAGCAGCAGATGACATCTATGTCCCCAGACTGTGGTACTACAACAGCCTGCGTCTTCTGTCAGAGCAGACTGAAGCCAGGCAGTCACTTCCGACTCTTCTGTCTAGCCTTCCCTCCACGCTTCGCTGGAGGCTGTGCCTCTGGTGGTGGACTTGTGGTAGGAGGAGGAGGAGGAGGAGGAGGAGGAGGAGCAGTAGGGTCTGTGTTGTAGAGTCTGGTGGTTGGTGTTAGCTCACCCTTCAGACCCCGCTGAATACTATCGAAGAAAATAGCCTCGCACAAGTTGCGCTGTCCCTTCTCCATTTCAAGCAACTTGCTGGCCAAATAAGTAGCGTAGGCCTCTTCAGGATTGGGGGGTTTACTAAGCAATTGGCTGGCTTGACGTATAAGCGCCAATGACTCCTCCTCTGTCTGTGTCATCCTCCTGGGCCTTTTGCTGGCTAGGCGGAGGGGAGGGACCTGACTTTCTGTCCGACTCCTGCTGGGCCCAGCTAGCTCTTGTGTGTGGCTGGTCCCGGCCTCCTCCTCCTCCATGCCACTGGTCTCGGCCTCCTCCTGGGTGAGCTCATCCTGTGTAAAAAATAAATAAATAAAATATGTATATATTTTGAAATCATCAATCACTGACAATTTTACAGTTCTCACTTGCAAATACATTTGTCTTGAAATACAAAAGGTTATCATTTTGACGCCATCATTTTTCCATCAGTTCACCAAGATTTTAGCCACATTTGTGGAAACTACTGTATCCTTATATCTAATTTAATTTGTGATGAAATCCTAGATTTGGAAGCAATTCAAACATTGAACTTTACATCATTAATATTTGAGCAATCCTAACTTTATAAACTAAAATATACCTGGCTCCAGCTGGGCGCATCAACTTCGTCCAGGAAGGAAGGGTCTGGATCTTCCTGGGGTGGCTCACCTGAGGTGGAGGGAAGGGTGGAGGGAAGGGTAGACGGAAGAGTGGAAAGTGACTGCCTGGCTTCTGACGGGTCATCCAGAAAACGCAGCCTGTTGTAATACCACAGCCTAGGTACATATATCTCATCTGCTGCTGCTCCTGATGTTTGGGACTCTAGGATCTTGTTGCGCTCCCGCCTATACATGTTACGCAGGCCCTGAATTTTGGAGCTCACAAACTTAAGGTCTGCCTGGGGGAGTCGGGGTTTCACAAACTTCAAAAGTGTCCCCAGTGTTTTCCTCCGGCCAGGACGGCTTGAATATAGTGGGTGCTTGGCATCCCACAGGTTCCTTTGCATTTCAAACATCTCCGGGGTCCGGACTGTACTTTTGCATTTTTAGTTCTGAAAAAAAAAAAAATTACATAAATACTAATGTCAGACCAAACGCACACTATTTATATTGTGACAATGTAGGCGAGACACACACTACACCCACACTACACCCACACTACCCCCACACACACACTACCACACACACTACCCCCCCACACACCCACCTCCACCCCCCCATACACCCACCCCCTCACACACCCACCCCCCATACACCCACCCCCACCCCCACCCCCACACACACACTACCCCCCCACACACCCACCCCCACCCCCACACACACACTACCACACACACTACCCACCCCCACCCACACAAAACACCAACCCCACTCAATCACCAACCCACATTAAAATCAACTAACCATCCACAAGGTAAAATCCCACTATATACATTCCTAACGCAGGCCTAAAACCCTAAAAATAAAAAGATCACCATCTTATCGTCGCGTGTATCACTCGCTGCTTCCGTTCGGACAAACGTACGGCCTCGCGGTAATGCTTTATATACAGCGCATGCGTCAAGCTCTGCCTGCGTCGCCCACGTTGCCCGCCCCTGACGTTCCTTGTGACCGTATTTCCCCGCCCCTTTTACCCTCGTTCCGCTGTGGGAGAGTAGCTAGATAAAGATGGCGGACGTATTTTCTGAGAGCAGCGCGGAGGAAAGCCCTGAACCCAATACTTTCAGAGCTAGGAAGAGGTTTAAGGCCACAAACATGTCTTTCGAAGAGATGGTGGAGATGGTGGACATCTTAAGAAAAGAAGATTATGATGGTAAAAATGGCCCCTATCCCAAACCCAATATCCGGAAGGACAGAATAATGAGTACAGTAGTGAGCACTTTGGAGAACACATTTGGTGTCCGAAGAGCTAAAGATCAACTCCGCAAACGCTGGTCGGATATAAAATGCAGGGAGCCAGATCAATACAGGAGAATAAAAAAGGCGCTGAAAAAAAGTGAGTACTTTTCGCTTATCTTGACGTTCGTACCTACCCGTGGTAAATCTGGCGTATTAAACTGTCGTCTGCTTGATCGTTCGTATGACTGTACGTAAATGGCGCGTATCAGTATACGGTATTGGTTTAGGTTTTTGAGTTCTTATTTCTTTTATTGTTGTTAAAGCGGGATTCCACCCTAAAGTGGAACCTCCGCTGATCGGATCCCCCCCCCCCCCCGGTGTCACAATTGACACCTTTCAGGGGGGAGGGGGCTGGAGATACCTGTCAAAGACAGGTATTTTCACCCACTTCCGGGCATAGACTCCCATGGGAGTCTACGCCATTTCCTGCCCTGCCGCGCTGTCTACTGGGACACACACGGGTCCCAGTGACAGCGCGGAGATTTCCTATTGCGCGGCTCGCGCATGCGCAGTAGGGAACCGGGAAGTGAAGCCGATTCGCTTCACTTCCTGATTCCCTCACCTAGAATGGTGGCGACAGCAGCGGAGAGCCGAGCGATCGATCGGCCTCGGCTGCCGGCATCGCTGGAACCCGGGACAGGTGAGTGTCCATTTATTAAAAGTCAGCAGCTGTAGTATTTATAGCTGCTGGCTTTTAATATTTTTTTTTTTGGTGGAATCCCTCTTTAATGATACCTTGAATTGTGACATTCAATTTAGGATCTCCTTGTGTACATATCTTTATAGCTACAACTGTTTCATCACTTTATTCAGTGTAATGTATTGTAATTAAGATATATAAGTTCCACATCTCAACTGGGGATAATTTCGTGTAGTTTGGGACATCATAGAACATTTTTTGAGATCATCACACACAGGGACTCAAGGGGATGATTCTGGTGTGTCCATCTATGAAACTTGGCTAAATGATGTAAAGTATCACAGTTTGTTTAAAGGCTAGGTTCACACTGCTGCTATGTATGAGATCGGATGTGGTTCGCACCGCACTGTAGTGCAAATCACATGTGATCTCTGTGCGATGCGATTTCAGCCATACAGGTAGTATGGCAGAATTTGCATGGCATCCGGCACAAACTTGTACAGGACCCTTTTTTTAAGCCACAGCAGAATCGGATCGCATGGGTGTTCACACCATGCGATCCGATTCCTGTCTGAGTTTGCAGATCGCACTGCAATATGCGAACTGATCTGGGGGTGTCATTAAAGGTTTCACTGACACTCCCAGCGGTTTGCATAGGGTTGTGTGAACTGCCTCCGGGAGGCATGCGATGTGGGAACCCACAGTAGATTTGCAGCTTTCACGCATCACAGCAGTGTGAACCCAGCCTAAAAGGGAATTTAAATGATGTATTCAACTAGGATTTTGTAACAACTAGCTAATAATTGTACACCACTTCGAACCAATGTTTAATATTCAGATTTCTTGATTCAAATATCACTGGGCTTAAAAGTCTACCTTTTTTGGTTTGTTTCATTCTCATAGGGGAACAAAGACTCAGACATGAGTTGGAGCAGCCCAGGACCCCTCGACCTCACCAGCCTGATTGGGCAGTTAGCCCAAGCCCAGTGCCAGAGGACCCCAGCCCAGTGCCAGAGGACCCCAGCCCAGTGCCAGAGGTGGAGGTAGAAGAAGAGGTGGTGGAGGTACTCACCCCACAAAGTGAGTGTCTGACAACGCAGCTTAAGGTAAACCATTAATGCCTGCATATGTTAACACTATTTTTTTTTTTATAAACCTTTTTTAGGTGATGATCTGGTTGTAGAAGGACAAGCCACAGAGCCATTCACAACTGACAGCACCCAGAGGCTGATTGGGCAGATCATGGTCTGGAATGGCGAGATCGATTGCATGCGGAACCAGATCCGCAACATGCACAGGCAGTTGGACACCATTCAGCAGCAAATGAAGAACATGATCGATGTTTTGGGGAGAATCTAAGCCCCTTTTCCCTAAAATGCAAGATCATGTTCTTCATTTGCTTGCAAAAATCATTTTATGTTTTTTGAAATTTTAATTATGTTTTTTAGAGTCCAAATTTAGAAGATGCACACAGTGTGTCAACATGTGCTATGTGCCATCAGAGGATCTCAATGTACGTATTTTGTGTTTGCAACCCCTTCCTCATTCTAGTATGTGAGAGGAAGGGATTGCACCCACAAAACGCGTCCATTGATCACTCATAATGGGAGATAGCACATGTTGACATTACCAATTTTTGGTGCACATCTTCTAAATTTGGCTTTTACCCTTGTTTTATGTAAATAGTTCAACATTTAACATCCAACAAATATGTATGTGTGTATATATCTAGATTTTTTATTCTTTAAAAAAAAAAAAAAAATTATATATATATATATATATATATATATATATATATATATATATATATATATATATATATTGTTTACCAAAAAATTAGCAAAATAAGATATTGTTTACTACAAAAAATCTATATTGTTTACCAAAAAAACAAAACAAAAAAAGGCACTTGTTTCAATGTGCACTATTACAACTTTTCTAAAAAGATATGTGTGTGTGTGTGTCTCCTCCTTTCAATACTCAATACCTTTTTGGGAAGTAATTTTGTGTTTTCTGTGACAAAGGACCTTATTTCCTATTGGGAAAAAAAAAAACACTTTGCAATACAAATGCACTATGACAGGAATATGCAATTAGTGGAAATCCAGCTGTTAAATAACTAAAAGTCCCATGAAGCATAGCAAGACTGACAGCTACAAGCATGAGACCCAGAGGCATGATGGACTTGTAGTTTTGCACCAGCTGCAGGTCTGCCAATTGCATATCCCCGAATTAGGAGAATGTAGGAGACAACCACCTTGAAAAGCAAACAAGAACCAAACTTAAAAATTTGATCAGACAATAGATATTTGAAGAAAAGGAAATCTTTATTGCTCAGCTGGCATTGGAATAGCCCCCCTACCATTAAAATAGGTGACATACTGGTCACGCACCTCACGTGCTGTTTGGGGGGCTAAGCCAGGATGGGCATGATCCAGCCCTGTGAGTTCTGGCATTAGTCCAGCCTCAGGCCCAATTGGCTGCAGGTAATGGGTTCCAGAATGTTTTCTTAAAAAGTTGTGTAAAATGCAGCAGCAGAGAATGACATAGTTCAGTTTGTACTCTGCCAAGTTTATTGCTGTCAAAAACAGATGGAACCAGCTGGCCATAATACCAAAGGCATTCTCCACAACCCTTCTTGCTCTGGCCAGCCGGTAATTAAAAACCCTCCTCTCCGGGGTGAGGGTCCTTTGGGGGAAGGGCTTCATCAAATGGTCACTCAGACCGAACGCTTCATCAGCGATAAAAACAAAAGGTAGACCCTCCACATTATCAGCATCTGGTGGCAAGTCCAGGCCACCAGTGATGAGACGGTGGCAGAACTCGGTCTGCCTAAACACTCCTCCGTCAGACATCCGGCCGTTCTTCCCCACATCCACATAGAGAAAGTCATATTGTGCTGACACCACCGCCATTAACACCACACTATGGAACCCCTTATAATTCCAGTAGTAGGACCCCGAATGGGGTGGGGGCACAATCCGCACATGTTTCCCGTCGATCGCCCCTCCACAGTTGGGAAAGTCCCAACGGGCAGCGAACTGGGAAGCCACAGTTTGCCATTCCTGTGGCGTGGAAGGAAACTGGGGAGTCAAACACAGGTAAAAAAAAAATTAGCCATTAAATAAAAACAATTCATAACAAATAAAAAACTCAAAAACATTTTGGAACAGCAGTTAAACATAAATATTGAAAATGTTTTGCAGCAAAAAAAAAAAAAATAGACGGCCCAATTCCCAGATTACTCAGCCCTCTGATGGACCAGGGGACATAAGTTATGTGGGTGAGTGGGGTGGGGGCCTAATTAATGAGTATACAAGCCCTGAAACCAATTTGAGTGGAGTGGGGGCCTAATTAATGAGTATACAATCCCTGAAACCAATTTGAGTGGGGTGGGGGCCTAATTAATGAGTATACAATCCCTGAAACCAATTTGAGTGGGGTGGGGGCCTAATTAATGAGTATACAATCCCTGAAACCAATTTGAGTGGGGTGGGGGCCTAATTAATGAGTATACAATCCCTGAAACCAATTTGAGTGGGGTGGGGGCCTAATTAATGAGTATACAATCCCTGAAACCAATTTGAGTGGGGTGGGGGCCTAATTAATGAGTATACAATCCCTGAAACCAATTTGAGTGGGGTGGGGGCCTAATTAATGAGTATACAATCCCTGAAACCAATTTGAGTGGGGTGGGGGCCTAATTAATGAGTATACAATCCCTGAAACCAATTCCAAAAGGGTGGGGGGGCAGTAAAACAGTACAATGGAGCTGACAATATGAATTAGAGAAAAACAGTCTCGGCTGTGGGTGTATAGGGGCCCAGGATTGCATGCTGGGGACGTTAGTGAAAGCAAATATGCACGTGGGACACAAAAAGGTAAAAGCTATAAAAAAAATGACACAAAAAAAAAAACAAATACATCAAAAAAACAATTGCATGTATTCATATAAAGGGGACATTCACAGCATATTCCTGTCATGGATATTAAAAGTCATGATGAAATTAATACAAACATACAATGCATATAATGCAATATTAAAAGAACAAACTTACCTTCATATATTCCTTCTGCAGGACCCGAATAATGGCAGAACAGGTCTCTGGAATAATGATCACCAGAGCCTGGGGGGAGATGCCTGTAGAGAACTTGAGGTCCTGAAGGCTTCTCCCTGTCGCCAAGTAGCGCAACGTGGCGACGAGCCTCTGCTCCGGAGTGATGGCTTGCCGCATGCAGGTATCCTGCCTGCTGATATAAGGGGTCAGCAAAGCCAGCAGACGGTGAAAAACGGGGTCCGTCATCCTGAGATAATTCCTGAAATCATCAGGATTATTCTCACGGATCTCACGGAGTAAAGGCATATGCGAGAATTGGTCGCGCTGGCGCAACCAATTCTTTGTCCATGAACTCCTCCTCGCCCTGTTCACAGACTGGGCTCGGGTCAAAGTATTAACCCCAACACCAAGCCCCCATATAGCACGAACTCGCGAACGAGTACGTCCACTCTCCATGGCTTTGAAACGGTCGGCTGGACAAACAAGCTTAACTGAACGCACTGAAGAACAGCCAGACCTATGAAGAACGATCTGAAACCCAGAAACGAGCGGACCAGAAGCGCCTAACAACAGGTACCAACTGATCCACGCGTACCGAAAGACAGATACAAACCTCACAGGTAGACTGCGCCGCAGAAAACGGACAAATTAAGCTGAAGTCTGAAAAGCGCGAATCGTCTCTAACCAAACTTCTACTAACGCAAAGTCAGCAGAAGGACCCCAAAGGGTGCTTTGCTGTGTCTTGGACTTCCTATTTCTAGTCCCGTCGTACGCGCTGTACGTCATCGCGCAAGCTTTCGTTGGACTGTTTGGGTATCCGTGTGTGGTCAAGTCCGTTCAGTGGAAAGTACGCCGGATTGTCCGTCGGATTGTATGACGGACTAAGTACGTCAAACAGTTCGACCGTGTGTACGCGGCATGAGAAAAACATCACAACTAGCATTACCAACATGAAATGTCAGCGTTAGCAACCTCCACAATTCTCTTGTGATAGATTTTCTTCAACCTGTAACTGCTTGACAGTACAGTGGCTTAGTGGTTTGCATTCCTGCCTCGCATCACTAAGGTCCTCAGTTCAGGTCCCTGTGCCTGCTTGGGTTTCCTTTCACAATCTGAAGACTGTGGTGGTAGGTTAATTTGATCCTGTCAAAATTGGTCCTAGTATTGTTCTTGTCTTGGTTCCAGTATGATAAGGTAACCAGATTTTTTAAATGAAATCCGTGGACATTTGTTTTATTGGCAAATGTTAAACTATTTTATAAGTATATTTTCCTCAAATGATATGAAGTGCATGTGGTATGTGTTTATGGAATGATTGTATCATATATAGACCAGAACTGCATGTTCACAGCCACATTTTTTACTGGCAAACTTTTTAATCCTGCCATTGGCATTTACTGGCAGAAGAAAAGTGACCATTTTTTTCTGGCTGCCAGTAAAAATACTGATGGTTGGCAGCACTGGCCCCAAATCTCTTCTATTATAAGTTCTACAAGCAATACATTACAAAAAGACAACCCTTATGCCCTGTATACATGGTTGGAAATTCCGTCAGAAAAGGTCCGATCGGATTATGTTGTGGGAAAATCTGATCGTGTGTGGGAACTATCGGACTTTTTCTGTCGGAAACTCAGACGGAAAAAGTTTGAGAGCTGGATCTAAAATTTTCCGACAACAAAATCCGATTGGACTTTCTCCAATCGTGTGTAGAGAATTCCGAAGGACAAAGTGCCACGCATGCTCAGAATAAATTACGAGACGAAAGATTTTGGCTACTGGCCTCTACGTAGTCCCGTCATAGGTTTTACGAATGTCAACTCGTTCTGAACGATCGGATTTTCTGACAACTTTGTCCGACCATGTGTATGCAACACAAGTTGTGGCCAAATCCGTCAGAAAAAATCCGACAGATTTTGTGTTCGGAATGTCCGACCGTGTGTACAGGGCATTAGACTGTTTCTTGGAGCTGGAATGAATGGACTTTGGGTAACTGATGACTTCTCTGCTGTTTGGGAAACAATCAGTAAATACCACTGGCCCCTGCAGGGGTAGTGCTACACACACTTGGCCCTCTAGTATACAGGATGGAGTTTCGTGAATCATAATTGTGTGACAAAGATCACAATTAGGTATGGCTAGATCTGCCTGGGTTTGATTCAAAGAGGGTTTCTTGAATCCTGTTTTGAAATCGTAAAAAGCCAAACTTAGCAGCAAACCCCAATGACATACTTTTCAAGGCTAATGGGCAAGCATTGGTGGGAAGATTGATCCTTACATTGGTGGTCAGTGGGAAGAATGCTCCTTACATTGGTCGTCAGTGGGAAGAAGCCTTCTTATATTGGTGGTCAGTGGGAAAAATGCTTGTTACATTGGTAGTCAATGGGAAGCATGCCCCTTACATTGGAAGTCAGAGAGAAAAATGTCCTCTACGTTAAGGGTTAGTGGGAAGAATGGCACTAACATTGATGGTTAATGGAAAGAATGTTCCTTACATTGGTGGTCAGAGGGAAGATTGCTCCTTACATTGATGACCAGTCTGAAAAATGCTTGTTACGTCGGTAGTCAGTTTAAAGCCTGCCCCTTACATTGGAAGTCAGAGAGAAAAATGTCCCCTACATTAAGGGTTAGTGGGAAGAATGGCCTTTACATTGGTGGTCAGAAGGAAGAATTACTCTTACATTGAGGTTTAGTGGGAAGAATGAGCCTTACTTTGAGGTTTAGTGGGAAGAATGTCCCTAACATTGATGGTTAATGGGAAGAATGCCTCTCTTACATTGGTGGTCAGTGGGAAGAAGAATGCCCCCTTACAGACAGCTAAAGTGATCATTACTGTCACACTTCTGGTTTTGCTAAGTGTCCCTTACATTAGTTGTCAGTGATGGCCCTTACATAGCTAGTAAGTGAAGAGAATACCTCTAACATTGGTGGTCAATGAGAAGAAGAATGCCCCCTTACTTTGAGGTTCAGTGGGAAGAGTGTCCCTTACATCGATAGTTAATGGAAAGAATGCTCCTTACATTGGTGATCAGTGGGAAGAATGCCTCTCTTACATTGGTAGTCACTGGGAAGAAGAATGCCCCCTTAAACTGGTGGTCAGAATACCACCCTTACAGACAGCTAAAGTGATCATTACTGTCACACTTCTGGTTTTTCAAAGTGGCATTGAACCCAAAACTATCAAGGCACCATCAGATGGAATGTCAGTTGACCACAGCTCAAAGAAATCCTAGTAACCTCTTGAGAAACCTAAAGTTCAGTGAAACCCTGGTTGCGAATGCCTGCTCTAAATGTGTAGGGACCCAAAGCAAATTAACAGGTCTAAGTAAGGGCTTTATCTGCATATTCAATTATGGCCTTGTGAAAGTTACTGTGGAGCCCGGACCCTTTCAGAAACCAGCTTAAATCCATTGCAATACCAACGAGCGGAGTGAGCCTAGGACCTTCTAAACTTTGCTCCTTTCAGCTGCTTTCTATTCTCATAAACTCACAGTGTGAGCATGCCTTCATGAGATTGTTGACCTCATGTGGATGGTAGTCTGACTTTGGACAACACAATACACAGTCACATGAAAATCTAGAAGGAAAAAAAATACTTATGGGAAGCAATACAAATGGTCTATCATAGTAAGGCAGTCTATCAGGGTATGCGGATGATAGAGAGACAAAGAGGAGCTTACAGGGCTTCATGCAGTTTGCAACAACAGTGAGCTGTGTTAAGGCAGCCAAATCATTTAAAGTAGGAATATGGCCTCCCATTAAAAAAAATGTGTTGTAACCCCATATACTGTATATAAATGTATCTGCACTTACAGTTTTCTCTTAATCCCTCAAATATCTGTTGATCCTGCCAATGAAGTCTACCTAATGCAACATTCTGTGATGGAGGGGCAACGATGCTGCACTGCTCTTGAATTCAGAGCAGAGCTGACACATGTAGGCTGTTCATGCTTGTGTTACAGTGGGATGTGAACGGATATATGGGATATGGCTGTCAGTATTGTCATTGCTGATTCACCAGCCTGTAGCTTGTCAATCAGCACCTGGCCACACCTAGTCTGCCCACTGCTTTCTGGATTGGCAGCACTGTGCATCACACAGTAACTGGATTTGGTACTTGTTTGGACTGTCATATAGAAGAATTTAGTTATAAATAGTTATATTTTAAATGTACTGGCAATGCACATAAAATCACCAAAAAATTGGACATATACAATTTTTTAAAGCAGCAAAATGCAATGCATACTATGTGAGTTGTGGTTTGTTGTGAGATGTTGTCCCTTGGCCGCTATTATACAATGCATTGGGGTACCATTAAAAAAAAAAAGAAAATAAGTATTATTTGAGTCTTAAGACTGAAGCACTATGCCAGAATCTTAGCCCTTGTACACACGGTCGGAGATTCCGTCGGAATGTGTCCGATCGGAGCGTTTTGTCGGATATTCCGACTGTGTGTGGTCTGCATCGGACTGTTTCCGTCGGAATATCCGTCGGACCAACTTTTCCAACTTGCCGGAAATATTTTCCCACAAAATGCTCCGATCAGACATACTCCGATCATGTGTAGAGCATTCCGATCGGACAAAGTGCCACGCATGCTCAGATCAAATTCCTACATCAAAGCTATTGGCTACTAGCCTGAACATAGTCCCGTCGTAACAAAATAACGTCATCACGTCGGATTTTCCGACAACTTCGTCCGACCGTGTGTATACAACAGTTTCGGACAAAATCCGTCGAACAAAATCCGACGGATTTGGTTGTCGGAATCTCCGACTGTGTGTACAAGGGCTTAGAGTGCAAATTAAACTTTTGTTCCAAACATATAATAGGTGCTACAGTCAAAATTTTTCGGGGATTACACATTATACAGAATCAATCTATTGTATGTTTGGATGCTAACATTTTGGTGTGGTGCTTCGATCTTCAGACTCAAATATTCCTTTTTTCTTTATTCTCTTGTTACTATTGCAAATCCTTGGTTCACCACTATACCAGATATTGGATACCACCAGTATGTTTTTGCCAAACATATCAATAGTACCAAATTATATCTACTTAAGTTTCCAGCACCGTCATTCTACCACTTCAATCATTAAAAAAATAAAAAAATTTTGCAATGCGTTACCATAATGCAACTCTCTATGTGGGGCCTTAACTTTCTGGGCTTAGTGGGGGGATACACCAAGCTTGCCATATTGTTCACCATTTTAAAACAGCACTGCAAATGAGAAACAAAATCATTTCTGCAGAGAATCTCTATGGTCACCACTGTCTGTACAAATCTGTACAATTCCTCATTTTGGGCATATTCCCTTGCACCATACTACCACTTCCTCTTCTGTCTAACACGCAAAGATAAGAATGTCTACCCACGTTTCTGCAATCTCTCTAACCTTAAAGGTCTCTGTTATAAAGGCTGGTTCTTACAAATGTGCTTTTACTTGCCATCTGGAAGCACATTGTAGAAGGGAGGAAACTGATGTGTTTTTTTATATCCTTTTCGATGCATTTTTTATACCATTTTAGATTCTAAATACAGTATATTACCAAATGTATTGGGACGGCTGCCTTTACACACACATGAACTTTAATGGCATCCCAGTCTTAGTCCGTAGAGTTCAATATGGAGTTGACCCACCCTTTGCAGCTATAACAGCTTCAACTCTTCTGGGAACACTGTCTACAAGGTTTAGGGATGTGTCTATGGGAACAGTATGAAGGAAGCCCCACTCCCTAGAGAGTAACACCTTCTTCCAATACGTATATACACATTCTATCAATAAACAACAAAGAGGATAAGGATAATGGGATTTTTTAGGGTGCAAATTTCCACACAATAGATATATCAAAAAATATTTATTTATAAAATTAAAAACATGACTAGAGATATGCATTACAGTTACAGAATGTGCTGCTGAACAAATTCTCAACATGTTTCACCACAAATAGTACCTTTCTCAGGAGAATTACATTTGTCAGGCACTATCTACTGAAAAATAGGAAAGCAAAACACAAAATTACAATATGACAAAAATATAATCAAACAAAAAAGCAAAATAATTATGTAACAAAAATATATTTATTTAATATTACATATCTTGACTAGAACCACAATGACAGAGTAGCTTGAAACAAATTTACCTGTATATAGGTGGACTGATCAAAATTTTATGAAGGCTAGCATAGAGGTGAAGTTGGTCAAAAGGAACCCCACAAGTGAATCATCTGGTGTAACCACAGAGGGTGGTATATTGTAAAATGGTAAAAAACCTAATTGTTGTTAAGGGACAGGTAGGTGAAACGCCTAAGAAGGAGGTTAAAAAGGAAAAAGGATCATACTTAGTGACCAAGGTAAGTTGTCAAAAACTTCCCTATGGGATAGTTATAACAAAAAATATAAGAATATATACCTGTACCACGGGCTCAATTCATGTACATGAATGTCCACATGTCCGGTAACTAATACAACTAGAGGTCCCCAGAAAAAAAGACCTGAAGATCCAAAGAGAGAATTATATAGTCTCTAATTCAGATTTAACTGATGCGTGGCACTCTGGGCACTGGTAGGTGGCGCTGGTGGGCACTGGTAGGCGGAACTGTTGTGCACTGGTAGGTGGCACAGGTGGGCACAGATGAGCTGGCGGGAGCTCTCCTTGATTGGGACTGATGTCCCTCTGAGAGCCGCCAGTAATCAGCTTTTTTTTCTCTCTTCATGCTGTCAGCTCGAGGAGAAAATGTAGGCAATTACAAGTTCTGTTTACATCACATGATCAGCTGTCATTGGCTGACAGCTGATCATGTGGTAAGGGGTCGGGATCACTGATCACAGAGCGCACTGTGCACGCCCTGCAGGGAACACTCGCGAGTGCCCTGCAGGGAGTGCGCAGGCCGCTCGGACATGGGAGGATGTCTATTGACGTACTCCCGGCAAAGTAGGTCCACTGTCTGCGGATCTGAAGAAGTTCAATTCCTAAACATTTTCCTATGAAGAATTTCCTGTTTACTCAGGTTGGCCCTTTTGCTGCCATCTAGTGACAGTAAAAGAAGAGTCACTTGAACATACTTCGTAGTCCATGAAGTGTAGTTTTCAGATGTAGGTTTGCCCAAGTCACTAAAGCACAACCTACCTGACTACCTAAATAGGATGTCACATTGTCTCTGAAACCCCTGAGTCCAATGGGCACAAACCTTTTTTTTTTTTAAGTGCACCAACACAAAGTCATCTTTTTGAAGAATCATACTGCCTCTGTATCCCCAAAGTTCCGTAGGTACAAACCTTAGTGTGAACATTCTTGTTGGCTCTGTCACAGCAAAGTCCAACCGGTACTTTCCTTGGTTTTAAATTTTGCAAATGAGTTCCATTATAAAATAACTTGTTGCCCCCAGTCACTGATTTCAAGGGCTAAAGACTGAAATTATAGTGTTACAGACTTCCACAGAGGCAACACAACGAACTTGAAACAAGACTCAGCCTTCTCCAGGAGACTGAGGCTATTTTCCTCACGCATGGAGGACAAATACATGCTGATAATCCAGTGCAGCAGATCAGCATATCATTTTGCAGAGTGAGGTAGACCGGCAATTCCAGATAAATAAGCCAGTACATCACTTAGGGCACTTCCTGTCACTGCTGGTATCAGGAGCACAGTCCAACAGCAAACAGCACAGGCATGAGTGTCCCCACAATAGCATAGTTGTCAACAGTCACGATTTTCCCAGGACAATCCCAATTTTGGGACCCTCATCCCGATTAAAGCTTGTCCCGATTGTTTTCCCGGGATTTTGCTTTTGTCCCGGGAGAATGTTTTTGGCTAAAAACGGCGAGTGTTGTTTCCCCTTGTGTTCAGTGCAGAAGAGATGGGCAGCCAACTGGCTTCTCTATTCAGTGTACAAATAGAAAATTCTATTGTACACTAATGCCTATTGGCTTCAGGGATTGGCGACCTATCCCCGCTCTCCTTTGAACACAAGGAAGACATGATCAGCCTCTGCCGTCGCCGCCAACCCTCTGCCCCCGTGTGTCTGACGAGTGGCGACACCGTGGGAGCGGCGGGGCTCGAGGAATGGTGGGAGTGATGGGAGGGAAGAAGGGAGGCTTCACCTGACTGTTCAGGAGTTCTCTGACTGACCCGTGACATAGTTGTGGCCTGTCAGTGTAATGGGGGAGAGGAGTAATAGGGGGAGGGGGTGTACACAGTGTATGGGCGGGGGCACTGATATTGTTCTCCTTACATGGGAGGCTTGGAGCTTTCCCTGCAATACTCTTGCTCCACTGGCTGGGGACACTGATAGTCCTGGCTCCCCCCTTGCACCCCATGTCACCACCATGCCTGCACCCCGTCCCCCATGTCACCACCATACCTGTACCTCCCCATGTCACCACCCTAGCTGCAACCCCTTCCCCCCATGTTATCACTATACCTGTTCCCCCTACTCCTGTGTCACCACCATACCTGTTCCCCCTCCCCCCATGTCCCCACTATACCTGCACCCCCCTCCCCCGTGTCACCACCATACCTGTTCCCCCCTCCCCTATGTCACCGCTATACCTGTTCCCCCCCGTGTCACCACCATACCTGTTTCTCCCCTCCCCCTGTGTCACCACCATACCTGTTCCCCCTTCCCGTGTCACCGCCATACCTGTTTCCCCCTCCCCGTGTCACCGCCATACCTGTTTCCCCCTCCCCCGTGTCACCACCATACCTCTTCCCCCCTCCCCTGTGCCACCACCATACCTGTTCCCCCCTCCCCCAGTCACCATCATATCTGTTCCCCCCCTCCCCCGTGTCACCACAATACCTGCACCCCCCACCCCGTGTCACCACCATACCTGCACCCCTCTCCCCCCATGTCACCACAATGCCTACACACCATCCTCCCATGTCAACACCATGCCTGCACCCGCCTTCCCTTAATGTCAACACCGTGCCTGCACCCGCCTCCCCCCATGTCAACACCATGCCTGCACCCGCCCCCCCCATGTCAACACCATGCCTGCACTCGCCTCCCCCCTTGTCAACACCATTTCTGCACCTGCCTCCCCCAAGTGACCACCATGCCTGCACCCTCTCCTGCCTAGTCACCACCATGCCTGCACCCCCCAAGTCACCATCATGCCTGCACCCCCCAAATCACCACCATGCCTCCACCCTTCCCTCAGCCTGTAACACCCCAAAGCCTTAACAGGTAAATGGTTTACTATTAATAGTGTTGTTTAAGGTTTGTGAAAAAGACTCTTTTTCACAAACCTTAACCGCTTGAGATCCGCGCTATAGCCAAATGACGGCTACAGCACGGACCTGCTTTGCCGGGACTAGGTCTATTGACGTCGTCCCGTGCACGAGCGCCCTGCGCGCCCTGTGATCAGCGAGTCTATGAGACTCGCCTGATCACAGATCGGAGCAAGGGGTTGATCCCGACCCCTTACCACATTGGCTGACAGCTGATCATGTGATCACAACAGAGCCGGTAATCGGCTATTTTTCCTCCTTGCGCTGACAGTGCGAGGAGAACAAAAAAGCCGATCACCGGCGGCCGGGGAGGGACATCAGTCCCGATCACGGTGAGCTGGGGCCAGCGCAATAGGTGCCCACCTGCCCCCTGCCAGTGCCCCCTAAAATATGGCAAAAAGTCACACCAATTAGTGCCCATAGTGCCACCCATCAGTGCCCACAGTGCCACCTATCAGTGCCCACAGTGCCACCTATCAGTGCCCACAATCTGCCTCGCACACACAGTGCTGCACCTCAGTGCCACATATCCGTGCCCATCTGTGTCATGTACCAGTGCCCATCAGTGACGCCCATCAGTGCCCATCAGTGACGCCCATCAGATCCACCTATCAGTGCCCATCAGTCCCATCTATCAGTGGTACCTATCAGTGCCCATCCGTGTCACCCATCCGTGCCACCCATCTGTGCCACCCATCAGTGCCATCTTATCTGTGCCCATCTTTGCCCATCAGTGCCGCCTTATCTGTGCCCATCAGTACTGCCTTATTTGTGCCTATCGATGCCACCTTATCTGTGCCTACTAGTGCCGCCTTAACTGTGCCTATCAGTGCCCACCAGCGCCGCCTATCAGTGCCCACCAGCGCCGCCTCATCAGTGCATTTCAATGAAGGAGAAAAATTACCTGTTTGCTAAATTTTATAACAAACTATTAAACATGACATGATTTTTTATTTTTTTTGCATCTTTTTTTGTTTGTTTAGCAAAAAATAAAACTCACAGCTGTAATTAAATACCACCAAAAGAAAGCTCTATTTGTGGTAAAAAATTATAAAAATGTTATTTGGGTACAGTGTTGTATGACCGCATAATTGTCATTCAAAGTGCATCAGCACTGAAACCTGAAAATTGGTCTGGGCAGGAGGGGGGTTTAAGTGCCCAGTAAGCAAGTGGTTAAACAACACTATTAATAGTAAACCATTTACCTGTTTTTTTTGTTTTTTTGCTACAATGTCTTATTATCACTATTTATTATTAATTCGCTGAAAAAGGACAGCCAAGGCTGAAATTTTCCCCTTAATGGTGCTTAACGCCAATCTGGTCTACTCCTTGCTGAAGAAACAGCAGGATCCTGGATATAGAAAAGGAGTGCGAATGCCATCCTTTCTCCTCACACATGAAGATGTAGGCCTTCCAAGTACGATGGTATATCTTCCGGGAAGAAGATTTTCGTGTTCTCAACATAGTTGGGATCACCGAGTCTGACAGACCCCGGGTTCCTCAACACCTGGCTCTCAATAGCCATGCCGTTAAAGCCAGCGATCGTAAAGCAGGATGTAGAATTGGACCTTGAGACAGTTGGTCCTCTCACAACGGCAGTCACCAGGGAGCGTCTGCCCCCAGATGCACCAGGTCGGCGTACCAAGGACGCCAAGGCCAATCTGGGGCAACCAGTATTACTGGGATCCCCTCGGCTTTCACTCTGCGAAGCAGACGTGGTAATAGTTTCAGTGGAGGAAAGGTGTAGATCAGCTGGTACTGATCCCACAGAGCCACCAGCGTGTCTGACGCGTCTGCCCACGGATCTCTTGTCCTGGATACGAATCTTGGCACCTTCCGATTGAGACCAGAAGATCCACGTCTCGTGTGCCCCACTTCAGGCACAGTAGCCTGAATATCTCCAGATGCAATGCCCATTTTCCTGGGTGCAGCATCTGTTGACTCAGATAGTCCGCCTGCAAGTTCTCCACTCCCGGGATGTAAATGGCCGACAGGGCCGGTACGTGTCGCTCTGCCCACCGAAGGATGTGAGCAACCTCCCGTGCTGCGGCTGAGCTTCTTGTTCCCCCTTGGTGGTTGACGTATGCCACAGCCATGGCGTTGTCTGACTGGATCCTGATCGGACGCCCCTGAATTCTCATCGACCAAGTGGAGAGGCATAGCCTGATCGCTATCAACTCTAGCAGATTGATCGGCAACTTGGATTCTTTCGTCGACCAGAGGCCCTGAGCCGACTGAACCCCCATCACTCCACCCCAGCCGGATAGGCTGGCATCCGTTGTGATCACTGTCCACTTCAGAGGCAGGAACGATTTCCCAGACTGAATCACCGGGCACCTCAACCGCCAGATCAGTGAGTCTCTGACTGGCTGGCTCACCTGGATCTGACGATCCAGGGACAACTGAGATTTGTCCCATTTTGTCAAAATCTCCTTCTGCAGGACTCTAGTGTGGAACTGGCATAAGGTATTGCCTCGAAGGAGGCTACCATGAGACCCAGGACGAGCAACGACCACTTGCGGCTCATAAGTAGTTTCACCGCGGATCTGAGAGTCTGCAGTTTGTCTGAAGAGAGAAAAACTCTCAGATGCTGGGTCGGTACAATCACCGACTTCTTTAGGTTCAACAGCCACCTAAATTCTTGCAGGGTCTGCATGGTGATCACCACATCCTCCTCTAATTCTGAGGTGGAAGATGCCCTCAGGAGGTGATCATCTAGGTATCCCACGATCGCGATCCCACGTTGCCGCAGCAACGCCAAAACCGGAGCCAATACCTTGGTAAAGATTTGGGGGGGCTGATGCCAGACGAAAGGGAAGGGCCACAAACCGGTAGTGAGCTTCCCCGACTGCAAACCGCAGAAACTTTTGATTCCGAAGGCATATGGGTATGTGCAGGTACGCATCCTGGATGTCTATGGACACCAGGGAGTCCCCTTGATGGAGTGCAGCGACTCCTGAGCGAACTGATTCCATTCTAAACCTCTGCACTTTTACAAAGTGATTGAGGGCTTTTAGGTCCAATATTGGACGCACCCCTTCCTTCTTGGGAACTACAAACAGATTTGAGTAGAATCCGTGGAAGTGTTCCGACTCCGGAAACCGGTACAACCACCCCGTGATTCAGCAGGTCCCTTACTACCCCCAAGAGGGCCTCCCGGCGAGCCGGGAATACGGGTATGCTGGAGGGGAAGAATCTGTTTGGCGGCCAAGAGAGAAACTCTATCTTGTAGCCTGTGGAAATCAGATCGCAGACCCATTGGTCGGATAACCGAGAGGACCACCGTGCTGCAAACTCCCGAAGGTGACCCCCCACCCAAGACATGGGTGGGGGCAAACCTTCATGCGGTAGCACTTTCATTCGCAGGCTTGGTAGGCTTGCGGTTCCAGGGACGTTTTTGACCGCCCGTGGTCGTCCTGTCGAGCTGGGGTCGTTTTGTCGAAAAAGCCGCTGTGAGCAGAAAAAGAGGACCGTTGCCTACGGTGTGGCTCCTTAGCCTTCCTGGCTTGTGGGAGTAGGGTACTCTTACCACCGGTGGCATTTTTAATAATGTCCTCCAAGGAGGCTCCAAAGAGCCGGTCGCCAAGGAAGGGAAGATCCGTCAGGGCTTTTTTGGATGCCTGGTCAGCAGACCAGCATTTTAGCCAAATCAGGCGCCTCAGCACCACAGCTGACACTGAAGGCCTGGATAACAGAGGGAGAGTATCTAGGGCTGCGTCACAGATGTACTTAAGGCCTTGCACTAGTTGGTCTGCTAGTTCCACGCAGACAGGAGAAGCCTGTTGCTCTCCCAATTTGCGGTGCAAAAGTTTCGGCCACTCAGTGTCTGCGACGGAAGTGAGGATGCCAGTACTGGTCGCACGGCTGACCCCACAACCGTAAACAAGGAACGAGCCACTGCCTTCTTGTCCATGGGATCCCTGAATGCAGGAGTCCCCTCACTCGGGATTGTGGTTACTTTGTTTAACCTGGATACTGGGGGGGGGGGTCCACGACCCGAGGAGCCGACCATTTTTTGAGAAGGCTCTGCTCAAAACGGTAATGCACCGCCATGTATTTGGGGACTGAAAAGGTCCGTTGCAGGTGACCCCATTCCTTGTAAATTAACTTGTCAAAATAAATCAGATCGGAACACCTTAGGTGAACGTGCTGGCTTGCGGGACCCAAAAGGGACCGGTACATCACCAGATCTGCTGGCTCCTGAATCTTCAGGGTATCACACACATCTGTGATAAGTGCTCCAACAAGCACTTTGTCGCGGACGGACCCAGACGGGGACTCATCCTTACTGTCCGAACAGTCCTGGTCAGCATCGTCTGACAAGACAGAGCAGGGGTCACCAGCCTCAGCAGGACCCGAGTCTACATCAGAGCTCATCCCAGAGGACGGGGGGCAGGGGCCACTTTAGTACACCTTTCTTCCCACGCACCGCCTCCATCTTGGCAATGAACGAATTGAGGACCACTGTCAGGGTGTCCATGGGCATTGTGCAGTCTGCAGGTGACCCGTTTGCAATTGCCTGGATTTCGGTGGAAGAAACACCAGTTTCTGAAGCCATGCTGACCCTACCCTGTCTGCCACCCAAAAGGGACTTAGGACAGTGACAGTCCCACCCTCCTAGCTGCCGCTGGCTGAGGGGCTCTTTCCCGCTGGACTCACCACCCTGAGGAGTTCTGCGCTATCCAACAAGCAGTGCCTGTATAGTCCCTGTGGGCTCCCAGGTGCAGAGGAAACAAAAGCTGTGTCGGTGGCAGCCGCTGCAAATAGCGCCAAACCGCTCTGAAATGTGCTCAGGCTTCAATAAAATGGCAGCCCAGCGTCCAGTACAAAGACATAAAACTTAGGGAAAATGGCTGTCAGAGAACATGAGCACATGTTGCTTCTAGAGAACACTGAAAAAACGTGTTCAGGCTTCTAGAAAATGGCTGCCAGTGTCCTGAATAGGAGATCACTAGAAAAATGGCTGCTGAAGCCCAGGAAAGCATGCTGCCCTTGCCCACACCTAAAATGGCCGCCAAGCAGCTCCATGAGGTACAGGGAGAAAACGATGGCAGTGAACACAGCGCTGTACCAAACATCAGCAAAACCTCACAGACACCTTCCAGGGGGATGAAGAACAGGACACAGGACATCGCCAGCCAGCGCAGCCCCCCAACCCAGGTGAGAGCCCCTGTATAGGCGCACACACACACACCACTCAGCACCCACATGCAGCATCCCCCCAGAGGGGGGAAGATAGGGAAAGGGGAGAGAAGAGAGGGAGGTGAGGGATCCCCGAATCGACCTCCCAGAGAATGCTCAGCTGCTCATCCCCGCTGAGGCAGGGAGAGCTGTACTTACCAGTCCTGAAGAGCTGGGAGACATTCCATCACAGACCCACTCTCTGATCAGTACAGGGTGGCTGCTGGCCCGGCATACTGTGACGCAGACATCAGTAGCCCAGTCATATGTATGCCCCGGAGCATAAAAGCTCACGACCACCTCTGGAGCTGAGGTTTCGTCGTGGCCTGCCGAGCTCGTAGCTGCGGCCTGCACACGCTCGATAGCTGGACTGGGGAGATTAAAAGGATAAGGGTATCCAGCCTGTCACCCAGCCGGCTGTTGATAGCAGATCACAGGATCATTCATCTTGGGCAAAAAGTCACGCTTCTGCATAAAAAAGCATGGACCGATGGGCCCGCAGGGTTCCTAGGTCCTTCTCCTTCACTAGGCAAAATAAAACTGATGGCTGCATGGCAGGGTGGAGGGTTGTTGCGAGGGACCACTCCCTGGGCGGAACTAAGAGTTCTGAGTGTTTTATTACAACTAATGCCTAGTATCTCCTAGTAATAAGGCAAACAACCAATGGCTAAGAGAGGAGCTGTGTCGGTCGGTGAATATAAGAGAAAAGGGGTTTGGTTGTGACTTGAGTGAGCAGTAGGTTAGGTTGAGGAACCCGCTTGTGGTCTGCTGCACCCGTGCACATGAGGTAACAGTCACGCGGAATGCACTCATCAGTGCCCAGGACCAGGCAGAGACTGAGGTCATGTGAATGGTCAAACATTAAGGCAATTCCCTTACTTAGAGATAAACCTTTACTGTATGCAGCAATAAAGTGCAGAGTTCCTTTGAAAAGGGACATGCTGAGCTTGCACCCATTCCACCAGTCCAGAATACCTCTGTTACCTCACTCCCAGTAACAGAATGGGGTACCACTAAGCACATAGCACAGACCTCATGCATGTGCTCACTTAACTCTATCCTTCCCTTACCATGTGTCCAGGCCATCGATCTCTAGTCTGCTGCCAGTTGCTATGGCAGACTGACTGCTGGGGATTACACCAACCCCCCTCACTACTACAGGACTTATCGCCCCACCAGGCCCTATGCTTAATGACTGGTTGCCGTAGTCTGCTCCTTCACTTGGTTACCCATAGCATTTCTCTTTATTGTCTTGCCAAGTTTACCCTTATTGTATCAGTGTTACTACATACCCAGTAGTGCAATTACAGACCCAGATTCTTTGAAATATGCCAGAACCAACACGCACCCCTTTGAATAACTTCAGATGAGGCTTAGGATGGTTACAATAACTTTACTGTTGAAATGCAGCATAATAATACAGCACAAATACTGTCCTTTCCCTACTCCTAGCTAACACGATGTAGTGGCCCACACATACCTTCATGAAGTGAGAGTCCATGTAGGCATTGTCCATGACTTGGATGTCCGTGATTCCTGATATCTTCAAGTTTTCTCCCAATCGATTGCCTCTGCCATTGCTACTTTAAGTGTTCTCTGCTTCTTTTCCTTTCTCTCTGATCTCAGAGGTCCTCACATCCATTAAACACAGGGGGGCCTGCCAAAATAAAAAAACCCTGGGAACCCATCCGAAAAGTGCCCACCCCCCTACCCACCCTGGGTAAGGCGCCGGAAACTAACTAAATGAATTTCAACATGCCTACATGCAGGTTAGGGACAGTGCTGTGCTTAGGGAAAAGGTTCCTGGCAAGTAGGGACAGAGTAAAGGACACTGTCTAGTGCCAAAAAATCTTCTGAGGATGCCTTTTCAGTGGAGCAGTAGTTACAGAATATACTGTCACCCCTACTAGTGATGGCCGAACGGTTCGCCCGGCGGTCGTTTCGCGGCGAATTTCCGACTTTCGCCGTCCGCGGGTTCGAACGCCTTTTTCCGTCGTTCGCCCCGGCGGACTTACGTGTTTAATGTATACAAGAACTTTAACCTTTCGTGACACGTTTATCATGTGTTACAGGACAACCAATTGAGACATGACAGCTCATGGACACTTGGACATTCCCCCTAACCTATAAATACACCCGATCCGGTGGCCATTTTACATTCTTTCTTCTGTCACTGTAGGGAAAGGATCCTGTGTGGAGTAGGGACAGAGAAAACGCTAGCTATTTGGTACACAAAAGTTCTTTTCAGGACTGGTATAGGTGTTAGGTCAGCAGCCTGAGTTTCTTTTGTCAGTTTAGATAAAGGGACAGAGCGCTGTATGCTGCTATTTTAGGGACAGCTCAGCCAGATTAGTCTTTCTTCATCATCATCATCATCATCATCATTAGCTGTTACTATCAGGTCCACAAAAGAGCTGTTCCAGCTAATCGTTCCAGCCTACTCTTTTTTGCCAATTTGTATAGGGACAGGCAGGAAGCAGTGTGTCAGGCAGTGAGGATAATTTTAAAGACTTGCTGTTACTATTAGTTCCACAAAGGTTCTTTTCAGGACTGGTATCAGTGGTACGGTAATAGGCTTGTACACGTATAATATTCTTTCTTCCAAATATAGAAAGAATATTATACTTGACTGCTGCCCTTCTGCTGCAGTCTGCTAATCATTCACAACTCACTTGTTCCACAAAAGTTCTTATAAGGACTGGTAACTTGGTCTGTCTAGGGTGCTACGGTACATAGGCTTGGGTGCGGTACAGTCTGCTGTTCTGTAAGGACCGCTATCGGTCCACAATAGATAGGGTTGCCGTGCACTACTGCTGACCGCTGCCCTATACTGCAGCAGTCCTTCAGCGGTATAGGGACTGACGCACAGTCTGCTAAACACTAATACACAACCTGCTTGGTCCACAAAAGTTCTTATAAGGACTGGTAACTTGGTATAGGGTGCTACGGTACATAGGCCTGAGTGCGTTACAGTCTGCTGTTCTGTAAGGACCGCTATCGGTCCACAATACATAGGGTTGACGTGCACTACTGCTGACCGCTGCCCTATACTGCAGCAGTCCTTCAGCGGTATAGGGACTGACGCACAGTCTGCTAAACACTAACACACAACCTGCTTGGTCCACAAAAGTTCTTATAAGGACTGGTAACTTGGTATAGGGTGCTACGGTACATAGGCCTGAGTGCAGTACAGTCTGCTGTTCTGTAAGGACTGCTATCGGTCCACAATACATAGGGTTGCCGTGCACTACTGCTGACCGCTGCCCTATACTGCAGCAGTCCTTCAGCGGTATAGGGACTGACGCACAGTCTGCTAAACACTAATACACAACCTGCTTGGTCCACAAAAGTTCTTATAAGGACTGGTAACTTGGTATAGGGTGCTACGGTACATAGGCCTGAGTGCGTTACAGTCTGCTGTTCTGTAAGGACCGCTATCGGTCCACAATACATAGGGTTGCCGTGCACTACTGCTGACCGCTGCCCTATACTGCAGCAGTCCTTCATTGGTATAGGGACTGACGTACAGTCTGCTAATCACTAACACACAACCTGCTTGGTCCACAAAAGTTCTTATAAGGACTGGTAACTTGGTATAGGGTGCTACGGTACATAGGCCTGAGTGCGTTACAGTCTGCTGTTCTGTAAGGACCGCTATCGGTCCACAATACATAGGGTTGCCGTGCACTACTGCTGACCGCTGCCCTATACTGCAGCAGTCCTTCATTGGTATAGGGACTGACGTACAGTCTGCTAATCACTAACACACAACCTGCTTGGTCCACAAAAGTTCTTATAAGGACTGGTAACTTGGTATAGGGTGCTACGGTACATAGGCCTGAGTGCGTTACAGTCTGCTGTTCTGTAAGGACCGCTATCGGTCCACAATACATAGGGTTGCCGTGCACTACTGCTGACCGCTGCCCTATACTGCAGCAGTCCTTCATTGGTATAGGGACTGACGTACAGTCTGCTAATCACTAACACACAACCTGCTTGGTCCACAAAAGTTCTTATAAGGACTGGTAACTTGGTATAGGGTGCTACGGTACATAGGCCTGAGTGCGTTACAGTCTGCTGTTCTGTAAGGACCGCTATCGGTCCACAATACATAGGGTTGCCGTGCACTACTGCTGACCGCTGCCCTATACTGCAGCAGTCCTTCATTGGTATAGGGACTGACGTACAGTCTGCTAATCACTAACACACAACCTGCTTGGTCCACAAAAGTTCTTATAAGGACTGGTAACTTGGTATAGGGTGCTACGGTACATAGGCCTGAGTGCGTTACAGTCTGCTGTTCTGTAAGGACCGCTATCGGTCCACAATACATAGGGTTGCCGTGCACTACTGCTGACCGCTGCCCTATACTGCAGCAGTCCTTCATTGGTATAGGGACTGACGTACAGTCTGCTAATCACTAACACACAACCTGCTTGGTCCACAAAAGTTCTTATAAGGACTGGTAACTTGGTATAGGGTGCTACGGTACATAGGCCTGAGTGCGTTACAGTCTGCTGTTCTGTAAGGACCGCTATCGGTCCACAATACATAGGGTTGCCGTGCACTACTGCTGACCGCTGCCCTATACTGCAGCAGTCCTTCAGCGGTATAGGGACTGACGCACAGTCTGCTAAACACTAACACACAACCTGCTTGGTCCACAAAAGTTCTTATAAGGACTGGTAACTTGGTATAGGGTGCTACGGTACATAGGCCTGAGTGCAGTACAGTCTGCTGTTCTGTAAGGACCGCTATCGGTCCACAATACATAGGGTTGCCGTGCACTACTGCTGACCGCTGCCCTATACTGCAGCAGTCCTTCATTGGTATAGGGACTGACGTACAGTCTGCTAATCACTAACACACAACCTGCTTGGTCCACAAAAGTTCTTATAAGGACTGGTAACTTGGTATAGGGTGCTACGGTACATAGGCCTGAGTGCGTTACAGTCTGCTGTTCTGTAAGGACCGCTATCGGTCCACAATACATAGGGTTGCCGTGCACTACTGCTGACCGCTGCCCTATACTGCAGCAGTCCTTCATTGGTATAGGGACTGACGTACAGTCTGCTAATCACTAACACACAACCTGCTTGGTCCACAAAAGTTCTTATAAGGACTGGTAACTTGGTATAGGGTGCTACGGTACATAGGCCTGAGTGCGTTACAGTCTGCTGTTCTGTAAGGACCGCTATCGGTCCACAATACATAGGGTTGCCGTGCACTACTGCTGACCGCTGCCCTATACTGCAGCAGTCCTTCAGCGGTATAGGGACTGACGCACAGTCTGCTAAACACTAACACACAACCTGCTTGGTCCACAAAAGTTCTTATAAGGACTGGTAACTTGGTATAGGGTGCTACGGTACATAGGCCTGAGTGCAGTACAGTCTGCTGTTCTGTAAGGACCGCTATCGGTCCACAATACATAGGGTTGCCGTGCACTACTGCTGACCGCTGCCCTATACTGCAGCAGTCCTTCATTGGTATAGGGACTGACGTACAGTCTGCTAATCACTAACACACAACCTGCTTGGTCCACAAAAGTTCTTATAAGGACTGGTAACTTGGTATAGGGTGCTACGGTACATAGGCCTGAGTGCGTTACAGTCTGCTGTTCTGTAAGGACCGCTATCGGTCCACAATACATAGGGTTGCCGTGCACTACTGCTGACCGCTGCCCTATACTGCAGCAGTCCTTCATTGGTATAGGGACTGACGTACAGTCTGCTAATCACTAACACACAACCTGCTTGGTCCACAAAAGTTCTTATAAGGACTGGTAACTTGGTATAGGGTGCTACGGTACATAGGCCTGAGTGCGTTACAGTCTGCTGTTCTGTAAGGACCGCTATCGGTCCACAATACATAGGGTTGCCGTGCACTACTGCTGACCGCTGCCCTATACTGCAGCAGTCCTTCAGCGGTATAGGGACTGACGCACAGTCTGCTAAACACTAACACACAACCTGCTTGGTCCACAAAAGTTCTTATAAGGACTGGTAACTTGGTATAGGGTGCTACGGTACATAGGCCTGAGTGCAGTACAGTCTGCTGTTCTGTAAGGACCGCTATCGGTCCACAATACATAGGGTTGCCGTGCACTACTGCTGACCGCTGCCCTATACTGCAGCAGTCCTTCATTGGTATAGGGACTGACGTACAGTCTGCTAATCACTAACACACAACCTGCTTGGTCCACAAAAGTTCTTATAAGGACTGGTAACTTGGTATAGGGTGCTACGGTACATAGGCCTGAGTGCGTTACAGTCTGCTGTTCTGTAAGGACCGCTATCGGTCCACAATACATAGGGTTGACGTGCACTACTGCTGACCGCTGCCCTATACTGCAGCAGTCCTTCATTGGTATAGGGACTGACGTACAGTCTGCTAATCACTAACACACAACCTGCTTGGTCCACAAAAGTTCTTATAAGGACTGGTAACTTGGTATAGGGTGCTACGGTACATAGGCCTGAGTGCAGTACAGTCTGCTGTTCTGTAAGGACCGCTATCGGTCCACAATACATAGGGTTGACGTGCACTACTGCTGACCGCTGCCCTATACTGCAGCAGTCCTTCAGCGGTATAGGGACTAAGAGTTTTGTCACAGGGTGATTTAAAAAATGACAGGCAGAGGAAGAGGCAGGCCCTTCCGCAGGGGTGGTAGGGGTAGGGCAGGAGCAACAGCCTTGAGCCAAAGTGGGAAGTTGCAGAAGGTGCGTTCAATTACTTTAAAGGACGCACCAGACTTGGTTGAGTGGCTCACTCAGCCTTATTCTTCTGCACCCTCCTCATCCTCTCGATCTGCACCCTCTTCTTCACTCTCTGCTATGTGCACCCCCAAAGACACTACCACCAACAACACCACCACCACCACATACCTTCCGCTTGAGTGCAAATGGGGGCCTTCATGCTCCAGTGTTTTAATAGGGACCCCCGTATAAAAAGCATGAGGGTCAAGGACCAGTACTGGGTGGCAACGTACTTAGATCCCCGGTACAAACACAAAATGGCGGAAATGTTACCGCCGTCGCAGAGGGCTGTCAGAATGCAGCACTTCCAGGCCTTGCTTCGAGAAATGCTGCATTCTGCTTTTGCGTGCGCTGGCAGAGGAGCAATTCCCACTCCCAGAGAAGGATTTGCGGGTACCAATCCAACAGCGCCTGCAAGAAGAGGCCGGTTTGAAGATGTGTTGGTGACTTCGGATATGAGGTCATTCTTTCAGCCGACCCATCGACAGGTGTCATCCGGATCCAGCATCAGGGAACGCCTAGACCGTCAGGTGTCCGACTACATTGGGTTAACGGCCGATGTGGACGCTCTGAGGAGTGATGAACCCCTAGACTACTGGGTGGGCAGGCTTGACCTCTGGCCAGAGCTTGCCCAATTTGCAATCGAACTGTTGGCTTGCCCCTCATCCAGTGTCCTGTCCGAAAGGACGTTCAGCGCAGCAGGGGGGATTGTGACCGATAAGCGTACTCGCCTAGCTCACGACAGTGTTAACTACCTCACATTTCTAAAAATGAATGAGGCATGGATCTCGGAGGAATTCAACACATGTGATCAGTAGACCATGTATATGTCTATAAACAATTTTTGGAATCAAGCACACAGACCTTCTTAATTCATTTGGCTCACTTCCCTGACCCAAAAAAGCACACCGTACTATATGCCCCTACCCTCCTCTTTGAAGAGGTTGAGCGGTGTCATATTTCTACTGGGGCTGCTTATTATGAGGGGTTCCCACCATCCCTGTGCTGTGCTGACTTCCTCCTGGGTGTTCTTATTATGAGGGGCTCCCACCATCCCTGTGCTGTGCTGACTTCCTCCTGGGGGTTCTTATTATGAGGGGCTCCCACCATCCCTGTGCTGTGCTGACTTCCTCCTGGGGGTTCTTATTATGAGGGGATCACACCATCCCTGTGCTGTGCTGACTTCCTCCTGGGGCTGCTTACGGTGCTGCTGTCAGCGCTGTATGTCACGGAGCTGCTGTCAGCGCTGTATGTCACGGAGCTGCTGTCAGCGCTGTATGTCACGGAGCTGCTGTCAGCGCTGTATGTCACGGAGCTGCTGTCAGCGCTGTATGTCACGGAGCTGCTGTCAGCGCTGTATGTCACGGAGCTGCTGTCAGCGCTGTATGTCACGGAGCTGCTGTCAGCGCTGTATGTCACGGAGCTGCTGTCAGCGCTGTATGTCACGGAGCTGCTGTCAGCGCTGTATGTCACGGTGCTGCTGTCAGCGCTGTATGTCACGGAGCTGCTGTCAGCGCTGTATGTCACGGAGCTGCTGTCAGCGCTGTATGTCACGGAGCTGCTGTCAGCGCTGTATGTCACGGAGCTGCTGTCAGCGCTGTATGTCACGGAGCTGCTGTCAGCGCTGTATGTCACGGAGCTGCTGTCAGCGCTGTATGTCACGGTGCTGATGTCAGTGCTCTGTATTACGGTGCTGCTGTCAGTGCTCTGTATCTCCTGCACCCTCTTGTTTGCCTACCCTGGTCCCTGACCTTCCCTCTCCTCCATTGCCTTCATTAGCTCCATAGTCCTGAATTGTCAGAACAATTTCCCAAATAAAAAAAAAATGCTTGTAGTTATCGATCCCAAATTCACCTCATACATGTATTATGCTATTGTCCAGGTGGTGGGACTACGTGCTACCCCCTAATAATTACCCCGTGGCCGCAAATTCGACCTAAAGGTTTGCGAAATTCGCCTCCCATTGAAGTCAATGGAGCCCGCGGCGAACGGTCGTTTTCGCGAACGTTTGTGCCCGTTCGCGTTTCGCGTTCGCGAAACGTCCCGTCGGAAGTTCGTCCATCACTAACCCCTACTACAAAGGCCATCCTCTGATAACACTACTGCCACCCATATTACAGAGGACTGTGTTGATACTGTCTTGTTAAACAGTGTGCCATAACATTCTTCTCTTGTAAATACTATAGCTCTAAACTGCCACTATAAAACTAATACAGCACCAAGACCCTGTGTGTTTGGTCCTTCCCAGGTGGGCACCTTGTTCAAAGCCCCACCTACACCCAGAGCTTAAAGCCTCGTACACACGGTACAATTGTTGGCCAACCAAGCGTCTGATTTTTGTCAAAAAGGCATGTGCCAGGATCTTGTCTTGCATACTAACGTTACACAATTGTCGTGCCACAAACACGAATGTAGTGACGTACTACAAGGAATTTCAGCTCTTGAGCGTGACCCTTTGGGCCCCTTCTGATAATTTTGTCATAAATACAACTGTTCTGTCTTGCTCATTCTTCTTCACAAAACAGCTCAAGCTCTATCAGATTGGATGTAGAACGTCTGTGAACAGCAATTTTCAAGTCTTGCCACAGATTTTCAGTTGGATTTAGGTTTGGTGAGCATTGATTCCGAGCATGCGTGTTTGTACTTTCGACTTTTGTGTGACGGATTTGTGTACTGACCATACGAAAATCAGACGCGGAGCCTTTGTCTGACGAAAATTTACTAGCCTGCCATCCAACATTTGTTGGCCAAAAATTGGAAAACAATTGTCTAAAGGAGCGTACTAATGGTAAGAATTTAGAACAACAGTCTGTCAACAGACAATCCCCTTCAAACAATCGAACCGTGAGTACGAGGCTTTACACTATTAAAGACATTTGGGATGAATTGAAAACCATTTGCCACCAAGGCCTTCTCCTCCAATATTAATACCAGAGCTCACATAGCTCTTTTGCCTGAAGTGGCACAAAGTGCCATTCCCAAATTGGAGGCTGTTATAGAGACAAAAAGTGTGCCAACTTCCCATGGTTTTGGAATGTTTAAAATGTTTATATAGGTATGATGATCAGGTGTCTAAAAACCTTTGCCAATATATTGTACATAACTGATCCTATAAAGATTTTCAGGATGCAGAATTAGACTTTCTAGGTGCTTGTAGCGGGACTTTGATAGTTTACACTGATATTCATTCTGACTTTTGGTTGGGTGACCATTGATGTCTTCCAACAAGTGATAATTGCGAAGTCTGAACAGAAGTTCTGCATTCTTCAGGGAACTCCCATCATTGATCAATTCACGTGCCACAGTCTGGTAGTTTTGTATGGGGAAGTGACAAAACGAATTGTGACTTTGTGGAATACATAAAGCAGCGAATAGCCCTCAAACTTTACCATTCAGACGCCAGCAGCTCTGAATAAACCTGTCTTGGTGAGTAGTAACAATAACTGTCAGCATTTTAATGGTGTCCAGGGACACTCTGTCTTCAAGCCAGTACAACTAACTATAACATGTACAGTACCATCTAGCTGGACCAAAAATGACTGTGTTTTAATGTTTGATGTTTTATATTAGAATATGTCCTTGTCCCTACACTAAAAGACTCAGCTTCTCAGAAGAGATGAGTATTTATGGGTCGCCTAAAGGCAGACTGACTAGGAGATAGCTGGATTGATTGAAGTAGGGAGTTCCAGAGGATGGGGGAGGCTCTGAAGAAGTCCTAGAGGCAAGCATGGCAGAAAGTGAGAAGGGAGCTAAAGAGCAGCAATAAGGAGGGAGTTGTAATAGTTTAGGTGAGAGAAAATAAGGAAGTGAATTAGTAGCCTGGTGGTGCCATTGGTTAAGAATGATCTTTTTTGGAAATTTTACAAATGTGATGGCAGCAAGATTTGGACAGTCATTAGATATGGATCTGAAAGGGGAGGTCAGGATTACACTTAGCAACCTGGCATGAGGGGAGGGGCTAATAATTGTGTTAAAGATCTCAGAAGAAAAATCATGGGGGGGCACAGGGAGGAAATATCATGAGCTCTTTTTTTGGAAATATTGAGCTTTGGGAACTGGTGTGACATCCATAATGAGTTAGTTAATTGGTAATGCTAAAGTAAGATCTGAAGAGTAAAAATATATATTTGGATATCGTTGGAAGCCATGGCAGGTTATCAACTGACCAGGGAATGAGGTGCAGATAGAGTATAGAAGAAATCCAAGGAAAGAGCCTTGGAAGACCCCTGAAGACCCCGACACTGAGGTAGTACTTAGATAGGCAGGACGAGAATCAGGAAAGAACAGAATGTTGGAAGGCAGGGGAGTGGAGTTTTTGAGGAGGAGCAGTTGGACAAATAGTGTACACCAGCCTCTCAACACCTTCAACACAGAGGAACCCTTGAAATGACTTTCCATATCAGGGAACTCCTGTTTAAAATTACTATATCTACAACTCATGACACATTAATGTCAGTGGGAAGAATGCTCCTTACACTGCTGGTCATTGGGAAGAATTCCCCCACATAGCATAAAAGATCAATGGCGGCAGTGGGAACTTATCTGAGAGGCAAAAATTACTCAATAGTCAGGAAACCTCGAGTAGCCTCAGGAGGAACCCTACTTGAAAAACTCTGGTGTGGAGGCTTTTGGCTTTAAAAGTTAGTAAATTGTTAGTGACTTTTAGTACAGTAGTTTCCCTGGAGTATTGTTATAGACAAAGTAACTGGTATAAAACTGTAAAATACTTACATGTTAAATAAATATGTTTTTTTTTAAACAGGTTGACATTGTAAGATAATGGGCTCCCCTGTAACCAGTCTTGCATGCTTGCTCATCATTATAATGTCTGTTCATGGCCGTCCTGATCCCACTCTGGATTACCACTGGAAGCTATGGGTTATACAAAACCAGAAAGTCTACATGAATGTGGTAATATATTATGCCAATGAGGATCTTTACTTGGTGTTTTTTTTTTTAAACCATTTTAGCATGAAACCATCTTGCCTTTGTTTATAAAATGCAATGATTACTCTGTAAAAAATTTGTAGAATTGCAAGCTGCATTTGTGTTACCATCAAGGGCTCGCAGCTCTATTGTTACCTATATGTATGTTACCTTCAATAAAAATATTGAAGCAGACAAATTAGTAGAACAAGCGACAATGGTAAAAAAAAAAAGGGCAGTGACGCAATTTCAGTTTTCTATAAAATGGTAAATTCTTATTGAACGTTTTTTTTTTTAAATATTGCCAACCACTTAGATTAACTAAAGGACCACTGTCATAGAAATACTGTACTCTGTGTAACACACATAAAATAATTTTATTCCTTGAAAATGAATTCCTGTTTTGAATGCTTTTACTGTATTACATGGATCTAAAACCAAAACTTTAAATTTTTTTTACTTTGCCAGCTAACATCCATTGGCCAGCACCCAGAGAAGCGGCATTCCGGGAGCATGCACGTGTGCTCCCTACCAGGTAGTGCAGAATCAGGTATATATATACGTGATTCTGCACAGTTTTGATTCATAACAAATGTTGTAGGTTGATTTTACAGAAGTCTGTATGTGAAATTCTTACTTTTAGATGGTTCACATACATTTTGATGATTCCATTATCTTCCCACCAGAAAAAAAAAACTGCAATAATACCTGGGAATAGTATACAAGACATTAATATATGAGTCTGCATTTGTTTTATGTCTATCCTGGATGTTTTGAAGTTTTGATGATGATATCCATTTCCTGACATCATAGATGGAAGAGATGGAAAGACGGAATATCTGGGAAGATTCTCTGAAATTTGTCACCATCCACAATCTGGAGTACAGCCTGGGGCTTCACACTTATGAGGTTGGAATGAACCACCTGGCAGACATGGTAAGAACGTGTCTCCAAATGTATGCTTTTAAGTATTTGAAATGACAATTATTTTTTACAAATTTTTCCACTTTCACTATATATTTTAGTTCTTTTAGAGTGAAATCCTCACTGGCCCTTTTTGCTTCTCTATTCAATGCAGGCAGATTATGGCCGGTGGAAGAGGCCAGCAGGGTGCTGTACATAGCTTCCTGATCAGGGGTGGAATGACAACTCATGGGGCCCCCGGTCAATAGGAGATTATTGGGCCCCCGGGCAATAGGAGATTATGGGGCGCCCAGGCAATAGGAGAAGATTATGGGGCCCCTGGGCAATAGGAGATTATGGGACCCCCCAGGCAATAGATTATGGGGCCACACAGTATACACACACATACAGTATACACACAGAGACACATAATATACATACACAGTATACACACACAGAATAGGGGGCTCCTTGAGGGTAGGAACCAATGTGAGTGTGCAATGTACAGGGATAGGGACAATTGTAGACGCTCACTCAGGTTGAACTGGATGGACTGGTGTCTGAATTCAACCTTAGCAACTATGAAACTATAAGGCCGCGTACACACGCGCGGACTGTTCGCCCAACTTTGTCCGTCCAACAGTTTCGGCAAACAGTCCGCTCAAACTTAGCATGGACGGACATGGCCACACACGACGGACGAACAGTTTGCTGAAACCGTGCGCGATGACGTTTCGGCACGCACGACGGATCGAAAATTTCGACGTCCAATACACTGCAATGCAACCTTCCGACGTGGAAATCCTTTCTGAGCATGCGCGAGACTTAGTTGGCCGAACAAGCCTACACACGAGCGAATAGTCCGCTGAAACCTTGTTTCAGCGGACAGTTTTTCGGAATTTCCGTAAGACCTTGTTCGTCCAACTGTCCGCTGAAACTGTCCGCTGAAGCCCCACACACGAGCGGACTGTCCGCCCAAACACTGTTCAGCGGACAAGGTTGGGCGAACAGTCCGCCCGTGTGTACGCGGCCTAAGACTACACATACACACACAGGTACTGGAGAGGCGGGGCAGCTATAATCTTGGGATTTTTTTAAAAAAGCACAGATTTTTACATACTGTCCCTGGTTTTATTGAGGCTGGAAACCCTGATGAGGCCCCTTAGTGGCATGGCAGTGCCCGAATGGTCAGTCCGCCCCTGTTCCTGATAATCACAGCACCCTACTTTATCACGCCTCTCAAGAACCCTCAGCCCTAATACAAGTTTTGGGAGGTTTTATGCAAATATCAAAGAGCTAGGTGATGCTGGACATTCTCTAGCCAGAAAATGAGGCATGGTGTATCTGGCTTGCTACAACTTCGAATGCACATTGTGAAATGCTCACAGTGAGCAGGGAAATCAGAGTAACACATTTTAGTACAAAGAGTAGCCTGACTGCACAAGACTGAAGAATAGACCGGAGTTCAGCTTTTAAGTGTACTTTTTGTTTAAAAAAACAACCCCCTCTGCATACCTCCAAACTTTTTGAGATGGAAATGAGGGACACCTATCAGCAAAAGTATGTAGGCATAGGACACACCCCTTGCCACGCCCCCTTAAAGGAGAATTGTACAAAAAACAAGATTGGTTAAACTCACAAGTGCTTATTTTACCACTACTATTCCTTTATATTGACTTTTGGAATTTACAAATGCAGCAATTTAGAAATCAGATGAAAGGTTTAGTAAAACATCTTTAGATAGATAAAAAGTGCAATTTCTATACATCTCTATAGATCAGACCAAAATGAGGGACAAATGAGGAGGAATGAGGGACATTGCTCCAAATCAGGGACAGTCTCTGGAAATCAGGGACAGTTGGGAGGTATGTCTCTGTATTAAAAACAGGAATTATAGATCACCCAAACTGTTAGACAGGATAATTTATTTGGTAGCAGATTGGTTGGTAAAGTTGAGCTGGGAATTTTATTTAGTTTTATTTTGCATGTGTTGTCCTTCCAAGTGCTCCTTGTTGTGAAGGCCAGTTATAGGTGGGGGCAGTGACTAGTCATTTGTTGCTGATGTAATATTAATGAGGGAACGCGCCGGATGCCTTTGCTGCCATTGTGCTATGTGCTGGGTGTCCAGTGTGCCCTTCTGCCTTTAAGGAGGAATGGGCTACCTCCAGACTCACCTGACCTCTGCCTATCAACAGTGCCACTTGAAGGAATTTGGTGGCCCCAAGCAAATGGACATGGAGGCCCCCCCCCCCCCCCAACCCTTCAAATGATAAGAATCAAACGATAAGTGCAAAGTCCAAAGAATGCTATGTGTCACATGAACTAAAAAAAAATGCATAGGCAACAATAAAGCAGCATCTGTCAATCCATCAATATATAGCAATGTGTTGTTGGCGTAGGTACTGACTTTCTCCGTGATGGGCCCTATTCGGAGTCCCACTATGTCTGGGTTGGATCGCAAGGACCATGATAAGGGTTCTGCTGCCAGTGCGTATAACAAAGGGGAGAGGGGACACCCATGGCGTGTGCCTCTGGTAAGGGGAAACTGGTCGGATGCCTAGCCATTAGCTATAACCCTTGCCACTGGGCTCTGGTATAGTAGTTGAACCCACTTGATGAACTTAGGTCCTATACCAAACCATTCTAAGCATGCCCATAGGTAGGTCCATTTGACAGAGCCGAATGCCTTTGTTGTGTCCAGCGCAACTATAATTCCAGTACCCATATTGTCATGTTGCGTCTGCAGGTTAATGAATAGTCTCCTCCAATGAAAGGAGGTATTCCTTCCCGGCATGAAACATTGGTCATCATTTATAAGGGAGAGAATAACCGTGTTGAGGCGGGTAGCCAGGATCTTAGCAAGGATCTTGACATCAACTTGCAATAGGGATATTGGGCGATATGATTCTGGACAATGTGGGTCCTTACCAGGTTTGGGGATTAAAACTATTGTGGCTTCACACATTGAGGAGGGCATAGTGGAGGTCTTGAATATGTGATTGTATAGTTTGTGGAGTCTAAGGACTTGAAACTCAGAGTATGTCGAATAAAGTTCCACTGGGAGTCCATCGGAACCTGGTGACTTGGAACGGGGGAAGGCCGCTAAGGCTTCAGCTATTTCCTCCGTGTATAGGGGTCTATCAAGATCCATCATCTGTTGCTCCATAAGATGTGATAGTTGTATCTTGCCTAGAAAAGATTCAATGGCTGGGTGAGCATCTCCTATTGTCGAGGTTTATAGGTTGATGTAGAAGTCCCTGAATATCTCAGTGACTCTTCTGGGTTCTAGTATCATCGTGCCATCGTCAGAGCTAAGTGAAATAACTACCGCAGGACAATCCTCGCAATGTACCAGGTAGGCCAGTAACTTACCGGCCTTTTCACCATGTTCAAAAAGGTTTCGTTTGCAAAAGAATAATTAGCGTTTTTGATTTCTTATATTGCATCTGCGTGACCACCCTGGAATGGAGCTTAAGTGTAGCAGCTCTCTCCATTGAGGGGTCATATAGAAATTCCTGCTCTGCTCTAGTTAGATTTGCTGCTGCCTTCTCCAGGTCAGCCGCAGAGGCTTGTTTTAAACTATTTATGCGTGCAACCAGGGTAGATTTGACATGTAATTTAAAGGCATCCCAGACTACGTGAGGTGGGGCAGAATTGTCATTGTCCGCAAGAAATTGTCCCCATGCTACCAAGATATCATCGTCCTCCGGCAACAATGTAAGCCAGTAGGGTTTCAATCTCCAAGCAGCATGTGGTCGGTTATAGGGTAATGTTAGAGTGGCCCAACAAGGGTTATGGACCAAGAGTGATCTCGGCGAGATACCCGCATCCTGCAGTCTGGGAAGCAGTGAATGAGAAATTAGAATGAATTCTATTCTAGAGGCCGTATGGTTGGAGGAGGAGAAGCACAAGTAGGTCCGAGCATCTGGTTCCATGGATCTCCATGTGTCAATTAGGCCGAAGCTTCCAATGAGCTTCGCAAATCTGGTGGATAGGGGCAAAGCAAGTGGGGGCGGTGGAACCTGTAGTTTGTCAAGTTTGGGGTTAATGGTCATGTTAAAGTCCCCTAACCAGATTGCTGGGACAGCTGGATATAAAGCCATTTAGTCCAGACTCTCAGATAAAAGTGTAGAATTAAATGGTGGGGGTATATACATTGCTATTAGCAGCAGGGGATCCCCATAAACTACCGCATGTAGGAATACAAACCTACCAGACGGATCAATCCTAGAACCCTGGAGCTTAAAGTGTACAGATTTGGCAAAAGGTACAGTAACTCCCCTGGAGTGGGAGGTGTATGATGAGCGACATGCCCACCCTACCCAGGGACGTTTAAGAGCCATCTAAAGGCAGCCTTCTATATGGGTTTCTGTCAGAATAATTATGTCAGCGTGCTGTTTCTTCAAAAAGGAGAACACGGCAGATCTTTTAATTTTATAGTTTAAGCCCCTTACATTCCAGGTGAGTACTTTTAGGGAGGCCATAGATTTTGTGAATAAATTAGTAATGCTCCAGGGTTCTTGGTAATAAGAGTATGTCCCCTCCCCTCACTCAAACAGCACACAGAAAAGATACATAGTGATATCATACATTGTTTGCTGTACCGTTTGACATTTACCTGTAGACATTGTGACAATATTCTTCTAACCAATAAAAGTAACCTTTCCCCCCACCCCGCCCAATACTGTCCCCAACTTGTGCGGGCATACTACCCCAACTGTAAACTCGTGAACAACTAAGACCAACCCGTATAAGATGTGCAATGGGAACATAGCCCAAAATTCAGTGTCTGCAGGCACTTCTCGGCTATAAATGAAAAGGCTTTGACAAAAAGAAGAAACGTTAGAGCATTCCAGCCCAGGTTATCAGAAGTAAGTGTAGCGCTGGCTCTTGACGAGCAGGCGCTATGGTTTTTTTTCTAAAGTTAATTTGCCTGAAACCACAGTTGGGTTTCAGGACTATTCTCTAAATTTCTGGTTTCAGTACCAGTCCAGCTGGGTTGCACTGGGTTCTCCTTGGCCGCAGGTGTCGCTGCCACCGCTGGCAAGAGTAGGAATGCAGTTTAGCTGGGTGTATTGAATGCCACTGTTCTCTCAGAGCCAGCCCAGTGGGAGTGTTCTCCTGCTGTGCATTCTGGGGGGGTGGTATTTAAGGTACCGACACCACATGGTGTGGGGTTCCATCTTTGATTTTCTGTCTGTTTGGTTCTTGGGGTCCTCCTGACCCAGCCCATGGCTCTCCTGGCCTGGGGCACGGAACCATGCATTCCGAGTCTCGGGGGCGGCTGGCCTGAGGCAACGCAACTGCAGGGACAGGCCCGAGTGGATTTCGGGGGCCTATTGATCCAAGGGTGGTCCGGTCCTGTCCCATCTGAAGGGAGAGGCCCAGCAACTTTGTCAAGCACCCTACCGGCTGCTAGGCCTAAAGAGGGGAGATCTATCCGGGGGTTGTAAAATCCAGTTTTGAAACGGTCTTTATTCTCTGGATTTTCTATAAGGACTCCCTTTAATATTTGCAATCTAAAGTACCTGAACTTACTCCTAACCCTCTACCCTTTACTGAAACACTCTGTTTCTGTTCCAAATAAATAACCCAAAAGAAGATTCAGTGTCAGTTTCCACATTCTTTGGGCCATCTACCACGGGAATCACTAGACGGAGAGACGTACAAGGAGGTAACGGTAAGCCCAATAAAACCAGCAGCTCCTTCAGGGGGTCAGTGCTACATAAGTATGGGGGCAAAATTTTGCTGCATAAAGATACATACATAAGACTGAGAAAGGGCGAAGAACAGGACTCTCCCATATGTCTATAAGGGAATACAGTTCCGTGTGCTAATACACAGATAGAAGTTAGGCACTGAGTCTTGGTGAATACACCTGAGAGGCAGTTCTAGTTACCTGCTTAAGCTGTATGGCCCCGTGGAAAATGAGGTGGAAGGGGCAAAGTAACATCCATCATTCCAAAACAGGAATATAGAATTTGTAAGGGAGGCACTAAGTCTAGGCACAGAAGGTTCCTATAAAGCAGGACTAGTTAATCAGCTACACAGGGACAACAAAGTTATAGATAGAGGGTATACTTAGCTGCGAGCATCTCTGTGTCCTTAGGATTGCTTTTACATGAAAGTCGACCGCTGGCTGAAAAAAAGATACCAAGATTATGCCTATGCCTGTGTGGTATGCCCAGCCTTAAAATACCGCCCTGCATCTACCCACTTCTAATGATGGGCATACATGCAATTTCCTTTCTTTTTTTTGTACAGATTCCTCCATTCACATTGATCAATGTGGATGAAGAAATCTCTGCCAAGAAAAGAGAAAAAAATATATATGCCAAAGCATAGTAGCGATCCACCCTCTATCCACCCCAGCCCCTATGCTTCAGCATATATGCTTCCAGCAACAAATTTATAAGTACCTTGTGTGACTCACAGGTAAAAAAGCACCTGGTTGTCAAGGACTGTTTGAACCACTACAAAACAATTGAACTGCTAGTGCTAGCAGAGATCAGGCCGGACTCTGCTAATGCTGCAGTTTTGTGTGCTGTATATTGGAAGTGACAGTGATCTACTTATACTGCGCTTATTTGGGGTGAGGGGTTAATGCAGGTGCTGGCAGGTTCCGGGGCTGATCCTGCTAACGCTGCATTTTTTGGAACACTATACTATTGGGGATGCTAGTATAGTTCTGATCAGATCAAATATATTGATCCATTCAGATTATGCTAGTAATGGAGGTGTTTAGTGTGTGTGTGTGTGTGTGTGTATTAGTGTTACTGGCAATCAAAGGGCTAACTTTTCTTAGTGAATATGTGGCGGGCAAACTGACGCTGTCTGGGATTCACACTAACTGACGCTGAAGCTGACTGTCATCACCTGTGACACTAATACAGTGATCAGAAAAAGATCTGTACACTGTACTAATGACACTGTGACAGGAAGTGAAAGAGTTAACTGAGTGGCAATCAGGGGGTTAAAACTTTATTAGGGAATATGTGGCGGGACCCAGACGCTATATAAGACTGTCACTAAAGCCCCATACACACTATCAGATTATCTGCTGAGTTTTTCCTTCAGATTTACCAAAACCATATAATATGAGGACAGCCCTTAGGAGTTTCAATGTGTATGCAGGCCCTTCTACTACATGGTTTTGGTAAATCTGAAGGAAAAACTCAGCAGATAATCTGATAGTGTGTATGGGGCTTAACTGACACTAACTAGCCACCTATTAGGGAATATATGGTGGGTACTCTAAATCTACCTGGGACTAACGCTAATTGCTGTTAATGCTATTTAGCATCACAAGTGACACCAATACAGTGATCAGTAAAAAATCTGTACACTGTACTTAGTTACACTGATAGGGCATGAAAGGGTTAAAGCGGAGATCTACCCTAAAAAAAATAAAAATAAAAAAAAAAAGTACATAAACACGCCCCTTAAAATACATTAAAAAACATTTGAGAGAAAAAAATGTTCACTTACCAGAAATGGCTGTTGCTAGGCAGATCATCCTAATCTGCCACTTCCTACACCATGGTGCTTGTCCTCCCTCGTGTTGTCGCCTGGGAGATGGGGCGCAATGTCTTCTGGGACATGGTTGTGTACCAGTAGACAGGTGCCCATTTACAATGTTTGTAGTTGCTGACTTTTAAAAGAATAAAAAAAATGGCCAGACCTCCGCTTTAAAGTGTAAGTAAAAGCCCCTATCGTTTTCAGCCAAGGAAGCTGCCATCTTTGCCTCTGTTTAATATAAAACTAACATGATGATGCACATGTGATCAGTCATTACACCAGCCATTGGATGGTTTAACAGTTTGATTGAGAGCACAACCAATGGGAGTGTTACATTTCCGACATGCCCTGGAAATTAAACTGTTTTATGCATGGGTTTACTTCCGCTTTAAATGGGAAGGGGGCGATCAGGGGGTTAAATGTGCCTAACTGTGTGTCCTGGTGTCAGGTAACCAGAGTTTAGTGTCACTTTTGCATCTACTTCCTCCCATATGACAAAAAAAATTTTCGGTAATAAAACATAGTAATAATGGTCAGAAAATAAACCAAGACACGAAAAATTTTAGCCATTGGTGGTCAGTGTTGAAAAGATTCCTAACCCTTGAGCTTGGTATGGTACCCTCTTGTATTGGTGGACAGGTCAAGAATATTGTTGTAGTTCTTCTCATCTTTTTATTCCAGACATCGGAGGAAGTGCTGGCCACAATGACGGGCTTTAGGGCTCCTGAGGTCGCAGAATTGAATTCCACAGGTGAATTAGCTAAATGGGATGTTAACCCCCCTCCATCTTCAATTGACTGGAGAAACAAAGGTTGTGTCACAAAAGTGAAGAGCCAGGTATGTCACATTTACAGAAGTTTTCCACTTCAGACTAGAGTTGTGCCCACTTCATAATCCTACATAAAGTCCTAATCCTGCCATAAGGTCCCAGTCACTTGTACTTCTCCTTAGAACACACTGTTGTATATTACTGTGGAAGGTACATGGAAAACAAGAGCATAACACCATTGGTTCAGGAGTCCAAGAGAACTTATTTCAGCATAGAAGTCCAAAGACAAGACACGCTTTACAGAAAGGAGTTATGTTCGCAATGAGAAATTAAACCAATTTTGGATCCAGTGCCTCCCACCTACACCTTTTCAGACTGTGTATATGTAGTCCCAATGGTGACCTCCAGAGTTAGGGAGAGCTGACATCCTTCCTTGTAAAGTGGGTTACCAGGCATGGTGGGTGTGATGCAAAATGAAATGATGGGCACCAGTCATTTTTTTAATGCGAACAAGAGATTTATTGTCTCTTAACAAGAACTGTGGAACAGCGGCTTAGGGCCAGGACACCCTTAGGTAGATGCAATATTAATTGGCGGACTCCGAAACACTGTAGGAAAAAAGCTATACAGGGAAAGGCCTCCAGCCAGATGCCATGTCTGTATAGGTAGGATCAGGATCGCTGTCTCCTATGGCACTGAACTTGTAACAGTCACTAAAAGTAGTAGTAAATAACTCTTGGTAAAACAAAACAGTCCGTTTCTTATCTCACAGTATCCCACTGTAGGTTTTCCATCACTGAGCTCCCAGTCCCTCACTAGACTTCCAGATCTCAATCGTCAATGGATCTCCTGAGCTCTTCCACAGCTATCCAACTGTATACTCCTCAAGTGTCACCCGCACTAACCTGATGGGTTCCTGGCTTGGCACTCGCTGATGCTTTCCCACTTCTTCATCGTCCCCAGCTGGTGAAAAGACTGCTCTGGTACTTGCTCAAGCTTATTCACTGTAGTCTCCTGTAATAAGGTGGATGGTCCCTTAGTGGCGACTGTTTCCCCTTTACATCTGACCACAACTGGTTCCCCGTCCAGCTGAACCTTCAAAACTCAGTTGGACTCCAATGCTGCAGTCCCAACTCTACGCTGCTTCTCCCGATCCTGGATAGGCCTCAGGCAGCCTAGCAGCCAGGTGCCCCCGGGATAGTCCTCAGGCTTCTGGCCCAGCAGCCTGGGGCGAAATCACACATGTCGACCTAGACAGCCGTCCAGGTGGCACAGAACCCTGATCACCTGACTCCACCCAAATAAATAGGCTCTCCCAGCAGGCCAAGGGCCTAAAGAAACCCCTGCCTATTGGCTGAGGCACCCCATCCATTCATGATCTGTCCTTGCTATGCCTCTATCTAATGTCACCACCCACAATGCCACCTAGTGACAGAAGGGAAAAGGTGCAGCAATTACAGAATTAGGGGGGAATTAGTGGCTCTCCCAACAATTAGCCAGGACAATTACTACCTGGCAAACTAAATTTGTTAGCAACTCTGCCTAAACACCAGGGTGCTACCATCTATTTATTTGACATGCTAACAGCTAAGAATATCTAATGTCAACTCATAATGGAATAGGCAAGATATTAATAGCCACAATCCAGTCATTTTGCCTGATAATTGGCTTATAGAAAGAGAATGTTGAAACTGTTGCTGTATGTGATGGCATAACTGCATAGGCAGAAACCACAAGGCAGTTCAGCCCAGCGGTACATGGTATTGTAACTATATTTGAATACAGTAACACCTAATTCAATGCTTCTGTAGCATTATCCCTGTAGGAGCTGCTTGGTAGATTGCCCAAATCCTTTCCCAATAGTTTCCTTGCAGCAAACACACAGTTCAATCACTCTTCAGGCTCATTAAACAGTCCAGGGATATGCTTTTTCTGATGTTTTATTGTAGAACATGGATAGGTAGTGGGTAGGATGGTAGCATACTCTAGTAACCCTTAGCAACAATTTGAGGACACTGAAATTTCTCTTGTAGACCTACAAGCCAAAGTAAAGGGTGGACTGGGCAAAGCAGGTCTCCAAGTTGCCAACCTGAGGCTTCAACACCCCACAGACACATTGCATAATGGCCTAGGGGGGCTATCAGCTCTGACATTTTTACTTCACTGAGTCCTACAGTAACATAGCGGTTGGAGGAAGGAACCACATATCACAGTGGGGGACACAAGTATCCGACACTCTCAGGGCCGTCTTTTAGGCAGGGCAAAAGGGGCAGCTGCCCTGGGCCCTGTCATTGTTGTGGGGCCCAAAGTAGCTGCCTCATACTTGCCAACTATCCCAGTGTAAATTCCCTTGTCCCTTGAAGTTTTAGTCCTGTACTGTGTCCCGATATCTCAGTGTGAAGTGATGGTACTAATGCTGCCCAGTTCTGCCTTATTGTTGTGTACAGATGACTCATCTGCAGACCCTGTGTTTACATGTAAATAATCGGCATTCATATGTAAATATTGGCAGCATTACTAAGTAAATAGATGCGGCTTGCAGCATTGATATGTAAATAAAGGTGGCATTCATATGTGTATCATGCTCCCCTGCAGTGTGGAGATGATGTACTGTAACCTCTAGAAACCAATCAGTGAGCAGTATTACTTAACAGTAATAGCAACCAATTAACAAGCAGAAATCCATTGCTGTAACCTCTAGAAACTAATCAGTGAGCCGTAATGTGTGCTGTAACCTCTAGCAACCAGTCATTAAGCAGTAATGATATGCTGTAACCACTGGCAACCAATCGCCATTGCTGCCTGATCTTATACAGTAAACAGATTTTAAGTCTAGCTGCTATTTATTGTATGTCTCAGAGCAGGTGGAGAGCAAAATTGCATGGGCGGGGGGGCAAGAAAAATTTTGCCCGGGGTCCAATCTAACGGCCCTGGACACTCTGAAAAGTCTTTAATGCCAAAGGACCCGATGGAGGTTGCAGGACTAGAATAGAGAGGTGATAGAACACACCGCCCACCGGTCATCAAGCTGGCATTGGGGATTATGTAAAGACCTGACAGGGTTACTTTATTATACCGTAGGCCAAAAGTGGAACCATAGCCAAAACATTTTTAATTGAGTTTATGGAGGATTACAACTTCGTTCAGAGCAGAAGAGGTTTTTCCTGCACATCAATAAATTTGTTTTTTATGTAGCGGTACCCTGTGGGGCTGCTGAGTGTAGTATATCCACCTGTCACCCTGTCTGGCATTTACTTCCAGTCATTCTCTAGACAATGAACAGTCCATCAGTTTTGTTTTTGTTATGTTATTGAGGGATTAAATTTAGATGGGGTAAAGGGATTATGAGATGCCTAGAATCAATAGTATTAAGATATAAGATGATTGATTGGAACCTCTATTCACATTCTGTAAAACTCCAGCCTCCTCCAGCACAACGCTTACTTGCAGACTGTTACTTCCTCTCCCTTGCAATACTTGGCTCCTCTCACAGCTAGCACATGGTTGGCCCAACTCTGAATTAGGCCAAAACCTCAGAAATCGGCATTTGCTGGCAGGGACCGTGGGCCTTTTTGGTGTAGCAACCAATGGTAAAAGAAAGTCTTTAGTGCTAGCTGAATTGAGGTGGACTACTGGTCCCAGTCAGTCCTGTTCAGACTCTGCCAGCCGTCCTGGCTGCAAATACCCGACCTCAAAGCCAGTAACATAATAGTTTTACATCCATCTCAGACTCCCAGTCCGCTCCGGCATGCCTCTCCCAGCTCACTTGACTGTGGCCTGTCACTCACCGACACCTGGTAGATCCATCCTCAAGACTTGTGCGACAGTGTTCCTCGCTGTCCTCTCCCGCTCCTGTTCAGGACACCCCTTGTTCAAGGTCACCCCCTCCCCCACCGGACTCCATCTCTCAGTTCTTCCACCCGAACAACTACTCCCCAGGTTGGCTGACCCAAGGAGGCCTGCCCCCTGCCAGTCCTAGTTGGGGATTGGTCAGGGCTCCTTGCCACACATCAGACCGCTCCACCTTTCTTCCCCTCTTCTGCTTTCAGAATCATCTGAGAGCCAGAGGGAGGTCAACAAGAAGTGACACCTGCCTTTGAGTCATCAGCCTATTCTAAACCACTCTCAGCCCCATAGATCAAAAAAAACAGCCTAAATTTACCTGCACTAGCCAAAAATCTAACTCTAGCAACTACCTAAGGTAGAGGGTGCTACACTTACAAATCTGTGTAGTGCTACAACCACAGGAGCCGTTTGGTATGAGGGGTCCTCTGTTCTCTGATTATGTAAACCGCTTCATCCCCTCTAACATAGTTACATAGTTAGTCAGGTTGAAAAAAGACACAAGTCCATCCAGTTCAACCACAAAAAATAAATAAATAAAATAAAAAATATCATACAATCCCATATACCCAATCCTATACCACAGTTGATCCAGAGGAAGGAGGAAAAAAAACCAGAAAAGCAGAATCCAATTTGCTACAGCAGGGGAAAAAAAACCTTTGTGATCCCAGAGAGGCAATCGGATTTTCCCTGGATCAACTTTACCTATAGCTGTTAGTACCCAGTTATATTATATACATTTATGAAAGAATCCAGGCCTTTCTTAAAGCAATCTACTGAGCTGGCCAGAACCACCTCTGGAGGGAGTCAATTCCACATTTTCACAGCTCTTACTGTGAAGAAACCTTTCCGTATTTGGAGATGAAATCTCTTTTCCTCTAGACGTAAAGAGTGCCCCCTTGCCCTCAGTGGATATATCTTAGCATGCTGCAAGGACCTATGTTAGCTTAGGTATAAGTATACTACCACAACTATATCAGCATATGGAATTAGACACCAAACTACTTGACTGTAGATAAAATAAGTATATTATTGCAAGGCAAAAGTAAAAAAGCAGTGTACAAGGACAGTAAATAGGTAAATTAGTCCATTTGAATGCACTGACATGCACCCCACACTAAGATATGGCGGTTTTTCCATTCACAGTGACCCTAAGCTAGCGTGGGTGAGTGTACAGCTTGTATAACAGTGTAAATTTGCTGTCCCCTCAAAATAACTCAACACACAGCCATTAATGTCTAAACTGCTGGCAACAAAAGTGTGTACACCCCTAAGTGAAAATGTCCAAATTGGTCCCAATTAGCCATTTTCCCTCCCCGGTGTCATGTGACTTGTTACAAGGTCTCAGGTGTGAATGGGGAGCAGGTGTGTTAAATTTGGTGTTATTACTCTCACTCTCTCATACTGGTCACTGGAAGTTCAACATGGCACCTCATGGCAAATAACTCTCTGAGATTGTGAAAAAAAGAATTGTTGCTCTACATAAAGATGGCCTAGGCTATAAGATGATTGCCAAGACCCTGAAACTGAGCTGCAGCATGGTGGCCAATACCATTCAACACTTTATATTGTAGCAAAGTGTCATTTCTTCAGTGTTGTCACATGAAAAAATATAATAAAATATTTACAAAAATGTGAAGGGTGTACTCACTTTTGTGAAATACTGTGCATCTATATATATATATATATATATATATATATATATATATATATATATATACAACCCTACATATAGGCCGGGATATATACATACTCTTGGGATCTGGTTGCCACAACAAAGTTACTGTTCAGTATATGGTGATTGACTTGCTTCTTCAGCTGGCTAACGGTGGGGCCCAAGCTGTACAGTGATGCACGTATTACCGCCTCTTTAAGACTGCATGCAATAAACTGTTTTTGGTCCATTAGGAAAAAAGGACAGCCTCTGGCTGTATTGGGTCACTAACAGTGGGAGCATAAACACAACTGAATCCACTCTCCAGTCCTGGTACAGTGTGAACCTTGTCCTGAACGCTTGGCGGCCTGTTGGCCATAGGATTTCATTCCCCAGTGGCTCAGTCCTCACCAACCAAGGAATCAGTCTCTCAGCTCTAGTCCTCACTGATGTAGACACACACTTCAATGGGTTCCTCCAGCTCTGGTTCAGTTCTTGGCACTCTGGGCCTCACTATGCTCCCTCTCAGTGTAGACGCCCACAGCAGCAGATCCGTACTCTCTTGCTCCCCGTACTGCTCCCTCTAGACCTCCAGCAATTTGCCCAGGAAACTCTCAGTCCTGGCCTCCTTCCATGAGTGCAGAGATGTGTGGAAATTGTATCTTGTGGACCCAGCCATTTGCATTGTACAGCTTTCCTGCTGCATTTACACAACAGTGTTTTGAATCGCAGGCAGATTTTCTGCGAATCTGCCCACGATTTGACAGCGCCAATGTGTGAATGACAAATCACGGAACTCGGATTTGAAATGTCATTCATTTGAATAACACCTCAAATCACGGTGCAAGAAAACGTGCTGCAATTTCAGCAATCCGCATCACAGGAAGCATGTCGCCCAAAAGAAGCTCCAGAACTTTTTTTGGGCAACATGCTTCCCGTGATGCGGGAAGGACAGCATAGCCCATGATCCCTTGTGGCTATAAGCTCTGATCTCCAATTGTCACTGCAATCCAGGAGGGAAGGAGGAGAGGAGGAGCGGGGGATTTCACACAGCCTGCTCATGCAGCAGAACAGACAGCAATGGGGGGGGGGGGGTGGAGAAGTAGAAGTAGTACAGCAGCCAGCTGGAGAAGGTGAAGGAGGAGAGCAGGCACAAGAATTAACAGCAAATTCCTCACAGCCGGCTGCAGCACACAGCTACATTTGTATAGATGATTCTTCTAGTAATTTTGCAGAAAAATCTATAATGATTTGCATTACTACTGTTCCTTTAGTTGGTGTCCTATGACCCTATAAACATTGTACAATCACATTGTATCTCATGGTCAGCATTGTACATATTTGCAGGGACGTTGCGGGTCTTGCTGGGCTTTCAGTGCAACAGGCGCTCTGGAATGCCAGATGAAGCTGAAGACAGGAACGTTGCAGTCACTGAGCGAACAGGAACTTGTGGATTGCAGCAGGAGCTATGGAAACCATGGATGTCAGAAAGGATGGATGGAATTGGCCTTTAACTACGTCATTGATTATGGACTTGCACTGGAATCCTCTTACCCGTATCTAGGAAAGGTAACAAAAAAGTGTCATGAGATACCATCAAGCTCCTCTGAAAGATGTCTCTAAAAAACATCAGCTAAAACGCACATTACAGTGCCATTTGTTTTAATTTGTCTCCTCAATGAATCTAGGTAGCACACTGCAGTGCACCTGCGGTGTAACACCTCAGAATGCACAGGTGTGAACCATTGTGAAAAAAAATGGTCCATGTCCGGTTATATGTAGGTTGTGATGCCTTGGTAGCCCATTGAGAATCAATGGAACTTTCCCTTACACAACACGTTATATTCGCAAATATAGTGGAACCTTGGCTTACAAGTAACGTGGTTAACAATCGTTTTGAAAGACAAGCAACTTTTTCTTTTTAATTCTGACTCGGTTTGCGAGTGTTGTCTCGCAAAACGAGCAGAATTCAAGCTAATGGGGTGTGCAGTACCGCATTTGGCCAGAGGTGCGGGGCGCCGGGGACACTCGGAACGGTTCGCAGCCGTTCGGAAATACTTGGAAACACTTGGAAATTCTCTGTTCCTGAGTGTTTCCGAGCCTTTCTGAGTTCAGCTGAGCTGTCCCCAAGTATTTCTGAGGCTCTCCGGCACCCCCCCTACCTCTGGCCACATGTGGTATTGCATATCATAGAAGTCAATGCGGAATGAATTATCTTCGTTTCCATTGACTTCCAAGGGGAAACTCACTCACTTTTCTCCTGGACCGGATTATGCTCGTAATCCAAGGTTCCACTGTACCATGTTGCACGTTCATACATAATCTGAAAATCTGATATATGATATATGCTAAAAAGTGGATTGCATAGCATGAGATGATATCTCACCTGAATAAGTAATTTCAGTCTGATGGTCTAACTAGAAAGTAATTTAGGTCTGGGCTGCACTCCATAAACTTGTAACTGGTTGGTGTTTGTAGTGACAGCAATGGATGCAAAAAGTGAGACCTGGAGGAGAAAAAGGACAGAGGGGCTGCATGACTATGGGAGGAACAGGGTCAGGGAATGGTCAGCTAGGTCAGTGTTGTGGGTAGGGGTCGAGACCTTACCTGATTGGAGGCAGATGTTGAAAGGGGCAGGGTGCAGAGCAGAGAGTCTTGCGGAGGGATGTTTTCTGTAGAATTCCAAGAAGTCAGGAGAAGTGGCAACTTCAGTCATCCCCCCACCTGCAGGTAGATAGAGACAAAATTTGTGATTTGGAGGCCTTGTTGACACAGGTCAGGGCCACAGCAGTGGTTTGGGCCCGCAGTGTCTGCAGCAGCAGCTATCAGACGTTATGGGGGGGGGGGGGTCGGGAGCGGCTCCCTCACCTGCCTCTTCTCCTCTGGGCCGGAAACAGGCTAGGAAGGTTCATCCTCCTGAGCGCCTCAGTCCATCCCCTGTCCCCTGGGTCCAGCGTCCACATAGGAGCCCCACATAGGAGACGTTTTTTTCGGGAGCAGTGATTTTAATAATGCTTAAAGTGAAACAATAAAAGTGGAATATTCCTTTCAATTTCATACCTGGGGGGTGTGTAGAGTATGCCTGTGAAGGGGCGCATGTTTCTGGTGCTTAGAACTGTCCCTTCACAAAGTGTCATTTCTGCAGGAAAAAAAGTCATTCAAAATCACTCGCGACTATAATGAATTGTCGGCTCCCAGTAATACAGAGAACAGTCATTGAAAGTCATTGATTAAAAAAAAAAGTGTGGGGTTCCCCTTAATTCAATTACCAGGCCCTGGCGGTAATTCCGAGTCTGGCTTGGGCTGGGATTTCAGTACCATGAGCAGTAACCCAGAGCCAGACTCGGGATCTCATCGCTGGATACAGGGAGAGTTACTTACCTTTTCCCCTGGATCCATCGATGTCCCCCCGCTGTGTGTGCGAGCTGTCCTCCGCTCCATTCACAGTGCCAGATTGCCGCTGAGCTCAGTTCCCTGCGACGTTACGACGCACGGGAGCGGAGATCGGCGCCAAATTCAAAAAAGTAAAAATACACAAAACACATACAGTACTGTAATCAGTTTTTTTCTGCCTGGAATTTGGAGATTGTCCATAGCAACCAAAAAGTGTCCCTTTATGTCAAAAGTGATTTTAGACCAGCTAGAAAACAGCGATAATAAATTAGAATCACTTGCAGAATTGAGCGATAGAGATTTGTTGGGAGATCCGTCATCAATCACTAAATCTAATGACAGCGACAATTCTGCAAATGAGCAAATTTCAGTGTTTTTGGATTTGATTAAATTATTGAATAATTTTTATTATTATTTGTTATCATTATTTATAGTTATTTATTATATTATAAACTTTATCATACCCGGGATGTCTACTAGACTCTCATTTGAACAGATTTAAGAGAGTTATTCCTAAGAATTGCAGGCCTACAATATAAAACGCCAAATTTCCATGCAAAATAATTGTACCGCTTTCAGCACCTAAAATCAGAAATAATCATACTGCCAGGGAGGTTAAGGGGAACCCCATGTCAAATTAAAAAAATAAATGACGTGGGGTTCCCCCCAAATATCCATACCAGACCCTTCAGGTCTGCTATGGATTTTAAGGGGAACTCCGCGGCAAATTAAAAATAAATGGCGTGGAGTTCCCCCTAAAAATCCATACCAGACCCTTTATCCGAACACGCAACCTGGCAGGCCACAGGAAAAGTGGGGGGGACAAGAGAGTGCTCCCCCTCCTGAACCGTACCAGGCCACATGCCCTCAACATTGGGATGATGCTTTGGGGTCCCCCCCAAAGCACCTTGTCCCCATGTTGATGAGGACAAGGGCCTCATCCCCACAACCCTGGCCGGTGGTTGTGGGGGTCTGTGGGCAGGGGGCTTATCAGAATCTGGAAGCCCCCTTTAACAAGGGGACCCCCAGATCCCGGCCCCCCCTGTTTGAAATGGTAAGGGGGTACAAACGTACCCCTACCATTTCACAAAGAAAGTGTAAAAAATAGTTTAACCACTTTCAGACCGGACCATTTTGCTGGTAAATGACCAGAGGTCTTTTTACACTTTGGCACTGCGCTGCTTTAACTGGTAATTGCGCGGTCATGCAATGTTGTACCCAAACAAAATTTGCGTCCTTTTCTTCCCACAAATAGAGCTTTCTTTTGATGGTATTTGATTGCCTCTGCGATTTTTATTTTTTGCGATATAAACGTAAAAAGACCGCAAATTTTGAAAAAAAATGATATTTTCTACTTTTTGTTATTAGAAAAATCCAATAAACTCAATTTTAGTCATACATTTAGGCCAAAATGTATTCAGCCACATGTCTTTGGTAAAAAAAAAGTCAATAATTGTATATTTATTGGTTTGCGCAAAAGTTGTCACATCTACAAACTAAGGTACGTTTTCTGGAATTTACGCAGCTTTTAGTTTACGACTGCCTATCTCATTTCTTGAGGTGCTAAAATGACAGGGCAGTACAAAACCCCCCCAAATGACCCCATTTTGGAAAGTAGACCCCCTAAGGAAATTGATAAGAGGCATGTTGAGCCCATTGAATATTTTATTTTTTTGCCTCAAGCGATTGAATAATGACAAAAAAAAAATTTTTTTTTTTTTTTTACACAAAGTTGTCACTAAATGATATATTGCTCACACATGCTATGGGCATATGTGAAATGACACCCCAAAATAAATTCTGCTGCTTCTCCTGAGTACGGGGATACCACATATGTGGGACTTTTTGGGAGCCTAGCCGCGTACAGGGCCCCGAAAACCAAGCACCGCCTTCAGGCTTTCTAAGGGCGTCAATTTTTGATTTCACGCCTCACTACCTATTACAGTTTTGAAGGCCATAAAATGCCAAGATGGCACAAAACCCCCACAAATGACCCCATTTTAGAAAGTAGACACCCCAAGCTATTTGCTGAGAGGCATGTTGAGTCCATGGAATATTTTATATTTTGCCACAAGTTGCGGGAAAATTACAAACTTTTTTTTTTTTTTTTTTTTTTTCACAAAGTTGTCACTAAATGATATATTGCTCATGCATGCCATGGGCATATGTGAAATGACACCCCAAAATAAATTCTGCTGCTTCTCCTGAGTACGGGGATACCACATATGTGGGACTTTTTGGGAGCCTAGCCGCGTACGGGGCCCCGAAAACCAAGCACCGCCTTCAGGCTTTCTAAGGGCGTAATTTTTTGAGTTCACTTCTCACTACCTATTACAGTTTTGAAGGCCATAAAATGCCAAGATGGCACAAAACCCCCACAAATGACCCCATTTTAGAAAGTAGACACCCCAAGCTATTTGCTGAGAGGCATGTTGAGTCCATGGAATATTTTATATTTTGCCACAAGTTGCGGGAAAATTACAAACTTTTTTTTTTTTTCACAAAGTTGTCACTAAATGATATATTGCTCACGCATGCCATGGGCATATGTGAAATGACACCCCAAAATAAATTCTGCTGCTTCTCCTGAGTACGGGGATACCACATATGTGGGACTTTTTGGGAGCCTAGCCGCGTACGGGGCCCCAAAAACCAAGCACCGCCTTCAGGCTTTCTAAGGGCGTTACAGTTTTGAAGGCCATAAAATGCCAAGATGGCACAAACCCCCCCCCCCCAAATGACCCCATTTTAGAAAGTAGACACCCCTAAATTTAGGGGTACACTAGTGAGACTAGGTAATAAATGGCGGGTGCCCTGAAACTATAAAAAAATAACTAACCAACCAGCGTCACCTGTAACAGTTATATGGTGATCACTGGTGAAAGGGTTAACTAGGGGGCAATCAGGGGGCTTTATGCGGTAGTATATGGGGGTCCCTGGCGCTATAAAAAGCTGCGGCGAACCTAAATACCTACCTGCCTAACTAGCGTCACCTGTGACACTAATACAGCGATCAGAAAAACGATCGCTTATTAGGCTGGGTTCACACTGGAGCGATGCGGGAACGCCACGAATGCGCGGCGGGTTCCCGCATCGCATGCCTCCCGGCGGCAGTTCACACTGCCCTATGCGAACTGCTGGGAGTGTCAGTGAAATGTTACTGACACCCCCAGATCAGTTCGCATATCGCAGTGCGATCTGCAAACTCGGATCGCATGGTGTGAACACCCATGCGATCCGATTCTGCTGCGGGCCAAAAAAAGGGTCCCGTGCGAATTTGCGGCGGGTGCGGCGGGTGTGGCGGGTGCGGCGGGTGCGGCGAATGGCTGAACTCGAATCGCACAGAGATCGGATGTGATTTGCACTGCAGTGCGGTGCGAATCACATTCGTTCTCATAAACCGCTGCAATGTGAACCCAGCCTTAGTGACACTGGCGACGGGGGGTGATCACGGGGTTAAACCTTTATTGGGGGGGTTAGGGGGGTACATTAGAACTAAAGGGGGCTAACCCTAACTGCCCTAACAGTTATTACAGTCACAAATGACACCAATGCAAAAAAAAAAAAAAAAAAAAAAAAAATGACATTGGTGTCACTGTGACTGGGGGGCAGGGGTAATTGGGGGGGTGATCGGGGGGTAAAGGGGGGGTGTGAGTGTGCCTGGCATGTTCTACTGTGTGTGGGATGTGTTGGTGCAACTCACTGATCCGCTCTCCTCCGTGTCGGAACGAAAAATACCGACACGGAGGAGAGAATACATCACTTCCTCTCCTGTGTTTACATTACAGGAGAGGAAGTGATGTCACCGGGGATTTCCATTCGTCGGGAGCGATCGCGAGGGGGTGGCCATGAATGAATGGCCGTCCCCTCGTCCGGGATCGCTCCCGAACGAAAACCGACCGCCGCAGGCACCGGGCGGGGGCCCGATCGGGCCCCCGACCCGCGGGAGGCAAAGGACGTACATGTATGTGCTTATGCCTGCCCGTGCCATTCTGATGACGTACATCGGCGTGCGGCGGTCGGCAAGTGGTTAAAAAGACACACATACCGTTGCAAAAGTCCTTTATTAAAAATAAAAAAAATAAAAAAAAGATTCCAGCGGTGGTAATCTACTCTTGATATCCAGCGACGGATGATCATCTCTCTGGGGTCCAGTGATGGCTGATCTGATCCAGCGATGGGTGATCTCTTCCTCCAGAGCAGCTCATCCATCCTCTGTCTCCACCGGACACACTGCAGGAATCTCAGCAGCCTGACACGTCTTAGCTAAGGAGGACGGGGCCACCCGTCACCTGACCCCGCCCCCCTCTGACGCAAGGGGAAAGCTGGGCATCCCCAGTGACGTACGGGTGACACCGCCCCTCTCTGATGTAACGGAAACCTGCATTACATCAGAGGGGGGCGGTGATGACTGCAATATAAGCCCTTCCCCAAAAATAAGCCTTACCCTGAAAATAAGACCTACAAGGACTTTAACTAGGGCTTATTTGGGAGGTAGGGCTTATATTGCAGCCATCACCGACAATCGCGCTAGGTCTTATTTTCAGGGAAACCGGGTAGGTCCCACGGGGGAGGGGAATATGGACGTATGTGTGATGTTGGAAAGTCTTCGAGCCGATTGGGGCGAGGCTGAGAACATGGATCATTCCAGTTAAAATTGCGTGTTAAAAACACCCAAAGACCTCTTGTTGTTGAGCATTACTTTGTTGAATTTGCACTTACAGGTATGTTTTATGTGATGTTATTTGATTCCATGGTTAATAAAAATGTGGCTGCTGTGGCCATTTAAAACCCATGTCACTTAATCCGTGTCTTTACTTTAATTGTAAGGACCAAGGTTGACGAATCCTTTAGTCAAGAAGAAGAGTCAGCAACACACACTTGCAGATCAAAGATTTACATGGTTTTATTTGTATCCTATCCAGTGGCGGGACAAGGTCATCCAGCGCCCAGGGCAAAGATGCCAAACTGTGCCCCCCTTTCTCTTAGGGTTAGGGTCAGGGTGCCCCCTACCCCTGCAATAAACCATTGCGCCAGGGGCAGCCATCCCTCCTGCCCACCCCTTGTCCCAGCCCTGATCCTATCACATAGGACAAACACAGTCCACTTTTTGAGGCCTTGCAGGGTCTCTTAGTCAAGGGGGCACAGTGATAACAAAAACACCTTTAGGAAGCGAGCCCGTGGGGCCCCAAAACATTGGATGTGTTTGATCTACTCCTCTTCTGGTGACTCCTTTTCTGATATGATGCTCTAACTCAGAATTGTGGCCCACGGGCTGGATGCAGCCCTTTATTTGTCACTTTGGAAGTGTCACTTCCATTAAACCAATGATGTTGCACTATTCCTCCCATGACACCAATGATGGTGCAATATTCCTCCCATGACACCAATGATGGGGCACTGTTCCTCCTCCTCTTGAGCACAGGCAGCATATATTTTACTTACTCCATTTGACCAACAAGCGTTTGTCTTACTACTGGCCACATTCTGGCCCTCCTAAGGTTTGAAGGACAGTAAACTAGCCCTTTATTTAGAAGGTTTGGAGCCCCTGCTCTAAGACCCCTTTCACACTGGGGCGTTTTTCAGGCGTTTTTCATGCGCTTTAGCGTTAAAAAAAGCGCCTGAAAGAAGCCGCAACTGCAATCCCAATGTAAAAGCCCGAGTGCTTTCACACCAAGATTCCTTTCACACTGGGGCGTTTTTCAGGTGCTTTAGCGTTAAAAAAAGCGCCTGAAAGAAGCTGCAACTGCAATCCCAATGTAAAAGCCTGAGTGCTTTCACACTGAGGCGCTGCGCTGGCAGGGCGTCAAAAAAAGTCCTGCAAGCAGCTTCTTTGCAGCGCTTTTGGAGCGGTGAATACAACGCTCCTAAAGCGCCCCTTCCCATTGAAATCAATGGAAAGCGCCTGTAAAACGCCGGAAAAACGCCTGAAAAACGCCATTGGCACCAGCGTTTTGTGGGCGCTTTTAACCCTTTATTTGGCCACTAGCAGGGGTTAAAAACGCCCCAATAACGCTCAAAAAACGCTGGTAAAACGCTGCTAGTTTAAGCTGCGCTTTACGAGCGTTTTTCGGGCGCTGACATTGTGAAAGGGCTCTTAAAGCACTTGGGCTTTCACATTGGGACTGCAGATGAGGCTTCTTTCAAGCGCTTTACAGGCGCTTTTTTTTTAGCGCTAAAGCGCCGGAAAAACGCCTGAAAAACGCCCCAGTGTGAAAGGGGTCTAAATAGCCTCACAGATCTGTGTTCCTTCCACAAACCTTAGCCAGATTGTAGTCCATTTGTAAAATGTACTAAAGTTAGGTTGTTTTGTATGATTAGTTCAGTAACACTTAAGCCGTGTACACATGACCGGACTTTTCGGCAGCAAAGGTCAGACGGAACAAATCCGTCGGACAATTCGATCGTGTGTGGGCTCCATCGGACCTTTGCTGTCAAAACATCTGACGGACTTTTGAAATAGAACATGTTTCAAATTTTTCTGCTGGACCTCCGCCGGACCCAGTTCCTATGGAGAAATCCGTTCGAAATGCTAGTCCAATGGACAAAAACCGACGCTAGGGCAGCTATTGGCTACTGGCTATTAACTTCCTTATTCTAGTCCGGTCGTGCGTCGTCACGTTCAAATCCGTTGGACTTTGGTGTGATTGTGTGTGGCCAAGTCCGTTCGTTCGGAAAGTCCATTGGGACTCCACCAAAAGTCAGTTGGGAAGACCGTCAGACCTAGTCTGCCGGAGAGTCCAGTCTTGTGTACGCGGCATTACAGATCTTGTCCCCACCCCAGCCTGTGACTGGGCTGTAAAAGGAGAAGCAGCTCATCTCTGTAACTCTACTTCTATCAACGTAGCTTCTAGTACATGAACACACTTGATTGGCTCTTTGCGCTGCTTCACTCGCCCCTCTCTGAACTATACAGGGACTACAAGAGGCTGATACATATCAGGTACTTATAATGCTTGCATTTAATAAAAATACATTTAATGATGTATTAATGGCTGCAGAGCTGAAATAACATGCCTTTTATATATGCCTGAAGTTCAGCTTTAATTAGTACCGGCAACAAGTTCTCATATACTGCAGACCATTAATCCAGTGCTTAATAATTTTGCTTTTATTCATTCACCAGGAGGGCACCTGCCACTTTGCTTATACTGCTGCTACATGTCGGTCTTATAAGATATTGCCATCTGGGAATGAACTGTTCCTTCAACAAGTGGTGGGTATTGTGGGACCCGTGTCTGTGGCAATAGATGCTTCTCTAAAATCCTTCCAGATGTACAAAAGAGGTGTGTATAAAGTATTTGTATTGTGTTACTACCAAAGCTGAAAGTAAGGCTGCGTACACACGCGGGGACTGTTCGCCCAACTTTGTCCGCTGAACAGTGTTTCGGCGGACAGTCCGCCCGTGTGTGGGCTTTCAGCGGACAGTTTCAGCGAACAGTCCGCTGAACAAGGTTTTTCGGAAATTCCGAAAAACTGTCCGCTGAAACTTTGTTTCAGCGAACAGTCCCCTCGTGTGTAGGCTTGTTCGTCAAACTAAGTTCCGCGCATGCTCAGAAAGGATTTACACGCCGAAAGTTATAATGCAGTGTATAGGACGTCGTATTTTTCGTCCCGTCGTACGTGCCGTTCACGTCATCGCGCACGGTTTCAGCAAACTGTTCGTTCGTCGTGTGTGGCCATGTCCGTCCATGCTAATTTTGAGCGGACTGTTTGCCGAAACTGTTTGACGGACAAAGTTGGGCGAACAGTCCCCGCGTGTGTACGCGGCCTAAACTGCTAGCACCACAATAAGTCCCCTTTCACACTGGGGCGTTTTTCAGGCGCTTTTGGGCTAACGATAGCACCTGCAAAGCGCCTGAAAAACACCTCCCCTGCAGTCCCAGTATGAGAACCCGACGTTAAAAAATGTCCTGCAAGCAGCATCTTTGGGGCGGAGAAGGAGCGGTGTATACACCGCTCCTGCCCATTGGAATGAATAGGCGCCACTGCCAAATCGCCTGCAAAGCGCCTCAGCAGCGGTGCTACATGGTGCATTTAAACCTTTATTTGGCCGCTAGCAGGGGTTAAAAGCACCCTTCTAGCAGCTGAATAGCCTAAAATGACGGTAAAGCGCACCTAAAACTAGCAGTGCTTTACCGTCAACGCCCGCCCCAGTGTGAAAGCAGTCTAAGCCCTTGTACACACGGTCGGAGATTCCGACAACCAAATCCGTCGGATTTCGTCCGTCGGATTTTGTCCGAAACTGTTGTATACACACGGTCGGACAAAGTTGTCGGAAAATCAGTCGTGATGACGTTATTTCGTTACGACGGGACTACGTTCAGGCTAGTAGCCAATAGCTTTGGTGTAGGAATTTGATCTGAGCATGCGTGGCACTTTGTCCGATCGGAATTCTCTACACATGATCGGAGTATGTCCGATCGGAGCATTTTGTCGGAAAGTTTTACCAACAAGTTGGAAAACTTGGTCTGTCGGATACTCCGACGGAAACAGTCGGATGTAGACCACACACAGTCGGAATCTCCGACAAAACGGTCCGATCAGACACATTCCGTCAGAATCTCCGACCGTGTGTACAAGGGCTAAGACTGGTATGTAAGTGAACATATGTGCCCAGGTATAAACCTGATAGGTGGAAATAAAAATACACACATAAATGTGAAAAAATTACCGCAATATCCAAAAAATGAATATGGGTACATATAAATATGTGTAAAGTACACATTCTAAAATCAATTAACCATCCAAATATCATGAATGAATTGTGACATGATTTGGATATTACTGTAACATCCAAACAAATTAATAGGGGTACATATAAATATGTATAAAGCTCATGTCCTAAAATCTATTAACAATCCAAATAACATGAACGAATTGTGACACAACAACAAGTCCACCAATATCTATGTTAATGATGTGCTTCAAAAACCCCTGATAGCTATAAAAGGTGCCAGAAAGTCTTATAAACATAGATGACGATGTTCCAATGTTCTATGATGAAACACCCGAGGCTGTACTTCCACCATCCAAGGGAAGGGTAGGTACTCTTACCATAAGATGTGGACACAGAGGCGTAACTACAACCTTCAGGGCCCTAGTGCAAAAAAAACATGAAGCTCCCTCCCGACCTCTGGTCCAGGGTCCCTTCCCTCCGGTCCTGGGGCCCTTTTCTCCTGTCGTGAGGCCCTTTATTACTGTCTTGCAGTGGGTTCCTTCCTGCCATCTTTGGGCCCCACCACAGCGGCTGAACGCCAGAGTCCAGTCACAAGTGCAACCTTTGTGACCCTGGTAGGTCAGCCACTGGATTGTAAATTTAGCCAGCCACAGCCCACCTCTGCATCGCCATCCACAGCTTATCTCTGCATCCCTGCCTACAGCTCACCTCTGCATCGCCATCCACAGCTTATCTCTGCATCCCCATCCACAGCTTATCTCTCCATACCTGCCTACAGCTCACCTCTGCATCCCCATCCACAGCTTATCTCTGCATACCTGCCTACAGCTCACCTCTGCACCCCCATCCACAGCTTATCTCTGCATCCCCATCCACAGCTTATCTCTGCATACCTGCCTACAGCTCACCTCTGCACCCCCATCCACAGCTTATCTCTGCATCCCCATCCACAGCTTATCTCTGCATACCTGCCTACAGCTCACCTCTGCATCCCCATCCACAGCTTATCTCTGCATCGCTGCCTACAGCTCACCTCTGCATCCCCATCCACAGCTTATCTCTGCATACCTGCCTACAGCTCACCTCTGCATCCCCATCCACAGCTTATCTCTGCATACCTGCCTACAGCTCACCTCTGCATCCCCATCCACAGCTTATCTCTGCATACCTGCCTACAGCTCACCTCTGCATCCCCATCCACAGCTTATCTCTGCATACCTGCCTACAGCTCACCTCTGCATCCCCATCCACAGCTTATCTCTGCATACCTGCTTACAGCTCGCCTCTGCATCCCCATCCACAGCTTATCTCTGCATACTTGCCCACAGCTCACCTCTGCATCCCCATCTTATCTCTGCATACTTGCCTACAGCTCACCTCTGCATCCCCATCTTATCTCTGCATACTTGCCTACAGCTCACCTCTGTGTCCCCACCCAGAGCTCACTTCAGTAAACCCAAATTCAACACTCACCTTTGCACTACCTGTTCACACTTGTGCTCCCCCGTTCACAACTCAACTCTGAATCCCTCCTCTACAGCTCATCTCTGCCCCCCACATCCCACTCTGGCAAACCTTTGTCCACAGCTCTTACCTTTGCACCCCCATCCATAGACAGTTCTCACCAGGGCTGGACTTACCATTGGGCTTAACTGGGCTCAAGCCCATTGGCCCCGGCAAGATATATAGCGGAGTGTACGCGGCTCGGCTCCGCTCACAGTCACGCCCATTCTCGCCCTATGATGGACATAACACAGGGACTGGGCATGACTGTGAGCCGAGCCGAGTACACTCGGCTACTCTCGGCTCCGCTCGGGACTGCGAGAGGACCCGAGAGCCACCGAGATACATAGGACTCTGTATCTCGGCGGCGCCATTTTTAAACTTCAAGACTGCAATGGCAAGGCTGCAAATGACAAGGCTGCAGATGACACTTACAAGGCTGCAGATGGATGGGCAAGGCTGCAGATGGACACTGATAAGGCTGCATTGATGGGCATTTAAATGCAAGTTTTTTCCTTAAACTTCTCTCCTAAAAGTTTTTTTTCCTTAAAATTCCTTCCTAAACTTGGTGTGCGTGTTATACACCGATAAATATGGTAATGTATAGAAGGTAGGGCCCGAAAGTAACTCAAGCCCAGGGGACCCCACCACCCTAAGCCCTGCCCTGGTTCTCACCTCTGCACCTAGCCCCCACCCACCTTCATTCACAGCTTTCTTCTCTGAAACCCAGCCCCAAGCCATCTATAGATTTCATCTCAGCACTTGGCAGTTCCCCTTCCCTCCTATACGTATCTCTCCCTCCTGTGCCCAGCACTGCGACCACCCATCCACATCCACCTTTAGTCACTCCATGCTTTAGCCATTATAAAGCTCACTGCCCCTCCTCCTCATAGCAGCCAACACGGTTCCAGTAGACAGCAGCCAGCACACTCCCCGCTCTGCCTCTCTCACCTAGTGTGCAGAGAAGCATTCCCAAGGTGGGGTTGTCACCCCAGGAGCAAAAGTTTTGGGATGCGGGGCAAGTGACATGAAAGGAGAACCAGCAGGCCCACCACCAACCTCGCAGTGGTGCAGGATGAGATGAGCGGCGGGGGGGGGGGGGGGGGGGGGCAAGTCAAGCGGCAGTTATGAGTACCAGCTGTGCTCATAAGTCTTTCCTGCTGTCTTGGGGCCCCCTTACAGTGGCAGAACACCAGGGCCCATTTGCAAGTGGGACCACTGCGACCCTGGTAGTTCTGTCACTGGTGTAGTATTAGCAGTATCAACAACATGGAGGGGCTGTCAACTTTTTGTCATACTTTTAGCACTATAGTATATCAATTCATTGTTTACATTTCTAGTTAGAGTCTATACAGAGGGGTAAGCTGACTTTTTTTTTAACATACTTTCTTTTTGCGTACTAGGTGTGTACTATGACCGTAAATGCAGTTCAAGGAACATAAGCCATGGAGTACTGGCAGCAGGATATGGTACAGAAAATGGAAAGGCCTACTGGCTGGTTAAAAACAGGTACTGTACATTTAAAAGAAGAAACCATTTAACCACTTTCAGACCGGTAAATGAATAACTAAAGTCGCGCTATGGAAAAAATCAGATCTCCAATGTGATAGAAATATGTGAAATAAAATTAATAAAAAAAGTGAAGAGAGAAAAGAAAATATACTGGGTTAGAGCTGCCTGTGCCTGAAGCCCTCACTTCCTTAATAGGGAGGAGAGGGAAATGAAAAGTGTAAAATAAAAAGGTTATGGCGCTAAACCCTATCAGTGATGTGATGAGTTAACCTATCCTCAAAACCTGGTGTTTATTTTTTATATAGAAAGAAAAAACTGTTGGCGGTAACGTGCATAGATTTCCTAAAATAATTTTATCCTAAAAAAATTGTGTGTGATCAATGTGGAGTCAACATTCGTGTTCCATCATAATTAAAACCAAAGTAGGTATTGAATTATCTTATACGTATCAACCTACTATGGGTGGGTACTAAAAACACGTAAACATTCATTTAGGTATGCAAAAAGGTGGAAATATTGTTAATATTCAACAATGTGCTAGTTCAAAACAGACTGTGCAAACATGTGCAAAAAAATGTGCAAAAAAGCAACTAAGGATCAGAACAACAGAAATAATTCAACCAAAAAATCGCATGAAGACGCAAACTATGTGCAAAAAACAACAACTAAGGATCAAAACAACCAGGGGTCTGAAATATTTTCAACCAATAATCGCATAAAGACGCATCTATGTCCAGTCCAAAGTAAATATTTGGCTTAATAATACTGCCTTTTCAGATTATTGTTGTAATTGATGCATAAAGTCAATAGGGAATATTTGATTCACTCGTGCAAATAGTGCGGGTTTTCAATTAGAGAACTTCATCCCCGGTGCGCCACTCAGTGCTATAGTATGTGAATGCTCTCACCAGAGTTAATGCCCCTGTGGGGCTGGATGGACCTTCACAATGTAAGCCACTGTGTCGCTCTCTGGTTGCTGCTGGTGCACTGGGTGAAGCTTCGTTATTCCGTCCGTATGGTATCCAACGTTAATTATGTATGAGGAAAAGACATATCCATAGTGTAATACATTCTTAACCAAATCGTTTGTTTATTGGTATAAAAAAACTACTCACATTTAATATTAAAAGCATATGCGTATGGAAAAAACTCAGCCGTTCGTCTCAAACGAGTGCACACAACGTGGCCACGCCCTACGCGTTTCGTCACTACGACGTCCTCTGGAGCATATGCGTATGGAAAAAACTCAGCCGTTCGTCTCAAACGAGTGCACACAACGTGGCCACGCCCTACGCGTTTCGTCACTACGACGTCCTCTGGAGCTCCAGAGGACGTCGTAGCGACGAAACGCGTAGGGCGTGGCCACGTTGTGTGCACTCGTTTGAGACGAACGGCTGAGTTTTTTCCATACGCATATGCTTTTAATATTAAATGTGAGTAGTTTTTTTATACCAATAAACAAACGATTTGGTTAAGAATGTATTACACTATGGATATGTCTTTTCCTCATACATAATTAACGTTGGATACCATACGGACGGAATAACGAAGCTTCACCCAGTGCACCAGCAGCAACCAGAGAGCGACACAGTGGCTTACATTGTGAAGGTCCATCCAGCCCCACAGGGGCATTAACTCTGGTGAGAGCATTCACATACTATAGCACTGAGTGGCGCACCGGGGATGAAGTTCTCTAATTGAAAACCCGCACTATTTGCACGAGTGAATCAAATATTCCCTATTGACTTTATGCATCAATTACAACAATAATCTGAAAAGGCAGTATTATTAAGCCAAATATTTACTTTGGACTGGACATAGATGCGTCTTTATGCGATTATTGGTTGAAAATATTTCAGACCCCTGGTTGTTTTGATCCTTAGTTGTTGTTTTTTGCACATAGTTTGCGTCTTCATGCGATTTTTTGGTTGAATTATTTCTGTTGTTCTGATCCTTAGTTGCTTTTTTGCACATTTTTTTGCACATGTTTGCACAGTCTGTTTTGAACTAGCACATTGTTGAATATTAACAATATTTCCACCTTTTTGCATACCTAAATGAATGTTTACGTGTTTTTAGTACCCACCCATAGTAGGTTGATACGTATAAGATAATTCAATACCTACTTTGGTTTTAATTATGATGGAACACGAATGTTGACTCCACATTGATCACACACAATTTTTTTAGGATAAAATTATTTTAGGAAATCTATGCACGTTACCGCCAACAGTTTTTTCTTTCTATATAAAAAATAAACACCAGGTTTTGAGGATAGGTTAACTCATCACATCACTGATAGGGTTTAGCGCCATAACCTTTTTATTTTACACTTTCAGACCGGACCAATTTGCTGGTCAAAGACCAGACCACTTTTTGCGATTCGGCACTGCGTCGCTTTAACTGACAATTGCGCGGTCGTGCGACGTGGCTTCCAAACAAAATTGATGTCCTTTTTTTCCCACAAATAGAGCTTTCTTTTGGTGGTATTTGATCACCCCTGCGGTTTTTATTTTTTGCGCTATAAACAAAAATAGAGCGACAATTTTGAAAAAAAACGCATTATTTTTTACTTTTTGTTATAATAAATATCCCCCAAAAATATATAAAAAAACATTTTTTTCCCTCAGTTTAGGCCGATACGTATTCTTCTACATATTTTTGGTAAAAAAAATCGCAATAAGCGATTGATTGGTTTGCGCAAAAGTTATAGCGTTTACAAAATAGGGATAGTTTTATAGCATTTTTATTAATAATTTTTTATAATTTTTTTTTTTACTAGTAATGGCGGTGATCAGCGATTTTTATTGTGACTGCGACATTATGGCAGACACATCGGACATTTTTGACACATTTTTGGGACCATTGCCATTTATACAGTAATCACTGCTATATAAATGCAGTGATTCCTGTGTAAATGACACTGGCAGTGAAGGGGTTAACCAGTGGGTGGCAGTGTAGGGGTTAAGTGTTCCTAGGGGAGTGTTACTAACTGTGGGGGGGTTGGGCTTTCATTTAGTGTACACTGATCTCTGCTCCAATCACATGGAGCAGAGATCAGCGTCACTAGTTGCTAGGCAGAATAGACAAATGTTGTTTACACAGCATTTGCTCTATTCGGCCGCTCCGTGAGACGATCGCGGGGATGCCCGCGGCGATCGAGTCCGCGGGTCCCGCGACCGGACTCACGGGGGTCCCGACCAGCGCGGGAGCGCGCCGCCGGCGGCGCGCTCCCGATGGCAGGGCGGCATTGAATATTGGACGTACCTGTACGCCAATATGCCTGCCCGTGCCATTCTGTCGACGTACATCGTCGTGCGCTGGTCGGGAAGTGGTTAAGTAAAGTGCATTTGTGGATAAAATGATTACCACCATAAGGTTTTTGTTTTGGCCTCTCCTGGCCCTTAGTATATCATCAGGTTGAACCAGGAAAAAAAAATCTTATTTAACAAGGTATAAAGGCTCTTACCTCACTCTACAAAGCTGAGCTGAGATATTTTATGAAGGAGCTAGTTACTAGATTCCATATGATCCTTTATCTATTGTAGGAAAGGTATGTAGCACTGACCCTCGAAGGAGCTGCTGGTTTTATTGGGCTTACCGTTACCTTCTTTACCATGTCTCCGTCTAGGGTTTCCCGTGGTAGATGGCCCAAAGAAATGCCAAAAGAAATGCAGAAACTGACACTGGATCCTCTTTTTGGGTTGTTTATTTAGAAGATAACACGGTCTCTTAATGGAGGGTAGAGGGTTAGGAAGAAAGTTCAGGTACTTTTGGACTGCAAAGATAAAAAATTCTCTCACAATAGAAATCCAGAGAATTACCGTTTCACAGCTGGATTTGCACAACCACCAGATAGACCTCCTCTCACTAGGCCTAGCAGCCGGTAGGGTGCTAAGTAAAGCAAAGTCTCTGCAATAGACTTGAATGTAGAATATTTGAGAAAAGTCTCTACCACAGACTTGAGCGTAACTGAGGGACATAGACAAATTTAGAGAGCTATCATACGGTACCAGTATCTCTCAGCCGGTCTGGCGATACAGTATGAGTGTAAATCCATGAAGTGTCCTTCAACTGAGCCTCCAGACTCCTTCAGAGAAACCATCCTTTTGCATGGCCTTCTCCTGAAGAGTCCTCCCCTTGATGCTCCTCCTTAAATGAGACGGCACCGGCCCACCTTTGAATCCTCTAGCCTCGATATCCACTCAGGCCTGTCCCTGCAGTCACTTCACCTCGGGTCATCCAGCCCCGGGAACAGGGCTGGACTGGGACAGAAATTTGGCCCTGGACTTCATCCAGACCGGCCCCCTTACATCAGAGTGTCCCATCAGAAGCCCCTTACATCAGAGTGTCTCATCAGCACCCCCTTACATCAGAGTGTCCCATCAGCAGCCCCCTTACATCAGAGTGTCCCATTAGCTGCCCCCTTACATCAGAGTCCCATCAGCAGCCCCCTTACATCAGAGTGCCATCAGCAGCCCCCTTACATCAGAGTCCCATCAGCAGCCCCCTTACATCAGAGTGCCATCAGCAGCCCCCTTACATCAGAGTCCCATCAGCAGCCCCCTTTAATTTAGAGTTCCATCACCAGCCCCTTACATCTGAGCGTCCTCCCCCCCACATGTACTCATAGTTCTGAAGGCAGCTTCTCTTCTTCCTCTCTCCAGTCATGTGATAACAAGTGATAGGGGAGAGAGGAAGGAAAGTCGGCCGGCTGTCTATCTCCCCCTGCAGGATGGAGGGAGCATAACGCCTAATGTTCTCTCCAGCATATGATGGAAGCTTCTCCTCCTGACAGGAGTGAAATTGCAATCACTTACTGTCAGAGAGGAGCGGCTCCAGGACTGCACCTGACTGGCCCACTGAGCCATCGGCCCACCGGGAATCTCCCGGTAGTCCCAATGGCCAGTACATGCCTGCCGAGAATCAGAATTGCATGGATCCGCACCCCAGGCCAGGAGGGCCATGGAGGCTGGTCAGGAGGACCAGGACCAAACAGACAGATCTTCTGAACCGGCACACAGAAGCACGTGATCTCAGTACCTTAACCACTTTCAGACCGGACCAATTTGCTGGTCAAAGACCAGACCACTTTTTGCGATTCGGCACTGCGTCGCTTTAACTGACAATTGCGCGGTCGTGCGACGTGGCTCCCAAACAAAATTAACGTCCTTTTTTTCCCACAAATAGAGCTTTCTTTTGGTGGTATTTGATCACCCCTGCGGTTTTTATTTTTTGCGCTATAAACAAAAATAGAGCGATAATTTTGAAAAAAACGCATTATTTTTTACTTTTTGTAATAATAAATATCCCCCAAAAATATATAAAAAAACATTTTTTTCCCTCAGTTTAGGCCGATACGTATTCTTCTACATATTTTTGGTAAAAAAAATCGCAATAAGCGATTATTGATTGGTTTGCGCAAAAGTTATAGCGTTTACAAAATAGGGATAGTTTTATAGCATTTTTATTAATAATTTTTTAATATTATTTTTTTTACTAGTAATGGCGGCGATCTGCGATTTTTATTGTGACTGCGACATTGTGGGGGACCCATCGGACATTTTTGACACATTTTTGGGACCATTGTCATTTATACAGTAATCACTGCTATATAAATGCAGTGATTCCTGTGTAAATGACACTGGCAGTGAAAGGGTTAACCAGTGGGTGGCAGTGTAGGGGTTAAGTGTTCCTAGGGGTGTGTTACTAACTGTGGGGGGGTTGGGCTTTCATTTAGTGTACACTGATCTCTGCTCCAATCACATGGAGCAGAGATCAGCGTCACTAGTTGCTAGGCAGAATGGAAAAATGTTGTTTATACAGCATTTCCTCCATTCGGCCGCTCCGTGAGACGATCGGGGGGATGCCCGCGGCGATCGAGTCCGCAGGTCCCGCGACCGGACTCACGGGGGTCCCGACCAGCGCGGGAGCGCGCCGCCGGCGGCGCGCTCCCGATGGCACGGCGGCAACGAATATTGGACGTACATGTACGCCAATATGCCTGCCCGTGCCATTCTGTCGACGTACATCGTCGTGCGCTGGTCGGGAATTTTTTGCGCTATATGGTCGGGAAGTGGTTAAATATCACCTCCCAGAATGCACAGCAGGATGACACTCCCACTGGGCTGGTTCTGAGAAAAGAATGGCATTCAATACGCCAAGCTAAACTGCGTTCTCATACTTGCCAACGGTGACATCGACACCTGCGGCCAAGGAGAACTCAGCTAGACTGGCACTAAAACCATAATTTGGCAAAATTAGCCCTATAACCCAACTGTGGTTTTAGGAATATTAATTTTAATAACATATAACGCATGCTCGTCAAGAGCTGGCGCTACAGGTATATACTGTAAATAAATTTACTTGACTGTATTAGTCAGAACCCCAACCCCCTGCGTGCCCGCTGGGCATGCATCAGGTGCGCACTTTGATCGCTGTGTTCTTTGGACACTACTGATTACAGATCGAGGTAAAGGAACAAACACAGCGGTCCTTTACCATGTGATCAGCTGTGTCCAGTCGCAGCTGATTCCATGCAAACAAGTGCTGGTTATCGGCATTTCCTTTCCTCGTCGCTGTCACTGTGTGAGGAAAGGAAAGCCGATAACTGGCAATCCTGTGACAGCACACATTTACACTGATAATAAGGGAACTGATCATCATTGCCCTATTGATCAGAGCAGCCCCATCAGTGCAGCTTTTTAAAGTCCATCAGGGCAGCATATCAGTGCCCATTACTGCCACCTCATCAGTGCCCATCAGTTCAGCATATCAGTGCCATCTCATCAGTGCAGCATATCAGTGATCCACATCAGTGCCCATTAGTGCAGCCTCATCAGTGACCATTAGTGCAGTATATCATTGCAGCCTCATCAGTATAGCTTATTAGTGTCCATCAGTGCAGCATATCAGTGCCCATTAGTGCCACCTCATCAGTGCAATCTCATCAGTGGTGCCTCATCAGTGCAGCCTCATCAGTGCCCATCAGTGGCATCTCATCAGTGCAGCATATCAGTGTTCATAAGTTGCACCTCATCAGTGAAGCCTCATCAGTGCCTATTAGTGCAGTATATCAGTGCCCATTAGTGCCACCTCATCAGTGCCCATCAGTGCAGCCTCATCAATGCCCATCACTGCAGCCTCATCAGTGCCCAGCAGTGGATTACGAGCATAACTAGTTCCAGGAGAATGCTTGTGATCCAAAGCACTCCCATATCAAAGAGAGTTTCCCCATAAAAGTCAATGGAAATTAAAGTGGGGTACCCCCTAAAAAAAAAAAATTAAAAGTCAGCAGCTACAAATACTGCAGCTGCTGGCTTTTAATAATCGGACACTTACCTGTCCCAGGGTCCAGCGATGCGGGGGAACGAAGCCCCCCCCTCGCTCCCCACTCCGCTCGCGGCGCATACTGTGGGCACCCAGCTGTGGCTTCACAGCCGGGCACCCACTGCGCATGCGCGAGCGGCGCAGGGCGCCGTGATACGCCGTACAGTCACCTGGGACACATGACAGGTCCCAGGTGAATGTGCGGCGCAAGGGGAAGTGATGTCACCAGCCCGGGCAATGAAGAAGGCAGAAAAAAAATAAAAATAAAAGGGGTAGGTTGCGCTAAGGAACTTATGAGCGAATCCACATAAAATATAAAAAAGGAAAGTAGGTAAGAGCTGCCTCTATTACTATCCACCTGGTGGGGTGGAAAATGTTAGATAAAGGAGTGCTATGAATAGATCTGGCGCTATACCTGTGTATCAGAAACTTAATTAATGTGCTAAATTAAATTTGAAATTGTTACATTAATCCGGTGTGTAAGAGTTGGTGTGCAATATATTAGTGTTGGGATAAAGTATAAAATATAAACTGTAGGTGGGAAGTAAAAACTCAAAAATATATGTGTATAAATTGTTAAAAATTTACCAGCATGCTGGCTGGAAAATAAAGTATTGTCTCAGGTGCGATAAACCTAAATGGGTGATTACCTTATGCACTCTTAATCACATGAGTACCTTAAATATGTGAACTACTTAATAATTCAGGTAAAAATATTACATGTAAATATGAACCATAAACATAATACAATTGTGCACAAATGTGACAAATAAAATCTATGCGTGCAATAATACAATTGTGCACAAATGTGACAAATAAAATCTATGCGTGCAATACTAAAATGTACAATAAATCCGTGATAAATATCAATACCCCACGTGAAACATGCCAAATATTACGAGTGAAAAAAGAAAAAGGAAATAAATTTAAAAGGAGGTGAAAAAATTCCAGAAATAGAATAAAATAAAATAAAATAAAAATGAAAAATAAAAAATATTGAAAATAAAAATAAAGGATTTTTTTAGGTATTTGTCCCAAGTAATAAAAATATAAAAATGTGTACAAAGAGAAAAAAAGGGGGAGTAAAAAAGAAGCAAAAAAGCACAGTCTCTGATGCAGTGCAGTTAATGGGGGATTTCCCGTAGATACAGGAGGGGATGTGATGGATCCAAACAACTAATCTTCATGCATTGTGGGCACTTATAGGATGTACTCTCACCAGAAAAATAACCCCATCCGGGGTGGATCAGCCTTCACAGTATAAGCTACCGTGTCGCTCTCTGGCTTGCTTCAGATAGGCTGTTGAGGATCCCTCGTTATTTCCAGGTGGAGTGTGCCTCAGTATATATATTGAAAGAGAGGACCATACATAGTGTGATACTGTATAAATCACTTTATTAAGAAGATACTAAAAATTACTCACACTTTTGAAAGAAGAAAATGGCTTGAATAAATGCAGTATAAAGGTGCAGTGTGAAAGGTATGGAAGCTGCTGAGAGCGTTCCGTTCGTCTTCCACGCCGTAGTGTAAAGGTACAGTGTTAAAGGTAGGAAAGCTGCTGAGAGCGTTCCGTTCGTCTTCCACGCCGACTGTATTGGAAGTGTGTATTCGATAGGCCACGCCCTACGCGTTTCGTCACTGGGACGTCATCCGGAGCGGCCATCTTTACACACCTCACGCTCTTTATAGGACACAATACACCTATCGCGCATGCGCGGACGACCGCCGCCATTTTTGCTGTGGGAATGCCCATATGTCAAATAGAGCGCGGTGGTGATTGTGTTCCTATAACTATCCTACATAGTGTTCTGCCGTTTTTAGCCCGCTGTTGGATTTTATATATACAGAGCTTATATGTGTATGTATTTGTTAATAAACAGTTACTCTGCTTACTTAAAACCAAATATAGATTACACATAAATATGGTGAATACAGATTGCAATTAAAAACCCATAATAAAGAATCCATGATAGCAGAAGATACAGAATCCATGATATCAGAAGATACCCCCAAACCACCCCCTTCCAGAATAGGCACCACAATGGTCCTTTTCACGGGGGACAAGGACACAGACCACCGAGAAATCCCCCATTTGGACCAAGAAACGGCTGGAGGCCTTTCCGATATCCAACAAGAAACCAACACCAGGGACCTCCGAGGAGGAATGGAGGATGGAACCCCAGGTGGACAGGCCCAGGAAACATGAGAGAAGAATATCCAGCACAACAGGACTACCGAGAGAACCAGAGGAGAGAATACAGACCTCCAAGATGGGCAGAAGGAAACGAAAGAGGGGCAAACGAGGAGGCCTCAAGAAAAAGAAGGCGAGAATATTAGGTGAAGGTATATACAATCTAAGCGGGACCACTTTCAGCGAGGAGGAACTCAAAGTACTTGACTTAGGCTTGAAATATGCGCCGGATAAGAATTTGGATAAATTTGAAACTTTTATCGACTTACAAAAATTCATCAGGAAATTAAACATTAAAAAATTATTTGCCAACAACACATATTCAGGGAAAGAAAAAGAGCAAACAAATTTTAAACACTCTGAGCTGAGAAATAATTCAACTTTTAACCCCAACCAGCAACAAAACGAGGGAATTAAAGTTTTTAAAAAACTAGTTGAAAGAGATATTAGGGAATTAACCATCAAACCCTCTAAGAAGAAGGACATCTGGAAAACCATAAAACAGTTAGAGAAAAAGAAGGATATAGTCATAAGACCAGCGGACAAGGGAGGTGGACTGGTCATACTTAACAAAAAGGATTATGAACAAGAAATGGCCAATCTCTTAAATATTCCGGACACTTATCTACAATTAAAGAAAAATCCGAAAACGGCATACAGAAACAAACTGAAGAGCTATGTCCAAAAAGGCCTAAACAAAGGGATACTTAACAAAAAAGAAGCCCAATATCTAATCCCAAAAGCACCAAAAACCCCTGTAATTTACTATGTCCCAAAAATCCATAAGAGCCAAACGCAACCCCCGGGGAGACCCATAGTAAGCGGGATCGACTCCCTTTTCTCAAGACTAGGAGCATATGTGGACGGTTTTTTACAACCGCTGGTAACCAAAGGCAAATCTTATCTGAGAGACAGCAGACAACTGCTAAAGGAATTGGATAACATTAAAATTGAGGAAGAAGACCTATTAGTCACTATTGACGTCAACTCTCTATATACCAATATTAAACAGAAGGACGGTTTCAATGCGGTAGAATGGGCCCTCCATAGAAGATCAGACTTAAAACAGGAACAAATAGATTATGTACTTGAAGGACTAGACCTGGCGATGAAACATAACCACTTCTGGTACCAAGACAAATACTATGTTCAAACCAAGGGAGTCGCTATGGGGGCTAAGTACGCACCCAGTGTAGCAAATCTATTCCTGGATCATTGGGAGGAGGAGCAAATCTACGGAACCCCCAGAGCGAATTTAAAAATGTATAGGAGATACATAGACGACATTTTAATAGTCTGGGGAGGTTCCCAAGATGAATTACGGTCCTTTCTGGAAGAAATAAATTCTAACATTTATGGCATCACATTTACAGGAAAACATGACACTCAAAGCATAGACTACTTAGACTTACAAATTTTCAAGTCTGAAGGATCATTGGGCACAAAAACCTTCTTTAAGGCTACGGACAGAAATGGGTATATACCCACGTCAAGTTGCCACCACCCAAGATGGATAGGCAACATACCCAAAGGACAACTCCTAAGAATATACAGAAACTGTACCAAAAGAGAGGACTTTGACGCACAAGCAGAGGTTATTATTAGAAGATTCATACAAAAAGGATATAAGGAACCCTATCTCAGAGCCCTCAAAGAGATTATAACGAAAACCGAGAGAAAGAAATTAATAGAGGACAAAACGACCGCCAGAAACAAGAACAATATAGAAATGGCCTTCCTTACAGGTTTTAGCAGACACCATAAACAAATAGAAAAGATTATAAAAACACACTGGCCAATTCTTAAAACAGACGAAACGCTAAAGAAATTATTACCTAATAATCCTGCGTTCATTTACAAGAAGGCCCCCAATCTAAGAAATAAATTGGTTAAAAACACGATCGACCCTCCACGATATATAACAATCAGTAAACATCTAAAAGGTTTCTTCAAGTGTGGACAATGTCTCCCATGTCGTAAAAGCAAAAAAACCCAAAGGAAAACCACTAAATTCATGTCAGTCACCAATGGAAGATCATTCCTTATAAAAGAATTGATTTCCTGTAAGAGCACGCATGTGACATACGTCATAGAATGCCCGTGCCGCAAACAATATGTAGGCAGAACAACACGGGAACTACATATAAGAATTGGCGAACACATTAAAAACATTAAGAAGGGATACGACAAACATAGTGTCTCGCGGCATTTTAGAGATTTTCATAACCAAGATCCCAATCAAATGATTTTTTATGCCATTGACAAAGTGAAGGGACACTGGAGAGGCGAAGACTTGACTAAAAAGATTTCACAGAATGAAACAAAGTGGATTTTTAATTTAGAAAGTTTACATCCAGCAGGAATGAACATAGACCTGGATCTGAACTGTTTTTTAACCAATTTTTAATTTTTAATTTAATTTTAAATTTTAATAAATTAATTAATTTTTTAATTTTTTAATTTATTTTTACACAAAGTCCTCACATTTAAATTTTATTTTAATTTTGAATACAACCCCATCCACACGATTATCGAAAATAACACTATTCAGTGCTAAACTCCTGATCGAATACAGTTTATAACATTCTGGGGTCGAATGTAGTCTATAATAATTAGGATCGAATGTTGCCTACAAGCCAATACTACAAGAGTATATTTTCGCTTATATTATCATTGAGAAAAAATAAGCATAGAAATATGGGTCGAATAGTAATTACAGCACAGAGGGTCGAATGTCGAGGGTCGAATGTTATCTATTCAACCAATGAATATTCCAAACCATCATTTCAACCAGAAAAATAACAATCAAAGAAGGGCATACTCAACCATTAAAATATCCCTCTTTTTTGGATACATATATTTACGTAGCTATAAAACATCTTACACCAAGTTATATTTTTTTACATATCCTTCAATTTTTATTACCAATTCCCATAGCTCATTCTGATTTTCATTCATGTTAATTTTATCTCATCTTCAATTTATTCCCAATTTTATTTAAATTGATCTTAATTTTCCCAGCTATTTTTACATACATAGGTTTTTATCATATATCTTTCTTTCCCTCCACATTACATAACAAAAATCCAAATCTTATCCGCTTATTGCCACCACTGATCATTTAGAATAACATCTTATAGTATGGTCCATTTTTATAGTACGCTATTATTAATGTCGCCTATTTGTATGTTTTTACCATTATCTTCTACCATTGCTTTTATTATTGGTTTTCAATTGCAATTAATGTCACCTATTTGTATTTTTTATCATGGATTCTTTATTATGGGTTTTTAATTGCAATCTGTATTCACCATATTTATGTGTAATCTATATTTGGTTTTAAGTAAGCAGAGTAACTGTTTATTAACAAATACATACACATATAAGCTCTGTATATATAAAATCCAACAGCGGGCTAAAAACGGCAGAACACTATGTAGGATAGTTATAGGAACACAATCACCACCGCGCTCTATTTGACATATGGGCATTCCCACAGCAAAAATGGCGGCGGTCGTCCGCGCATGCGCGATAGGTGTATTGTGTCCTATAAAGAGCGTGAGGTGTGTAAAGATGGCCGCTCCGGATGACGTCCCAGTGACGAAACGCGTAGGGCGTGGCCTATCGAATACACACTTCCAATACAGTCGGCGTGGAAGACGAACGGAACGCTCTCAGCAGCTTTCCTACCTTTAACACTGTACCTTTACACTACGGCGTGGAAGACGAACGGAACGCTCTCAGCAGCTTCCATACCTTTCACACTGCACCTTTATACTGCATTTATTCAAGCCATTTTCTTCTTTCAAAAGTGTGAGTAATTTTTAGTATCTTCTTAATAAAGTGATTTATACAGTATCACACTATGTATGGTCCTCTCTTTCAATATATATACTGAGGCACACTCCACCTGGAAATAACGAGGGATCCTCAACAGCCTATCTGAAGCAAGCCAGAGAGCGACACGGTAGCTTATACTGTGAAGGCTGATCCACCCCGGATGGGGTTATTTTTCTGGTGAGAGTACATCCTATAAGTGCCCACAATGCATGAAGATTAGTTGTTTGGATCCATCACATCCCCTCCTGTATCTACGGGAAATCCCCCATTAACTGCACTGCATCAGAGACTGTGCTTTTTTGCTTCTTTTTTACTCCCCCTTTTTTTCTCTTTGTACACATTTTTATATTTTTATTACTTGGGACAAATACCTAAAAAAATCCTTTATTTTTATTTTTAATATTTTTTATTTTTCATTTTTATTTTATTTTATTTTATTCTATTTCTGGAATTTTTTCACCTCCTTTTAAATTTATTTCCTTTTTCTTTTTTCACTCGTAATATTTGGCATGTTTCACGTGGGGTATTGATATTTATCACGGATTTATTGTACATTTTAGTATTGCACGCATAGATTTTATTTGTCACATTTGTGCACAATTGTATTATTGCACGCATAGATTTTATTTGTCACATTTGTGCACAATTGTATTATGTTTATGGTTCATATTTACATGTAATATTTTTACCTGAATTATTAAGTAGTTCACATATTTAAGGTACTCATGTGATTAAGAGTGCATAAGGTAATCACCCATTTAGGTTTATCGCACCTGAGACAATACTTTATTTTCCAGCCAGCATGCTGGTAAATTTTTAACAATTTATACACATATATTTTTGAGTTTTTACTTCCCACCTACAGTTTATATTTTATACTTTATCCCAACACTAATATATTGCACACCAACTCTTACACACCGGATTAATGTAACAATTTCAAATTTAATTTAGCACATTAATTAAGTTTCTGATACACAGGTATAGCGCCAGATCTATTCATAGCACTCCTTTATCTAATGAAGAAGGCAGACTACGAGGGACCCCCTAGCAACCGGTATTTAGAGGTGAGTAAAACATTTTTTTTTGCCAATTATTTTTTTTTGATTTTTTTTACGAATTTTAAGTAGTTTTATTTTTTTGGTGGCAACACCACTTTAAGATAATTCGTTCCGCATTAACTTCTATTACATGCAATACCGCATGTGGCCATAGGTGGGGGGGGCACCGCAGAGCCTCAAAATACTCGGGGACAGCTTTGCTGAACTCGGAAACACTCGGGAACGGAGTATTTCCGAACAGCTCCGAACCGTTCTTTTGGTGGTATTTGATCACCTGCAGTTTTTCTTTTTTGTGCTATAAACAAAAAAAAAAGCGTCAATTCTGAGGCTCCGTGACATGATCGCCGGGAGACCGGCGGACATCGAGTCCACTGGTCCTGGTCACGCTGTACTCGGCACGCCTGCTATCCCCGGCTCTTAAAGGGGATGTACAGGTACACCTATTTGCCCACCGCTGCCATTGTGGAGTCGTATATTGGCGCGCATCAGGTATGATCAGCAAGTGGTTAAAACAGAGTGCCTAATTTACATATCTATAATATTATTTGTCTACATTCTTTGCAGCTGGGGCCCAGGATGGGGCGATAAAGGGTACGTCAAAATTGCCAGAAATCGTGACAACCATTGTGGAATTGCCGAATACTGTGTCTATCCGGTTGTGTGAGAGTGGAAATGCTGGATATCCTTTCCGTACCTAGCTATGAGTAAGGCTCTACTTATGCTGAAACGCGTGAGCCGGCTTTTCTATATTGGCTTTCCATACTTTCTATTTGGTCTGCTCTCCATTGCAAGAATAAAATGATCTATCCTGTGTTTGCAAGATATCGATGCTTCTTTATTTCAGAAAAATCAACCAACAAGATATAAAGGAGGTTTGGGATGTTTTGAATTTGGGATGTTAAGCCACACCCACAAATAGTACCTAAGCCCCACCTCTTCTCACAAAGTCCCTTATTAAAAAAAAAAGTGCTGCAGCACTTAAAGTGATTGTAAAGGAGAAATTTATATATAAAAAACAAAAAACAAAACAAAAAAACAAGCATGTTATACTTACCTACTCACAGAGCAGCCCCGGTCCTCCTCTTCTCAGGTCCCCTGTCGGTGATCTGGGCCCCTCCTCCATGCCTAGTGCCTCCAAAGCAAGCTGCTTGCTGTGAGGGAACCCGAGCATACTAGTTTCCGAGCCATCTCTGTGTTCATAAGACACAGAGTGTGTGGCTCAGCCCCACCCCCAGCTCCTGCGGCACTGGCTGTGATTGACAGCAGAGGGAGCCAATGGCTCCTGCTGTTGCATCTCAGCCAATCAGGAAGGAGTGACCTGGGAGAGCCTCAGGTCTTGTGCACATGGCAGGATTGAGATTGGGCTTTGGTAAGTATTAGGGGGGCTGAGGGGGGAGCTGCACACAGAAGGTTTTTTTTTTTACATTTATGCATAGAATACATGAAGGTAAAAACGCTTCCGCTTTTACAACCACTTTAATTATAAGTACATTGGCATTTACAGTTTACAGTTCTGCAAAGTACCACATATACCTTCTAATCCTTGCCAGTGAGGTCCACCTAAGACTATGTTGTAGAAATATGAGAGTGGGAGCAATTGAGTAATTTAGCAAACAAACACTGGGCAGGGCTGACACCAATCAGTGCACAAAAAAAGATGTGTGTTGTCAGTCCACAACCAGTATTAGGGGCCGAGAGCATTTTAGCAAACAACAGATATTTTTATGTACTTGTAAGGTCTTTAACCCGTTTACTCCAATAGAGACCGGTGCTTTAGATGGGCCACGATGCCCAAGGCTGATAGAAGGGTTCCCGATCATGTGTCATTGTGATTAGCCATACAGTACTAATATCATTGGGAGCCCATCCTACTGGCTACCGAAAGTTAGTACCTGAGCATGAACCGGTCATGCACACCATCAGTGGATTTACGGACGGTTTGTGAAAACCGGGCACTTTTCTTTGTCCATAACTGCCCATGACAAGAAAAGACTGCCCGATAAAAATATGGCTTTGCTCTGTCGGCCCGGAACTGTGCATGCCGGCCAACTTGGATGATTTTTTTTCACCTGATAATCCTGCGGGTAACACTCTTTCTGTTTTAAGCTGGCTAGGCTCACTTATTTCACTGTATCTATGGAGGGAGTCATGGTTGCCATCCACGCTGCTCTTCTGATTTGGTTTACAACAGTGGCGGTGTGTCCATAAGGGTGTACGGGCACTGCCCCCTCTTTCCAGCCACCCATCTAGCACCAATAGATAGATTCATGCATTGCATGAATCTATAGCCGCCGCTGCCACCACCTATAGAGGCGCTCCGGTCCCTTTTCGGGCACCGGGTGCCTGAATTACAGCGGCAGGGATTTTGTATTAAGCACCTGACTAGAGCCATAGGCTTTAATAGGCCCACTCAGCTGTGTTAGAAATGCGAATTAATATTCGCTTTCCTAACACTAAACCGCCTCTCCGCCAATCAGGTGCTCGGATCTGTTACCCATTACCTGATTGGCTGAAACAACAGGCACTGTGATTGGATGCCTATCAGGCATCCAATCATAGCAGAGGATGGGAAGAGAGGACAGGAGAAGACATCGAGGAGCTGTCCCACGAGACAGGGTAAGAACAGACAGCGGGCAGGGGACACACTGGCAGCATTTGATACGGAACAGTGGCTGCGTTTGATGGGGCACAGTGAGGCTGCATTTGATGGGGCACAGTGAGGCTGCATTTGATGGGGCACAGTGAGGCTGCATTTGATGGGCACAGTGAGGCTGCATATAATGGGCACAGTGAGGCTGCATATAATGGGCAGAGTGGCTGCATATGATGGGTACAGTGAGGCTGCATATAAGGGACACAGTGGCTGCATAAGATGGACACAGTAGGTGTATTTGATTGGGCACAGTGGCTGCGTTTGATGGGCACAGTGGCTGCATTTGATGGGCACAGTGAGACTGCAATTGATGTTTTTTTTCCAAATTTTTCAGTTTACGCCCCATCCCCCCCCAAACATTTCTTCCTCTATTCATCTTGTTTACAAGACTGATGGGTGTAAGGAAATAGGTGCTTTACTGAAGATAGCTGAAAGGGAAGATAAGTCATTATTGTATGAACATGCATTTTTTATACGTGCTAAAATTATTCTTGGCATGAAAAATAAAAAAACAAATGCAACCAACACATCCAAGGACTGGAAAGCTGAAATATATTATACTTTTGGTATTACGAAAACTTTAAAGTGGTTGTAAACCCTTACAACACACTTTGACCTACAGGTAAGCCTAGATTAAGGCTTACCTGTAGGTCCAAGAAATATCTCCTAAACCTACACGGTTTAGGAGATATTTGCCGAAAATCAGGCACCGCTGTCTACAGCATCGCAGGCGCACATGCCGCGCGTGGTGGCTCCCGTGCGCATGCGCGGGAGTGACGGCTTCGCCGAATGACAGCGGTGGAGCTGCGAGACCCACCGAGAAGATGGTTGCGCCGGACTACAGGGGACAGCAGTGACATCGCTGGCTCCTGTGTCATGTAAGTGACACATAATGGACTACTATGCGATGCATAGTAGTCCATTATGCTTTACCTTTGCAGGGAATGAAAGAGGAAGTAAACTCATCAGGGTTTACGTCCTCTTTAAGCTATGTGTAGATCAATTGTAGCCTGGACCATTGGTAGAAGTTGGCCGCCTGCCATGTGAGCTCCATCAGTTGGGCTGCTTACCAGTTTTGGATTTAGATATTCTTTAATACATAGGTACAATGCCTGTAAGAAGTTTCATGGCAGATGAGTGAGCCTATCATTGTTGACAGGGCAGGAATACTAATGCCTCGTACACACAACCGGACTTTTCAACGGACTAGGTCTGACGGTTTTCCCGACGGACTTTCGGAGGAGTTCCGACGTACTTTCCGAATGAACGGACTTGGCCACACACAATCACGCCAAAGTCCGATGGATTTGAACGCGATGACGTACGACCGGACTAGAATAAGGAAGTTCATAGCCAGTAGCCAATAGCTGCCCTAGCGCCGGTTTTCTCCCATTGGACTAGCATACAGATGAACGGATTTCTCCTTAGGAACTTAGAAAAATTTGAAACATGTTCTTTTTTAAAGTCCGTCAGATTTTTGGACACACACGATCGAATTGTCCGACGGATTCGTTCCGTCGGACCTTTGCTGTTGAAAAGTCTGGTCGTGTGTACGCGGCATAAGAGACTACTTAACCTTTTCCTATGGAGTTGCTGTCTCACAAGCAAAGAAGACCCTACTGTGACCATGCCAGCAAGGAGGAGACACCTATTAGGACCGTGGTTGTCTCATCACGGTGAAAACTGCCCCTAAGTACATATTATGGCGCAAGGTTCCCCCTTTTTCACTGTTTGTGGGTGATTCAATGAAATACACCTACAGATAATACATGTGTTCTCCGAGCTGGTTATTTTTGACACAACCTTCATCTGCAAATGCTAGTTGCCTGGCCAGCTGTGGCTTCAATAGTTTCTGAGCGACTAACTTAGGACAAGCATGCGGATCAAAGTATATCCATTCCAAGAGAGTCCAATGACTTTGACAGTTCTGAAGACATTGGATCATGACACAGGAAATACATTTGTAAGGGTAACTCTGGAACCTTATGATCATCCTTATATATACGGGGTGTAGAGGTAATTGACCAGGACAGTGATGGTGAACCTTGGCACCCCAGATGTTTTGGAACTACATTTCCCATGATGCTCAGCTACACTGCCGAGTGCATGAGCATTATGGGAAATGTAGTTCCAAAACATCTGGGGTGCCAAGGTTCGCCATCACTGGACTAGGATGTATGGATTCTTCAGGCAGGCAGCTTCTCCACACCAAAAGGATGTCTACCATCGCCTTGATTTGTATCTGAGGAAATTGGAGATTAACCACTTAAGCCAGGCCATTTTTTTGCAATACGGCACTGCGTCACTTTAACTGACAATTGCACGGTTGTGCGACACGGTCCACAACAAAATTAATGTCCTTTTTTTTTCCCCCTGACAAATAGAGCTTTCTTTTGCTGGTATTTGATCCCCTTTTTTGTGCTTTAACCACCTAACAACCTCGCTAAGGCCGAATGACGGTCACAGCATGGATGTGAATTCCCGGAAGGCGATCATATGGTGGCCTCCCCTCCCTCACGCTCACCGAGACTCGGGTGATCACCAATCTGAGTAAGGGGCTGGTCCGGCCCCTTACCATGTGATCAGCTGTCAGCCAATGACAGCTGATCAAATGATCAAAACAAAAGCTCGGTGATCACTTTTTTTTTCTCCTCACACTGACAGCGGAGGAGAAAAAAAAAAGCCGATCACCGGCTCACCTTAAAGGGACATCGGTCCCTGAAACGGAACAGGCAATTATGCCTCATAATTGCAACCTGAAAGTGCCCACAAGTGCCACCTATCAATGCCACATAAGTGCTGCCTATCACTGCCACCCATCAGTGCCACCTATCAATGCCACATAAGTGCTGCCTATCACTGCCACCCATCAGTGCCCATCACTTCCAACTCATCTGCGTACATCAATGATGGACAAAAATGACCCATTTTAAAATGTTATAACAACATTTTGTAAATTCTGTCTTTTTACATTTTTAACACAAAAAATAAAAATCGCACAGGTGATCAAATACCACCAAAAGAAATCTCTATTTGGGGGAAAAAAATTATAAAAATGTAGTTTGGGTACAGTGTTGTATGGCCGCGCAACTGTCATTCAAAGTGCATCAGCGCTGAAAGCTCAAAATTGGGGGGGGGGGGGGGGGTTTAAGTGCCCAGTAAGCAAGTGGTTAAACAAAAAAAGACAATTTTGAAACAATCACAATATCTTTTACTTTTTGCTATAATAAATATTAAAAAAAAGTCTTCAGTTTAGGCCAATATGTATTCTTCTACATATTTTTTTGGGGGAAAAAAAAAATCGCAATAAGCCTATTGATTGGTTTGCACAAGTTATAGCATCTACAAAATAGGGGATATATTTATGGCATTTTTATTATTATTTTATTTTATTTATTTACTTGATTGGCCAGGAGGAGGATCAGTGTTACAATAGCAAATATTAATTTGCTATTGTAACACACGTCTGCTAGTTTGCTGCTGTCCTGATACTCTGTAAAGGTAATCTGTGGATGTTAGTGATCCATAACAAGCCAGGATTGTGGCACTATTCCTACCACTGACACCTATAATGGGACACTATTCCCTCCACTGACACCAATGATGGGGCACTATTCCTCCCACTGCCACCAATGATGTGGCACTATTCCTCCCACTAACACTAATGATGTGGCACTATACCTCCCACTGACACCAATGATGTGGGACTATTCCTCCCACTGACACCTATAATGGGGCACTATTCCTCCCACTGCCAATGATGTGGCACTATTCCTCTTACTAACACTAATGATGTGGCACTATTCCTCCCAATGACACCATTGATGTGGCTTTATTCCTACCACTGACAACAATGATATGGCACTATTCCTCCCACTGACACCTATAATGGGACACTATTCCTTCCACTGACACCAATAATGGGGCCACTATTCCTCCCACTGACACCAATGATGTGGCACTATTCCTCCCACTGATACCAATGATGTGGTGCTAGTCCTAACACTAACACCAATAATGGGGCACAATTACATTGACACCAATAGTGGGACACTATTCCTTCCACCAACGATGTGGCACTAATCCTCCCACTGACGGGAAACAATTCCTCCCACTGACACCATTGATGTGGCACTATTCCACTGACACTAATAGTGGGACACTATTCCTTCCGCAGACACCAATAATGGGGCATTATTCCTCCCACTGACACCAATGTTGGGGCACTATTCCTCCCACTGATGCCAATGATGTGGCCAACGGTGGGGTACGATTCCTTCTCCTAACAGCAAAGAGGGGACACTGTTTACTTCCATTGACACCAGGACATTTTCTACTCCTGCTGGTCACACTCTGCCCCCCCCCCCCAAAGTTTAAAGAACAGCAATCTGGCCCTTTATTTAGAAAGTCTGGAGACCCCTGATATAGAAGGAATTTATTATATTTTTGGGTTTAGATGCACTTTAAGCTACATGTAGATCAATGGTAGCCTGTACCATCAGTAGAAGTGGTCAGCCTACCATGTGAGCCCCATCAGTGGGTTGTTGGGCTGCTTATCTAGGTTGGGTGTAGATAATATTCTTGAATACATAGGAACAGCTTCTGGGAGAGGCTCCATGGCAGATGAGGGATCCTATTGTTAGCTACAAGACAGGGATATAAGAGACTACTTACCCTTTTCATATGGAGTTGCAAACCAGCTCTCTTGCTAGCACAAAAGACGACCTTACTGTGGCCATGCCAGAGAGGGAGAGACACCTATTAGGGAAAGTGGTTTTCTCATCGCTGTGGCAACTGCCCTCTAAGTACATATTATGGATCGAGGTTGCCACCTTTCCACTGTTTGTTGGCGATTCACTGGAATACTCCAGAGGATAATACATGTGTTCTCCGTGCTGGTCATTTTTGATACAACCTTCATCTGCCAATGCTAGTTGCCTGGTCGCCTGTGGCTTTAGTAGTTTCTGATTGACTAACCTAGGACAAGCATACAGATCAAAGTATATCCATTCCAAGGCCAATTCTTAAGACACTGGATCACGCTATAGGAAAGAAATTTGAAAGGAAAGCTCTGGAACCTCACGATTACCTTAATCTTTATCTGAACGATTAAATTTGCCTGTGTCGCTTCAATCTCAGGTTTTCACTTGGTCATGGCAGACAGAAATAATTAATATATACTAGATTACCAAAAGTATTGGGATACCTGCCTTTATACGCACATGAAATTTAATGGCATCCCAGCCTTAGTCTGTAGGGTTCAATATTGAGTTGGCCCACCCTTGCCAGCTATAACAGCTTCAACTCTTCTGGGAAGGCCGTGCACAAGGTTTAGGAGTGTGTCTATGGGAATGTTTGACCATTCTTCCAGAAGCGCTTTTGTGAGGTCAGATACTCATGTTGGATGAGAAGGCCTGGCTTGCAGTCTCCGCTCTAATCATCCCAAAGGTGTTCTATCAGGTTGAGGTCAGGACCAGGCAGGTCAGTCAAGTTCCTCCACCCCAAACTCACTCATCCATGTCTTTATGGAGCTTGCTTTGTGCACTGGTCCAAATCATTTGATGGAGAGGGAATTATGGTGTGGGGTTGTTTTTCAGTGGTTGGGGTAGTCCCCTTAGTTCCAGTGAAGGGAACTCTTAAGGTGTCAGCGTACAAAGACATTTTGGACATTTTTCATGCTCCCAACTTTGCGGGAACAGTTTGGGGATGGCCCCTTCCTGTTCCAACATGACTGCGCACCAGTGCACAAAGCAAGGTCTATAAAGACATGGATGAGCGAGTTTGGGGTGGAGGAACTTTAGTGGAATGCACAGAGCCCTGACCTCAGATAGAATATCTTTGGGATAAATTTGAGCGGAGACTGCAAGATATTTATATTATTTATTTCCCATGAAAGTGGAATTGCCCTTTAGGTAATCAATTCTACAGTTGTGTTTAACCACTTCAATGCCCGGCCATAGTAAAATGACGTCCTCCAGTTTGTGGGGGGATATCTGAATGATGCCTATGGCTACAGGCATCATTCAGATATCAATCTTTCTGGCCAGCGATTCTTTGCACAATAAGAACAATCATAGCGGCAGTTCCACTGCTTGATCGTTCTTATAGGCAACGGGAGGGGACGACCCCCCCCCCCCCCCCGCTGCCATCCGGTGCTTCTCCGGGCTCTCCCCTGCCATCGGGGGCCCGGAGAAAGAATCGCCGGCCGACGAGCATAGAGATTTCCGGTGACCTGATGGTCACCAGTCATCTCGTCGCGCCCGGGTACCTGGAAGTAAACAAAGCTGCGATCACGGCTGTCAGCATGAGATCAGTGAATTTTTTTTTCCCGATCTCATGCTTTCCAGCCTGGAGGAGAGATGTGGGGTCTTACTAACCCCACATCTCTCCATAAAGAGGACCTGTCACATAGATTCCTATTACAAAGGATGTTTACATTCCTTGTAATAGGAATAAAAGTGATCAAAAGAAAAGAAAATGTAAAAAAAAAAGTGTTAAAAATTTTTTTTTTAAACGCCCCTGTCCCCGGTAGCTTGAACGCCCACGTAAGTCCCGCCCACACATGTAAACGCCGCTCAAACCACACATGTGAGGTATCGCTGTGTGCGTTAGAGCGCGTGCAACAATTATAGCACTAGACCTCCTCTGTAACTCTAAACTGGTAACCTGTAAACAATTTTAAAGCGTCGCCTATGGAGATTTTTAAGTACCAAAGTTTGGCGCCATTCCATGATTGTGCACAATTTTAAAGCGTATCTATTTACTCGGCATAACATCTTTCACATTATATAAAAAAATTGGACTAACTTTACTGTTTTGTAATTTTTTAATTTGTGAAACCGTTTAAAAAATAAAAAAAGGCGTTTGAAAAATTATTTTGCAAATACCGTGTGAGAAAAAAAGTTGCAATGACCGCCATTTTATTCCCTAGGGTGTCTGCTAAAAAAAAACATATATATAATGTTTGGGGGTTCTGAGTAATTTTCTAGCAAACAAATGATGATTTTTTACATGAAGGAGAGAAGTGCCAGAATAGGCCCGGTATTGAAGTGGTTAAAAACAAAAATGATGCTGATGTTATAAATATGATCATATGGTTGCCACCAGAGACTTATAATTAACATGTTTATGTAAACTAGGGTTGAAGTGAGTTTTTTAGTCTTGGCAGGCATGTATACACTGTATTTATTGGCGTATAACACGGACATTCATTTTAAGAAAATATTTTTACACTGTCCTTTTAGTGCCTCTTCACACAGGGGTGACACGACTTGCAGGGCGACTCAAAAACGCGACCTGCACACTACTTCAGCAGCGACTTGAAAAACGACTACTGTATAGAAGTCAATGCAAGTCGCCTGAAGTCACCCCCAAAAATAGTAGAGGAACCTTGAGTCGCTCCTATTAGAACAGTTCCATAGTACAGAACGGACCGCGACTTGTCAGGCGGCTAAGTTGCCTGACAAGTCGCGGTAGTGTGAACGGGCACTTACGTTATTGCTGTCACAAGGAATGTAAACATCCCTTGACAGTAATAGGCAGTGACAGGTACTCTTTATGGAGGGATCGGGGGGTCTACAGGACCCCACAACCCCTCCTCTGCACTTGAAAGTATTCAAAACGTCAAGATCGGCGTTCTTGAATACTTTCTATTTTTTTAAACTGACGCCTTTAAGATGCCAGTAATCCAGGAAGTGAGGTCATGACATCGCGTCCAGGGTATTAGATCCAGGACTCAAATGAAGCTTTGGCTTTGTTCGGGTCACCTTGGTAAAACACCTTGAAGCAATATCCTTAACATCGGGTAAGTTTGTGACCGATACTTCAAAAAAAGTGAATATCGGCCACACTGATAATTGGTCGATCCCTAGTGCCAGCATAGCAGAATACAGGAAGTAGGCTGGGACACTATCACGAGAATGCTGCCATGGATTGGCATCCGAAAATGAAAATTACAGTAAGTACTGAAAATCAGGTGCAAATAGTGTGTGTGCTATACGCCAAAACTTCAAATTTAGCTGCCTCGGAGGGGACAGAGAGGGGGGCAGGACATGCGCCGTCAGATTACATACAGTGAAACTCTCCTGTTTACTTGGCGGCCTCCGTAATTGGAAGTACTGTCTCCTGGGCTGCCATTGGACCACTGTTCTGTCTATCATAGGAGAATCATACCATATGTAATCTGTCTGCGCTTGTCCCACCCTGTCCCCTCTAGGCTGCAGATGAGCATTGATCAGGCTGCACTGACGGCAACGGCGAGGCTGCTGCACTGACGGCAACGGCGAGGCCGCTGCACTGACGGCAACGGCGAGGCCGCTGCACTGACGGCAACGGCGAGGCCGCTGCACTGACGGCAAAGGCGAGGCCGCTGCACTGACGGCAACGGCGAGGCCGCTGCACTGACGGCAACGGCGAGGCCGCTGCACTGAAGGCAACGGCGAGGCTGCTGCACTGACGGCAACGGCGAGGCTGCTGCACTGACGGCAACGGCGAGGCTGCTGCACTGACGGCAACGGCAAGGCTGCTGCACTGACGGCAACGGTGAGGCTGCTGCACTAACGGCAACGGAGAGGCTGCTGCACTGAAGGCAACGGAGAGGCTGCTGCACTGAAGGCAACGGAGAGGCTGCTGCACTGAAGGCAACGGAGAGGCTGCTGCACTGAAGGCAACGGAGAGGCTGCTGCACTGAAGACAACGGAGAGGCTGCTGCACTGACGGCAACGATGAGGCTGCTGCACTGAAGGCCACGGTGAGGCTGCTGCACCGAAGGCAACGGCGAGGCTGCTGAACTGATGGGCAATGATCCTTATTTTGCTTCATTGTTCCTTATTTAAAATATCCGTTTTTTTCCTGAAACTTCCCTCTTAAAATGAATGCGCGTGTTATACGCCGATAAATATGCTATTTGATACAATATTCGGTTACCAGTGCCATCATTTTATACTTGCAAAGAATCAATGCAAAAGAAAAAAAAACAATAACTTTCAGGAACAAGTAAAAATTCTCATAAAATTATATTATTTTATATAGTATACACATAAAACACTTTACACAAAAGGAAAGTTTCAAAGAAACCAAAAAAGAGCACAAAGGAAAGCCGAGAATAAATGCATTTGTCCTGCTTAAAAGTGTGTAACGTAATACAAGATGGATAATCCATGTCTATCTTGTCTACATCAAACAGGATATATGTCACAGATAATAAAAAGTGAAGCTGACTCCGGTCAGGGGTTATAGGTCTCCCCGATGACGGTAAGTGACATTCGGCTGTGGGCCTGTGAAGAGGTCTGATAGAAAGCAGGTCTATCATTTGAATTATCAATGCAACAACACAACTGTCCTAGTGTGACAACTACGCCTGGATTCCCTTCACTAACTGTCTATGGTTTTTCCTATTTTCCAACAGGAGTTTAACCTAAGCTTGTGGGTGCGTCCAAGTAAAAACAAAAAAAAAAAAAAATGCTACACAAGTTCTGTCCATTTCATAGAACCCTTACTAATCTAACACTGTGGAGAGGTGACGGATTCTGAGAAGTGCTTAAGTGGAAATTTGAATGTGTCTATAATACAAAAGAGGCCATCCTAAAGCCCAGCTGAATTCACAAACATAGATATGCAGTCACACACACACACACACACACACACACACACACACACACACACACACACACACACACACACACACACACACACACACACACACACACACTTTGTACTAACAACCGCCCCTTTCACGGAAGTTGTGCAGGAAGTCTAAGGGCTCATGCAGGTGACTGCATTAAATGCAGCCGTTTTTTTTTTGGGATCTGAACGCAGGCGTATGGTCTGCTATGGCCCCATGCACACAACTGAATAAAGATTGGTAACCCTGCACTATGTTTGTAAAATCTAAATTTAGGGTTGCACCAATACCGTTTTTTTTTTTTTATGGGCAAGTCTGTGTACCGATTCTTTCGGTCAAGTACTCACCAGTACTTTGAAATGTGATTTCCATCAATTTAAAAAAAATTGGTGCAAATTGCACTGCAAAGAATCGCATGTGACTTGAACAGGAATGCGGTGTGATTTCTGAAATCGCATGCGATTTGCCCCACTGCTCGTGTGTGTGTGTATAGAAAGGGAAAAGCTCCATCTAGATCAGCGGTTCTCAACACTGTTCTCCCCCAACAGGCCATGTTATGGGAATTTCCCTTGGATAAAATAGCTGTTCAAAAAATACAGAGCCATTGACTCTGATTTAAAGCACCTGTGCAAGATAAAGGAAAACCTGCAAACATGGCCTGTTGGGGGTACTTGAGGACGGGGTTGAGAACCACTGATATAGTGGACAGCTTAGTAAAATGTTGGAACTCACAGTACATATCTGGGCAAATGCTAAATCTTCATAGGTGTCCTGTCCCACCGATGATAGAAAATCCTGGCTGCTGGAGGTGCTCACAGGGCTGGAGGAGAAGTTCCAGGGCCTCCGAGGGTATACACACACACACACACACACACACAAGCAGTCAGGGAAATAGCATGCGATTCAGACAGGAATTGCACCGCATTCTTGTTCAAATCCCATGCGGGTTCTTTAAAGTACGATTTGTGTCCATTAATTTTGTATCGACGCAAATCCAAAGTATTGGTTTTGGTATCAGGAGCATTTGTGCGAGTAGCGATACTCACGCAAATGCTTGGTATTGGCACCGATACTGATATCGGTGCTGCACTATTAAAATTAAAACATCTGGATCCACAGTTCTGCATACAGATCTTATTTTATGCACGTGAACATTTGTGCTAAGGTTTACATGCATAGAACGCAAATATACTCTACTAGGTTACAAGAGCCGCCCACATCCTAGTAATGGATGGCAAGCAGCAAGTGCCGCCTGCGTCCTAGCATCGAAAGATGGCAGGCAGCAATTGCCGCCTGCGTCCTAGCAATGAAAGACGGTAGACAGCAATAGCTACCTGTGTCCTAGCAACGAAAGGTAGGCAACAATAGCTACCTGCGTCCTAGCACCAAAAGACGGTAGGCAGCAAAAGCTACCCGCGTCCTAGCAATGAAAGATGGTAGGCAAAAATAGCTACCTGCATCCTAGCAACGAAAGACGGTAGGCAGCAAAAGCTACCTGCATCCTAGCAACGAAAGACGGTAGGCAGCAATAGCTACCTGCGTCCTAGCAAGGAAAGATGGTAGGCAGCAATAGCTACCTGCGTCCTCGCAATGAAGGGCGCTAGGTGGCAATGACTGCTTATGTACTAGCAACCAACAGGCTGTATTAACGCTGTAGGGTACGTTTATACCTATGTTGCTCTACGAGGAGTGATCTGCAGTGCATTGTTTTTCACAGAGTGGTGCAGGCGCAGCTGACAGCCATTCAGGAGGTGATGTAGCTTAATGGGCTGTCTGGGAATACTGTGGCTCAACCATAAGCCTAGCATTTGCAGTGCAGCTCCATTCACTTAAATATGTGGCATTTGGCAGCAGTACTGCTCGCCGAACACGGAGGGAGCCATTTTTGCCACACCACAAAGCAAAGCATTGCCTCATTTGTACACCCTGTCCACCTGCCTTTGCAGCACAAGACGTGGGTGGTAAATAAAAGGGCCCAACTGCCTATTTTTCATCCCTCCCAAGCGCAAGCGTACATTACATGCATACAACATTCAGACAACTAAAATACAGGATCTTGCTGCAAAAACTCGGTTACGCCCATGATCACTTAGCCTAAATATGCTTTTGCACCCCATTAGTCACTGGAGTTAGACCCACTGTAATGTAAAATATCTGGTCAAACACCCCCCTCCCTCTCTGCAAAATAAGTCTGTGTGAAGACATTTGTGCTTTACATCCCGAAATACATTCTGCGACCCTTCCCGAGTATGGGGATACCACATGCGTAAGACTTTTTCACAGCCTAGCCACATATGTTAGCAGGTGCAGTTAGCTAGCCTGCCACTAGATGGCTCTGTTCCAAAGTAGTGCGTTAATAGGGAATAATGTAATCAGGCGTTAGACAAAGGGGTGTGGCTATTACTCAGCCATTCCAGCACAGAACACTGCAGTGTCAGGGTTGAAGACATTTTTTTTTTAAAAACATAAATTTTCACAGAGAAAAGTGTTTTGAGGCATTTTCTAGTAAACATCCAAAGTCACAAATTATAACAATGCATTGGTTCAAGACTAGAAAGAGATAAAAGCTGTGACACTTCAACTGGGCTTTAAGGTTTCTAAAACCAGACTGGCAAAGTTCAGTTAGTGTGTCATGACGGCGGCTTGCAAATTCAGAAGAGATTTGGAAGTAGTAACTGAAAACATCACAGCTACCCATTTTGGGGTATTTCTATAAAATAAAGTGAAATAAGATGTTTTAACCTGCATCTTCATCAGGATTTTTGGCATCTTCCTACAGGCCCAGGAAATGTTAAAAGTCTGTTTTTTTTTCCCAGACATTTTTGCGTCTAGCTGAGGTGCAAGACAACGATAAATCCACTTGTAAGCCAAAGCGTTAAATTAATAAACTAATAAGCAGAATATGGCGGACATTTAATGTCTCACCTGCGTACAGTCATTTTAGCCCACCCCGCGTGGGTAGAGAGAATGCCTCAGGTAGTAGTAAAGATATTATAGATGTTTTCTCTAGGGAATAATAGTTTCCTGTCCTGACATTTTTTTTTTTTTAAAAAGGCACCTACTACAATTGTGATTATCCTATGCAAATCGTATCCCTGATTGAGCCTAAAAACGACAGATTTTAGGGTCTCATTAGAAAAATGAAATGTGTTCTGGCTGACAAGTATTGAGGTGTTCCTGGGAGGAAGAAGGTTTAGTAGAACATAAATTTGGTGGCACGACACGTGAGAATTAAAGCTGGTGAGGGCTGGAGAGCTTCATGTTGACATCTCCTGAGGTTCACAAGGGAAGGCAGTTTTGTGATGTCTTGTGCGTCTTCCTCCCAAGCTCTGGATCTGAGGTCCTTCTCGTTTTTTTTCCCACTCTTCTTACCATAAACGGTACGGTCACAGCTCCTTTACTCCAAGTCAAGGTTGAGAATCGAGTGGACTTTATGAAAGAGAGGAGGAAGCTCAGTTTACAGGCATCTGGGTTTCATTTTGTGTGCTAGAAACGCCATTTTCTACTCCGCAAAAGACTGGAACATGTTGAGCTCTGAAAACTCTTCGCTGTTGTAGCTTGAGGTCTGGTCTCCCAGGATGGACAGCATGTCCTAGGCACAAAAAAATTCCCAACATTGTAAAAAAAATAAAAAATAAACAAGACTTCCTCTAGAAAAGGGGTCTTTAAACTTTCTAAACAAAGGGCCAGTTTACTGTACTTCCGAGGGGGTGGACTGTGACCAGTGGGCATAAAGTTTCCCATCATTGGTGTCAGTGGGAGGAATAGTGCCCCATCATTGGCGCCAGTGGGAGGAATAGTGCCCCATCATTGATGTCAGTGGGAGGAATAGTGCCCCTATCATTGATGTCAGTGGGAGGAATAGTGCCCCTATCATTGATGTCAGTGGGAGGAATAGTGCCCCTATCATTGATGTCAGTGGGAGGAATAGTGCCCCTATCATTGATGTCAGTGGGAGGAATAGTGCCCCTATCATTGATGTCAGTGGGAGGAATAGTGCCCCTATCATTGATGTCAGTGGAGGTACAGTGCCCCATCCTTGGTGTCAGTGGGAAGAATAGTGTAAGTGGGAGGAATAGTGCCCCATCATTGATGTCAGTGGGAGAAATAGTGCCCCAATGCTTGGTGTCAGTGGGAGGAATAGTGCCCAATCATTGATATCAGTGGGCGGAATAGTGCCCCATCCTTGGTGTCAGTGGGAGAAATAGTGCCCCATCCTTAATGTCAGTGGGAGGAATCGTGCCCCATCTTTGGTGTCAGTGGGAGTAACAGTGCCCCATCTTTGGTGTCAGTGGGAGGAAGAGTGTCCCATCCTTGGTGTCAGTGGGCGGAATGTTGCCATGTTGTTGGTAGCAGGAACTATGCCCCACTGTTGCTGACAGTGGAGGGAATAATGGCCCAAAGCCGGATAAAAGCAAGGGCCGCTGTTTGGGGACCACTGCTCTGGAAATCACTTATTAAGGAAAGTGAATAAGGTAGAACTTACAGGGAAAACTTCTGATTGGCTGGCTTGTGGCTGGACATGTGCATCTGCGGTGTTCGGCCCATGGTGCTGATTCTGCCACTGTGGCCAAACTCCTACTGCATCGGCTGCCCGCGTCTGGAATGGCACCCGCGGCTGTCCCACCTCTGTAGCTGCAAAAACAAGGTTGGTTAAACCCCTGAAACATTTAAACGGAGACGTGCATAGATGAACTTAAATCTTCAGCTGCCACCTTGGCAGGACAACCACTGCGCCACCCTCCCCCCCCCCCCCCCCCCCCCCAAATGGTGTGACAGCCCATTTATAGGTAGCAGAAAGTCTTGTGCATAACCCATAGCACCCAATCAGATGCAATTTCTGTTAAAGGAGGGGCAGTACAACCAACACTGGCTTGCTAGTTATGTCTCCTGAAACACTCAGTCCAACCAAAAAAAGCTTGCTACTTATAAGTCTAGGGGAGACCAGCAATGAGATTTCATTGACCATCTTGGAGGCGTGACCAGCCCTACCTTGCCAATTCTGTGGCACTCTCTCTTATATAAAGGAAACTAAAAATCCATAATTGTTTTATCAAACAAGTAGACCTGGTCATGTCTCCCCAAAATTCAATCAGAGATGCACCTACTCTTTTGAAAGTCAAAAGTCTCTGGATGAGATTATATTGTTATACACCAAGAATGATGCAAGATCAACTATTATACCAGAATCTCTCCTTAGCGTGGACCATCTTTGGAGAGTACAGCAGTAGCACATAGAAGAAAACTGCAGTCAGATATGGGATGCATGATAGGATGGTCTGACAGAGGCCTGGGCTTACCAAAGCTGTTGGCCCTGCTGGCCAGGTTAGGATAGGCAGATCCAGCTGGAGATGATGTGGAACTCTGGGAGGACAATGGACTGAAGTTGGCTGTTGTTGCCTGGAAGTTGCCCATACCAAATGGAGGAGACTGGGTCTTTGTCTGTAGAGAGGAGAACACAAGGATATCTCAATGGCCTGTCTGCAATCATATCAGGTAAATACCAAGACAGAAAATGATAACATGATTCTGCTGAAAGAAATCTAAATTGATTGTCCTATTCATAAAAAGGACATGAACAATCTTTGTCAGCTCCATCTGTAAATTACATAGTTACATAGAAGATGAGGTCGAAAAAAGACATAAGTCCACCAAGTCCAACCTATGTGTGTGATTATATGTCAGTATTACATTGTATATCCCTGTATGTTGTGGTCGTTCAGGTGCTTATCTAATAATTTCTTGAAACTATCAATGCCCCCCCACCTGTGGAAGGGAATTCCACATCTTTGCCACTCAATAAAGAACCCTCTACGTAGTTTAACCAGTTCCCGACCAGCACACGCCGATGTACGTCGGCAGAATGGCACGGGCAGGCATATTGGCGTACAGGTACGTCCAATCTTCAATGCCGCCCTGCCATCGCGAGCGCGCCACCGGCGGCACGCTCGCGTGCCGGTCGGGATCCCCGTGAGTCTGGTCGCGGATCTCGCGGACTCGATCGCCGCGGGAATACTCGCGATCGTCTCACAGGGCTGATGAATGGAGGAAATGCTGTGTAAACAGCATTTCCCCATTCTGCCTAGCAACTAGTGACACTGATCTCTGCTCCATGTGATTGGAGCAGAGATCAGTGTTCACTAAATGAAAGCCCAGCCCCCCCACAGTTAGTAACACACCCCTAGGAACACTTAACCCCTACTCTGCCACCCACTGGTTAACCCCTTCACTGCCAGTGTCATTTACACAGGAATCACTGCATTTATATAGCAGTGATTACTGTATAAATGACAATGGTCCCAAAAATGTGTCAAAAATGTCTGATGTGTCCGCCGCAATGTCGCAGTCACAATAAAAATCGCTGATCGCCGCCATTACTAGTAAAAAAAAATTATAATAAAAAATTATTAATAAAAATGCCATAAAACTATCCCTATTTTGTAAACGCTATAACTTTTGCGCAAACCAATCAATAACCGCTTATTGTGATTTTTTTTACCAAAAATATGTAGAAGAATACGTATCGGCCTAAACCGAGGGAAAAAAATGTTTTTGGGGGATATTTATTATGACAAAAAGTAAAAAATAATGTGTTTTTTTCTAAATTGTCGCTCTATTTTTGTTTATAGCGCAAAAAATAAAAACCGCAGGGGTGATCAAATACCACCAAAAGAAATCTCTATTTGTGGGCAAAAAAGGACGTCAAATTTGTTTGGGAGCCACGTCGCACGACCGCGCAATTGTCAGTTAAAGCGACGCAGTGCCGAATCGCAAAAAGTGGTCTGGTCTTTGACCAGCAAAATGGTCCGGTCTGTAAGTGGTTAAGGTTAAACCTCTGTTCTTCTAATTTTAATGAGTGGCCACGAGTCTTATTAAACTCCCTTCCGCAGAAAAGTTTTATCCCTATTGTGGGGTCACCAGTATATTTGTATATTGAAATCATATCTCCTCTCAAGTGTCTCTTCCCCAGAGAGAATTACAATTGAACCTACAACATGTAGATAAATAGGATTCATTTAAATTAGACTACCATGTCTGTCTACTCAGTGTACTAAAACTACAAACACTTTTCAACCTGATGGAGTAAAGCCAGAACAGGTTTGTGTTTAAAGTGAACCTGTCACTTTATTTGTGTGGCTCAGCACAATTTTGAGTAGCAGTCATGGCCCCCTTCTCATAACCTCAGTTTTGCTGAATGCCCATTTAATTTACATGGGGAGTACCAATAGCATGTGGGCACAAAATCTATCATTTGAAAGACTCACACATCATCTATCATCCATTGATCCAACGTGGGAACCTCTCTATAGGTCATTGCTCCTGCATGGGGCCACTAGAAATCTGAAGCCAAGGATTCCAGGCACTCTGTGATGCTAACTTTATAATTCTGGTTTAGTGGGGTTACATAAACTAAATTTTAGTTGAATATGTTTTACTATAGTTGGAGATGCTGAAAACATTCACTGTGGCTTGTTGTGTCATAGAAAAGGCTTTCACAATGAAAAGAAAGACAATTGCTAAAAGTTAGCAGGATGGAGGCAGGTTCCTGACCAAGCTAGAAATACTTGACTGCAGCATAGTAAAGTGAGGTTCCCAAACAAGAGCATCTGGATCAGAAGAATGAACAGACCTTCATGTCTAGAGAGCAATACCAAATACATTTGAGAGCAGTAATGGCTTTCCATACCTGTGCTGTGAAGTACGGCCTTGCGGCGGAGCTCCAGTTGGTCCCGGTGACTTGTGTTGGGCTTGTGTGCCGAGATATCTGAGCCAGTATCTGGCCAGCCGACACAGGCTGCTGGATTATGTTGGCTGGTGGGACCATTGAACTATTCCTACAATGACGAGGGACATAATAAACATCTATTTCACCCCCCCCCCCCCAGCAGCATAAGCAACACCCAGACTACTTAAACCTAGGATGTATGTGTGATTTCTAAACAAGGTTTATAGTTACATCTATTCCCCGGTGCCTCTAACACAGAGAACCGAGCGATAGAACACCGCTGATCGCTCAGTTCTCACAGTTCCCTGAGCAGAGAGCTGGTGATCGTCAGTCACAGTTCTCTGCTCTACCCCCCTCCTCGCTCACTGGAGTGCTGGGGATCTGGGCAGATCCCAACTCCACTGGTCGTGATGATGCCGAGTCTGGACCGACTCGGACGTCAGCAGAGAGCAGACTTCAGCCCGCTCTCTGCTGAAAACGGGTCACAGGAGTGCAGAACGATCTGGGGTGGTCACATGATCGGGAGATGGTCCGTTAGTGGGGACCATGACCAGTCTTTGACAGCTCGGTCTCTGTGCTGGGTGCCCTCTCAGCAGAAACATTGGCTGCCCATTGATGCATGTGTGTGGCGTGTGGGTGTCAAAGCCCATTCTTATCATTGCACTTCTGAATTATGTGGGCAACAACTGTTTTGGTAAAGCTACTCTTTAACCAGTAATGGGTACAATTCATGCCAATAACAAATAAGGCAAACCTGTCATATGCCAATGCAGGGAAAAGCACAGGTTTGATTTAATGCCCAACTCTAGGAATTAAAAAAACAAACAAAAAAACAGAAACACTACTCAAGGCCCCCTGCACAGTAAGGGTTAAATGCTCGCTAAATACCCAGGATGAAGAATAACGTGTAATACCTTTACTCATCGCTCCGGTGTTCTTCTCCACACAGACTTATGGGAAAATTCTCACCCGCTTTACATGCATGACTGTTGGCCCTGCATGTAAAGATGCCCTCCCTGAACTCGACGACCACGCTGTAGCCGTCTTTCAGCTATAGTGCGATCGGCAAGTGATTAAGAATGGGACAAAAACTGAAATTTCTATTTCATTCCATAAAAGTACTGTACTGATAAATACCTTCTCAACATGTACTGTTGTGATGCTATGATGTGTATTCAATATCATGCTTATTTATTTAGGTCATAACATACATTGGATCCTGGGCATCATACCTGAAGTTATCCACGGGACGAGGGGCTGGGGTGAAAGTGCTGGCTTGTGGGAAGAGCTGCTGGTTGACAGGGACTCCAGTGGGGTTGAGTGCTTTATTCTGATCTATTGGGAAAGATAACATGTCTTAAAAACTCAGACTAATAAAACCAAGCATTTCAGTTCTGCATGAAAAACTTTATGGGCTGAATCACTCACTGAACTCTAATGCCCCGTACACACGGCAGGACTTTCCGACGACAAAACTATGGATTTTTTTTCGAAGGGTATTGGCTCAAACTTGCATACATCTTGCAACGTCTTGCATACACACGGTCACACAAATGTTGGCCAACAATTACGACTGTAGTGACGTGCAAGACGTACCTGATATCTCCATTACGAACGATAGTTTTACAAGACCAAGCACTTCCAGCTCGTACTCGACTCCAAGCATGCATGGACTTTTGTGTGACAAACTTGTGTACACACAATCAGAAAGTCCGACAACAAACATTTGTTGGTGGAAAATTTGAGAACCTGCTAGCCAACATTTGTTGGTGGAAAGTCAGACAATAAATGTCCGATGGACCATACACACGATCGGACTTACCGCCAACAAGCTCACATCCAACATTTTCCGTTGAAAAATCCGATCGCATTAGGCTCCGTCCACATATATGTGAATAGGATGCTTTTTGAAACTGCATCCAATTCGCTTGATGTGAAATTGCAGCCTTTTCTACGGAGCTGGTTCACATATGTGCAAATTCAATGCGAATTTGAAAAGAGCCCTGTGCGTTTTCTGAGCACCCAATTCATAACAGGCCCCACACCAAAGGGAAAAAAAATAACGTGGTGTCAGCCCCAAAATCCATACCAGACCCTTATCCGAGCATGAAGCCTGGTTGGCCAGGAAAGGAGGGGAGGGGGGTGGAGAATAAGCGAGAACCCCCCCCCCTCCTAAACCATACCAGGTCACATGTCCTCAACAATGCGGGAGGTGCTTTGGTCCCCCCTACCCCAAAGCAAGGGCCCCTAAGTATGGGGTACTAGATAGGACAGGGATTGGCAGCGTGTGTATAAACTCCTGGTCTGATTGATCCAATAAAGACAATAAAAAAAAAGGAAAATCTAGTGCTTTAAGGCACGGTAATACCCCTCTGGATTTTATAGGCAGAGCAGGTAACATAGTAAAAAAGTATTTTATTGTAAACATGAAGCAAAATTGCAAAAGCAAGAAAATGGAATTACATAATAAAAATATGCATGTAACAAATATACTCAGATTAGCATTAGTATGGAACTCAGCTGTCCTGTAGACAATGTCGGGCTAGCGAGAACGCATATGACGCCTAACATGTTTCGGACCTTGAAGTCCTTCTTCAGAGGATTATGCCACTTTTGTAAAAGTCATTAGTATTAAGGATGAGCAAATCGCTGATAAAAGCAACCAGGGGCCAAAGGCTTTATTCCCACTGATTGAACGCAAAAAACAAAGCCTCAGATGTGAACCGGGTGGAGAAAGATGGGCAAGCGCAAGGGGGGGGGGGGGGGCGGGCAAGAGAGGAAAGAGGCGGCACCTGCCCCAGCTGCAAGGACTTCAGGCATATGGGAATAAAAACTCCTGCCAAAAATTCTGACCAAAGACCGATGGAGTCTGGATGTGTACTGGGGTAAGTTGCTGTGTATAATTCTCTCTGCCCTGTATCCTATACAGTGTATCGTCCCATCACCTCTACGGCGTTGTACCCCTACTCCGTCATCAAAAAAAAGTGTCAAAAATAAATAAACACAGACAGTTTTTGACAATTCCTTTATTTAAAAAAACAAAAACAATGTCCCCCAGTGTAGATCCATTGTCAATCATGACGCCCGCCACACCGCTGATCCCAGGAAAAAAAAAAAAAGCTTTGCTCGCCCCGAAGGCTCCTGCCATCTGCCTGCTCCACCGCCTGACAGTTCTTAAATAGCTAAGGGGCTGGGCCACCTGGTGGCGCCGCCCTCTTGTGATGTCCCCGAACCAGCATGCACTGGTCGATGACTTAACCACTTCAGCCCCGGAAGATTTGGCTGCTCAATGGACCAGGCAATTTTTTGCGATTCGGCACTGAGTCGCTTTAACTGACAATTGCGAGGTCGTGCGACGCTGTCCCCAAATAAAACTGATGTTCTTTTTTTCCCCCACAAATAGAGCTTTCTTTTGGTGGTATTTGATCATCTCTGCGGTTTTTATTTTTGCAATATAAAACAGAAAAAAAGCGACATTTCTTTAAAAATTTACTTTTTGCTATAATATCCACAATTTGTTTTTAAAAAAGCTAATTTTTTCCTCAGTTTAGGCCAATATGTATTCTTCTACATATTGTTTGTAATAAAAATTGCAACAAACGTATATTGATTGGTCTGCGAAAAAAGCTAGAGCATCTACAGAATAGGGAAAAGATTTATGGCATTTTTATTACTATTTTTTTTTTTTTACTATTAATGGCGCTGATCAGAGATTTTTACATACACTGTGACATTATGGCAGACATATAGGACACTTTTGACATATTTTTGGGACCATTGCCATTTATACAGCGATCAGTGCTATAAAAATGCACCGATTACTGTGTAAATGTCACTGTCTGGGAAGGGGTTAACACTAGTGGGTGATCAAGGGTTTAACTGTGTTCCCTAGGGAGCGATTCTAACTGTGAGTGGAGGGGACTGACTGGGTGAGGAGAGTGATCGTTGTTCATACTTAGTATGAACAACAGATTGCTCTCTTCACCCCGACAGCACAGAGATCTTTCTGTTTACACTGACAGATTTCCCTTCTGTCTCTGTGTGGAGCGATAGTGGGTGCCCGGCACATGCGCATCGGCATCGTGCCGCAGGCGCACTCCTCCAGCGGTGCGCATGCACCCCCTAGTAATCAAGAGGTGAACCGAAGTACAGTTACGGCACAGTGGTGTAGTGGTTAGCACTCTCACCTAGCAGTAAGAAGGTCACTGGTTCAAATCCCAACCATGACACTACCTGCCTGGAGTTTGCATGTTCTCCCTCTGCCTGCGTGGGTTTCCTCCGGGTACTCCGGTTTCCTCCCACAATCCAAAGACATGCAGGTAGGTTAATTGGCTTCTGTCCAAAATTGGCCCTAGTATATGAATGCGGACCTTGGATTGTGGACTCCTTGAGGATAGGGACCAATGTGGGTGTAGCAATGTACAGGGAAAGGGACCATTGTAGACACTCACTCAGGTTGAACTGGATGGACTGGTGTCTTTATTCAACCTAACTAACTATGAAACTATGAAACTATGATTCGCCCAGGGGAGCCAACCTGCCGCAGTACAACTGCAGCGGCTGGTCAGGAAGGGGTTAAGCTATCTTCAGACGGCTGAATAACAGCGGCTAGATAGCTAAACCCCGCCTTTGCATGCAGCAACACTCCAATTGGGCAGTGTGTATGTGCCCATAGCACACAATACCATTATACCACTTTAGAAGTTTGTGCAGAGTTGCAATGGTCCACACCTAATTTTTTGTGTGAAGGTCCACTATAGGTTTTAACCAAGATATCCGAAAAAGCATTTTGTACCGAGAATGTCTGCCGTTAACTGGTTTAATTTTTATAGATTTATTACTAGGGGTGATGGTAAATTGAGCACTTACATGAAGTGTACATACAGTAATATTGCTATAAAAAGTAATAATAAAAAACATATACTGCTCTGTGCCCCACCTGTGTTGATGCCACCGTAGATTTCAGCAAACCTGGGATCTCTCTCCTGGCCATAGAGGGAATCTGATTTTTCCAGGGCTTTGCTGTGGTCAGAAACTGCTGACCCCACTGGCTGAACTGGAACCTGTTTGCAAAAAAGAAGAGAGATGGAATGAAACAGGAGGTTCCAGGAAGCTAAGTCACAAACATAATTACATACCACCTTTACCTGTGGTGGAAGTATTAACTACATGCCGCTCGGTTACAGTAGATTTACCACGACTGAGCAGCAGCTGCAGACTCAGCAATGTAAATAAACGTGCTTGCTACTGGGTTTGGGGTGCCCCCTGCTGACCCACGCTGTGGTTGGAAACAGCAAGATTTGTCAGCAGGTGTCAGTCAATGATTTATGGCTGAGACCTGCTTATGGGTTGTGTCCAATCACAGCACAGAGTCCTTGTGTACAAACTCACAGGACTCTGTACACAGAGCAGCGATCTGGCTGTTTCTTTGCAGGGAAAACAAAAACAACCAGATCTCCAAGTAAAAGCAGCACACATTACACATCTTAGGTACACGGTTAACCCCTTGATTGCCCCTAGATGTAAACCCCTACTCAGTGAGTTTCATCAGTACAGTGACAGTGTACAGTATTAACGATAGTGTCAGTGTCTGTTAGTGCCAGATTGCACGCCAAACGATCACAGTCCCACTATACGTCGCTGATCACCACCATTACCAGTATAACGTCATACCTGTGTAAATTCCACTATTCAGTATATAACCATAGTTTGTAGACACTATAACTTACATACAAACTTATATATATATATATATTTATAATGTGTACTGTTTTTACTAACAGATCTGTCTGTTCAGATTGCTATCTGTGCACAGTTCTGTGTGTTTGTCAATGCAGAACTCTGGTGTGGCTGAAAACTGGAGTTAGTACTTACCGGTAACTCCTTTTCCGGTGGTCTTCCAGGACAGCCCTTGAGAGATGGAGCTCCTCCCATCGACCCAGGAAACACATTGCCACAGTTCAAAAGGCGGTCCCTCAGGTCCCTGGTCAGTCATTCACCAAGAACCGAAGGATGGAACTGAAAAACATATAAACCATAACAGGTAATAACATTAGTACATCATTATAATCAAATAAAGGGTGGGATCGTGCTGTCCTGGAAGACCACCGGAAAAGGAGTTACCGGTAAGTACTAACTCCAGTTTTCCCAAGTGTTCTTCCAGGACAGCCCTTGAGAGGATCCCCAAGTACTTACCAGATTAGGGGGGGACCACGGCCTGGAGGACTTTCCTCCCAAAGGCCTGATCCTGACTAGACATTAAGTCCAGTCGGTAATGCCTTGTAAAGGTGGAAAAGCTTGACCATGTGGCTGCTTTACATACCTGCTCCGGGGTGGCACCAGCTCTTTCTGCCCAGGATGCAGACAACGCTCTTGTGGAGTGAGCTTTAACACCCTCAGGAGGATCTCTATTCAAGGCCTTATACCCCTCTGCTATAGCTAGCCTAATCCATCTAGCTATGGTTACTTTTGAAGCTTTCTGTCCCCTACGCTGTCCGGAGAAAAGGACAAAAAGGGAGTCTGAAATTCTGAATGGATTTGTTACTTTAAGGTATTCTAGAATACACCTCCTCACATCCAATAAATGAAAACGTTCCTCTTTCTCATTTGCTGCATTTTGACAAAATGAGGGAAGGACAATATCTTGGGACCTATGGAAGCTAGATGCTACCTTTGGTAAGAACCCAGGGTCTGTCTTTAGAATGACTCTGTCTTCTAGGATCTGTAGAAAAGGTTCCCTGATGGAAAGGGCTTGGATTTCACTGACCCTACGGGCTGAAGTGATTGCCACCAGGAGTACTGTCTTAAATGTAACAAGCCTTAAGGAGGCCTCCGAGATAGGCTCAAAGGGTGACCCCAAGAAAGCTTTTAGTACAACTGCTAAATCCCAGGATGGGACTTTGGTGACTCTGACTGGCTTGCGTCTAGCGACTGCCTTACAGAATCTAGCGACAAAAGGATTTTCCTGTAAACGTTCATCTAGGTACACACTTAAGGCAGCTATCTGTACCTTAATGGTACTTAGGGTTAAACCCTTGTTTACACCTTCCTGTAAAAACTGTAGAATATTAGCCGTGTTTATGTCACGGCTATTCAACCAGCTATTAAATTTTTGCCAGACTTTTTTGTAAATAGCCCTCGTGACTGGTTTGCGACTCTGTAGTAGGGTCGCAATTACCTCATCTGTCAGGCCCTTACTCTTTAAGATTTCCTCCTCAGTAACCACGCCGAAAGCTTCAGTGTGGCGACCTGTGGATGGTAAAGAGGTCCCTGCGACAGGAGGTCCTGTCTGTAGGGAAGCCTTAGAGGTGGACAATCTGTCAATTGTAGCAACGTTGTGAACCATGGTCTCCTGGGCCAAAACGGTGCTACTAGAATCAAACAGGTTTTTTCCTTGAGGAATCTTGCTAGGACCCTCGGAATGAGATGAAGAGGGGGAAAAGCATACGCCAGACTGAAAGACCATGGAGCTTGCAAGGCATCTACAGCCAGGGGCCGATCTCCTGGGTTTAGCGAGAAAAAATTTGGAACCTTTGCATTGTTTTTGTTCGCAAAAAGGTCTACCTCTGGTTTTCCCCAGTGATTTGTTATGAGATTGAATGCCTCTGGGTGTAAGGACCATTCTTGGTTCGAAATCTTTTGTCGACTCAAGAAGTCCGCCGTGTTGTTCAGCTCCCCTTTCAGGTGGACTGCAGAAATGGATTCCAGATTGGCTTCTGCCCACTGGAAAATGCGTCTGGCTACTACCATCAAACGAGGACTTTTGGTACCTCCCTGTTTGTTTATGTATGCTACAGCCGTCATATTGTCTGAACGGACTTGTAGATGGTGACCCTGTATTGTGGGGTGAAAGGCTAAGACCGCTCTCAGGATTGCTGTTAGCTCTTTCCAGTTGGAAGAGAAACATTTCTCTTCCGGGGTCCACTTGTCCTGGACCCAGCTTGAGCCGAGGTGGGCTCCCCAGCCCCAACTGCTCGCATCTGTTGTCAGTGTTGAAGTGATAGGAAGGACCCAATGAACCCCTTTGTTCAGGTTCTCCCTGTCCTTCCACCACCAGAGGGAGCGTTTTATCCTTGAGGGGATCAAAACTTCCTCCTCCAAATCTCTGCCCCTTAATTGTTCTAGCAGAAACCCCTGAAGGTCTCTTTGGTGGAACCTGGCCCATTGTACGGCTGGAATGGCTGCTGTCATAAGACCTAAGACCGACATTACTTCCCTCACTGTACATTTGGGGCTGCATTGAAGAAAAGATATTCTCTGCCACAGATTCAAAATCTTTTCTTCCGGCAGTATAATTTTTTGATCTACTGACTTGATCCAGTAACCCAGATACAGGATCTCCTGTGTTGGGGTTGTCTTGGATTTCTCCTGGCTGACAATCCACCCTAACCGACTCAGGCTGAGTTGAGTCAACTCCAGATCCTGAGAAAGACGACTCTCCGAGCGTGCTGTTAGGAGTAGATCGTCTAGGTAGGGAATAATTGAGACTGACTGAAGCCTCAGTGGAACTAAAGCCTCTCCGAGAACTTTGGTAAAGATTCTTGGGGAGGATGACAGACCGAAGGGAAGCGCTCGGCACTGAAAGTGGTAAACCCTTGTGTCTATCTGTACTGCCATTCGAAGGAATTTCTGGCATTCCTCCTTTATTGGAATATGCAGATAAGCATCCCTTAAATCCAGGGTAGCCATAAACATCTCTTTCTGCAGGAGATTCTTTATGGAGTAAATGGACTCCATCCGAAATCTCTTGTAACGGATGGAGCGATTCAATGGTCGGAGATTCATAATTAATCTGAATCTTCCTGACGGCTTTTTTACTACAAAAATGTGAGAGTAAAAACCGTCTCCTTGTTCCTGTATAGGGACCGGTGTCAATACTTCTTGATCCACCATCTCCCCTATCAGTAAGGGTAAGGCCCTGGCCTTTTCTGAGTGACTTGGAAGTTTTGTCACTACAAACTTTGAAGGAGGGCGGCTGTGAAACTCCAGCGCATGACCCCTTTTTATTATGTTTAAGACAAATTCGTTTGAAGTTGTCTCTTCCCATTGTGGAAGGAATTGGCTTAATCTTCCTCCCACAGGGACCCTGGCATCACTGGGGTTTGGGATCCTGATTGGGGCGGCTAAACAGTATGCCCCCTTTTCCTTTCCCTTTATGCCCCGACCAATGTTTTTTGGGGATTGAACTCTTCTCTGGTTTAGAGGGTTCTTTAAAGGGACGAAAAATTTTTCTTTGAAAATTTTTCTTTTTTGCGGGAAAGGTTTTCTTTTTATCCGCCGTCCTTTCTAAGGCGGAGTCTAATTCAGGCCCGAAGACTAAGTCTCCTGTAAAAGGGACGCTGCACAGGCGGGTCTTAGACGCCGTGTCTCCCCCCCAGGTTTTCATCCATACTGACCTCCTTGCTGCCACTGAAAGTGCTGCTGACTTAGCCGCAAATTTTACGGAGTCCGTGGAGGCGTCAGAGATGAAACTGGTGGCCTTAAAAAGCATAGGGAAGGATTTCAGAAGCTCCCCCCTAGGAGTGCCTGCTTTTAAATGTTCTTGAAGTTGCGACAACCAGAACTCCAGGTTTCTAGCTACACAAGAAGTGGCTAGAGCTGGTTTTAAGCCTGCCATAGAGGCATCCCAGGCCCTCTTTAAGACAATGTCAGTTCTCCTGTCCATTGGATCTTTCAGGTGACCCATATCTTCAAAAGCCAGATCAGCTTGTTTTGAGATTTTGGACAAAGGGGCGTCTAGTTTAGGATTTTTATTCCAGACCGCCTCTGGGCTCTCATCAAAAGGGAACCTTCTCTTAAGGGATTTAGGAAAGAAAACCTTTTTATCTGGTTCAGACCACTCCTTAAGGACAAGGTCAGAAAGCACCTTATGTATAGGAAAAACCCTTGCTTTCTTTTTCCCCAGAGCCTCATACATTTGATCATGTCTAGATAACTGAGTTTCTTCCTCCTCAATTTCCAGCGTATCATAGATAGCCCCCATTAGCTCATCTACTTCCTCAAGAGACAATCTATACTTTGAGGCTTTGGATGTTACTTGATCCTCTTCCTGACCCGAGTCAGTGTCAGAGGAATCGGGGCTAATCAACGTGGGGCTAGGCTCCCTGATCATACGGGGCTCCCCTGAGCTGGGTGTTGTAAGGCATGGTGAGGAAGAGATTATAGTTGCTTTACTCGTGGAGGCAGCTGCAGCTGATCCTACGTCAGTGATTAACTCCCGGAGGGACTTAAAGGTCGACGCCATTTCCTCTTTAAAGGAGCCCAAAAACTTTGCTAAAGGGGAATCTGCCTCAGATTTAAGCAAGCTTGCAATGCATTGCTTGCATAGGGCTTTGTTAGAGCCAGAGGACAACCTATTCCCACAATTAGGACACTTTTTGCGGCCTGTCTTGTCTTCCCTTGGGATATCTTTAGCCTGAAATAAGAAGACAAAGGATTTCTTAGCGTCAGCCCCATGTCCCTCCTTCAATCACCAAGTGCAAACAATCTCACTGTGAGTAAACCGCCACCGTGGGGCACTACAGGACCCAGCCTACAAACACCACCACTCCACCAGAGTAATAGCATGCCCAGCAGCCTACCTGGGATTGGCTGGTGCCTGTCTCCGCCGGAGTATCCTGGGGAATAGCCTCCATGGTCCCCCTCTGATGCTCCCGATCCCGCCGCTAGTCCGGTATTGCTGGACGCTGGTCGGGCTTCACAGGCACAGCGCTGGCTCTCCCTCTCCTCCTTGTACCTTTAGAGACCCGGAACCGGAAGTCTCGGCACGCAGTGATGACGCGGTTCCGCCGGAAGTGACGCTCGGCGTCTCCGACCCCACCGCAACAAGGAGCTGAGATGGAGGTTCCACTCACCGCTCCTGGGGGAAACCAGCGCCATTCTGCCCCTGGCCACCTCGGCACTGGAAGGAGGAGGGTAACGGGTCTGCTCCGAATCAGCTGGACGGTACCCGAGCCGTTTAAAAAAGGTATGGACCCAAAACTGCAGCCAAGGAATAGGACCCGGTCCCTCATGGCTACAGGTTCTCAGGCAGCCCCTGAGAGGGGCCTTCAGGTTCCTGGCAACATGTTCCTCCGACGGAGGAAACACAAATGACTGACCAGGGACCTGAGGGACCGCCTTTTGAACTGTGGCAATGTGTTTCCTGGGTCGATGGGAGGAGCTCCATCTCTCAAGGGCTGTCCTGGAAGAACACTTGGGAAATCTGCTTACAAACTCGTTCGGTGTCCAATCACAGCACAGGTCAGCAGGGGGTGTGCGCATGTGCACTGCCAAACCATGACGTATGGGTACGTCGCAGTGCCTGGCAGTGCTCCCGCTTGCAGTATATCCACTGTGAGCGGGACAGCAGGAGGTAACGGTTTAAACAAAACCTGTTGTCTATTACATATACAGGATCTACTTTCTGCTTAGTAGTACTACTTACATATTACCTAGGGAGGCTTGGCATCACATGTTGTAAGTATTAACTAAGGAGACTCGGCATCACATGTGGGTATTACCTAGGGAAGCTTTGCATCACATGTGGGTATTACATAGAAAGGCTTGTCATCACATGTGGGTATTGAATAGAAAGGCTCTGCATCACATGTGAGTATTACATAGAAAGGCTTGGCATCACATGTGGGTATTACATAGAAAGGCTCGTCATCACATGGGGGTATTAAATAGAAAGGCTTGTCATCACATGTGGGTATTAAATAGAAAGGCTTGGCATCACATGTGGGTATTACACATAAAGGCTTGGCATCACATGCGGGTATTACATAGAAAGGCTTGTCATCACATGTGGGTATTACCTAGGGAAGCTCAGCATCACATGTGGGTATTACATAGAAAGGCTCGTAATCGCATGTGGGTATTACATAGAAAGGCTTGCCATCACATGTGGGTATTACATAGAAAGGCTTGCCATCACATGAGGGTATTACATAGAAAGGCTCGTCATCACATGTGGGTATTAAATAGAAAGGCTCGGCATCACATGTGGGTATTACATAGAAAGACTTGGCATCACATGTGGGTATTACATAGAAAGGCTCGTAATCGCATGTGGGTATTACCTAGGGAAGCTCGGCATCACATGCGGGTATTACCTAGGGAGGTCTGCATGGAAATACAGCCTGTCTAGGAACACCCACTCCTCTAGCCTAGCATCCACCCATCAAGGCATTTTAATATTTACCTAACTCCTCCCAAGAGCCACCCCACTGTATCAGGGCTGAGGACTCTCAAGAGAAGTACTGAGGCAGGGTGCTGTGATGTTTTCAGCAAGCAATGTACTGCCAGACCCTCACAGAAACCATGATCTGCCTTAACTGCATAGAGAAGCACTGAGACTTCGTGTTTCCTGCTAGCCTCTAAATCACTGTATTGAATACAACAAAAAGTCCCAACAAATTACTTAATTACTTAAATAAACACTGCAGCGATTATTCCCACACACACACATTGCCTTTAAAAGTAGGAAGTAGGGGTCTCAAACTGGTGGCCCCCCAGCTGTTGCGAAACTACAAGTCCCATGAGGCATTGCAAGGCTGACAGTTACAAGCATGACTCCCACAGGCAGAGGCATGATGGGACTTGTAGTTCCGCAACAGCTGGAGGGCCACCAGTTTGAGACCCCTGCTTTAAAGCAATCGTTCTGAAGTCTCAGAAACACTTGCTGTGTTGGCAGTTAATGCACTGATTTTAATTTTGCCTGGAGCTCCTTTTTAAGGTATTTATTATTTCCTGTCTGATAGTAAAGATGAAATCACCTCAATGTAAACATAATAAAATATATACAGCATATCTTAACAAACCAGCAACACGACACATTGTAATTAGGCTGTCAGTAGGATTGATGATATGAAGAATGGCTCACCTGTGTATGGTTGTATGTGCCCAGATTATCCCTGCTGCTTACAACATCCATGTCTGCTTGCGGCGGAGGCTGTTGTCTGTGCAAAGAATAATTACTACATAATAAATCTTCGGATATTTACATAGTGTGTAACCACTGTCTGAAGCTCATACAACGTGAATAACATTAAATGACATTAAAATGTCCAATAAGACAATTCAATAAGAAGGGCCCAATTGAAAAGCTCTATATTTTTATAACATTGGTCAATGATGGAAGAACCACAATGAAAAGAAAACTAGTATGAGGTTGTTTTCCTGTTTAACTGACAGGCTTTGTAGAAAGTGGAGAACGAATGGGATGAAACCGAGGAAAAGACAAAAATGGGGGATAAAGCCGGGTACACACGGGCCGAATGTTGGGAGACATTTGCCAGTTAAAAAAAAAAAAAAAACAGCCAGCATTCGCCCCGTGTATGTTGGATGAGCATGCTGGAAAACCAGCAGCCGACCGACTCCCAATCAGTGCTCTCAGCCAATGGTGGAATGCGCTGATTGGAGTGTTCTGGCGATGGGAGCCATTCCCCTGTGAGAACACAACAGCCAATTAACTGGAGTTCTACTTTAAGTCATTTCTGGTGGGGACTAATAATTACTACTATGACAGATGTATTTACCTCCTTGACCCATACACATTTCTCCTTTCTATGTAACAGCTTCACATGCAATTTGAGAGCTTCAAGATCCGGACAATGTAATAACAGAGTTCCTATTTCTGCAGACAGTGAGTTACTGATGAAGCTGAACACACTGGGGTTGATTTGCTAAAGCAGGAATGTGCAAAATCTGGTGCAGCTGTGAATAGTAGCCAATCAGCGTCTAACTTCAGACTGTTCAATTAAGCTTTGACAAAAAAAAAAAAGAAAAAAAAAAAAAAAAAAAATGGAAGCTGATTGGTTTCTATGCAGAACTACACCAGATTTTGCACTCTCCAGCTTTAGTAAATCAACCCCAGTGTTTTTGGTATGTCAGGGCACCAGACAGATCGTGAAGAGTGCAGTAGTGGCTGGTGCTCAAAATTTTTGGAGGGGCGCAAAAAAACTGAAAAATACAAACAAACAAACTGAAAAATACTGAATCCCCCCCCAATCAATTGCAGCCTCACTGTGCCCATCAACTGCAGCCATTGTGCCCATCAATTGAAACCACTGTGCCCATCAACTGCAGCCACTGTGCCCATCATACGCAGCCACTTGTGCCCACTGAACCCCCACCCCCACTTGCGGCTCTGGCAGCATCCAGCCCCCCCCCCGCCACCACCCACCCCCCCGTGCATGGCTCTGGAAGCACCGAACCCACCCCCAGGCACCTCTGGTAGCGTGCACACGAACACACACACACACACACACACACCCCGCGGCTCTGGCAGCACCGAACCCTGTGCTCATGTGGCAGAGGGGACTTAGCGCAGCAGCTCCTCCATCGCGTCTCCTCCGCTTCTCTTCCTAAGTGGCAGGCATCCAATAGGGTAGCTGGTGCTTTAGCCAACCAGGAAACAGGTCTGCCGCCTGGGGAGGAAGGTTAGTGTGAAAATAGTGAAAATGAATTCCCTATCGTCACACAATTGATGGGATCAGGGCATACTCTCTGCGCCCTGAGCCCACCCTATTTTGAAGCCTATCAGGTGCTTCAAAAGTACCACCCCCGCCATAGGAATCCATGTATCCGGTGTCTTGAAAGGGGGCGGTCGCATTGATGGGGGAAAGGGTTGGATCGTGCACGGGCAGCCACTGGAAGAGTGCCAGAATGACAGAAGAATGTAAACTACATTCCAGGCTAACGCAAGATAACAAGATCACAGCACAGCTAAAACGTAACACTAGGTGGCAGCAAAAAAGCACGCTTTTGTTAGAGTAAGTTTTATTAACTGGGCCTGTAACTGGACTTAACTGCGCCTCTGAAAAGATTATGTACACCAAAATTCTTTTTATAATTCTGGTAGCTGCATGTGACACCCACTCCCCGTTATGACATTATAATCCTTCTTTCTAACCTGGTGGCAAGCTGCCCCGGGCCCATTTCCAGAGGGTGGGAGATAGTCTGACTTAGTGGAGGCCTTGGCATAGTGCTGGAGAGAGCAGAACGTGTTTCCTGACTGGTATTCCTAGGAAAAAGGACAAAGACATGTAAGGAATTTTTTTAGCAAGTGAGGCATCTGCCATCATAAAAGAATGCAATTGTAGAGTATTATATAAAATGTGAAACAATTTTTATTGCCAATGCTGTAGCTATGCTGCAGTGTAGTGTATGGGCATAGCACAGAAGAGAGAAAAGTCACTTGTAACACATGATGGCACAAGTGTCATAACAATGTCACCCCTGTAGTATGGATAACATAACAGCCTGCCTGTGCAGGAGGAGGTTGTGTACTGTTGGGCGTCAGTGAGCAGCAGAGCATTTAAGTAGCTGTAGTGAGGAGGAAGAAGCATTGATGGAGGATATATGACGTAGAGATGGTGGGAGGATGCCCTGGTCTGCAACAGTTAAAGCTGGGTATGCATGTTGAGTTTTTTTTTTTCTTCTTTAATTCAACTAGTGGGTTGAACAAAAAACTCAGATTCCCACATCCACACAAGCAATGTGGCTGCAGGGATCTCTCCTGACTGCAGGAAGGCCCCAGGTCGTCAGAAAAGTAAATCTACGTACTTCACGTTGGTGTTTGTGCAGATGATATATTCTATTTCATCAGAGTACGGGTTCTGAAAGGTGAAGGAGCTGGTTCTCATCAGCAACCAATCACGGTTTTTGGACCGAAACCGAAACATAACAGACAGCACCTGGCCTTTTAATTTCACCACCTTGAAAGAGAAAAAAAATAGGAAACTAGCACAAAAAAACAATATTAAAACAACAGATAAAAAGACAATCAGTGAACTACTAATTCTACCCAGCATATTTGGCACAGCAACAGCATTTCAAATGGATAGTTGACCAATTTTACTTTGAAGTGATATTATAGCCTTCATTTTTCTTTTCGCCTACCAATTTCTACTGCTGAAGTGAAGACTTACAATATACACCGATCAGCCACAACTTTATGATGGTAGTCAGTTCCTGAAGTTCCCAAAGGAATTTAGGGAAAGCTGTACTGAGGGATCTGGCTTCATGTAAGTCCTTGGGCACATACACTATATTGCCAGAAGTATTGGGACACCTGCCTTTACACGCACATAAACTTTAATGGCATTTCAGTCTTAGTCCGTAGGGTTTAAGGGAACGCTTAAGCCTTAGGTGTCAGTATACCAAGACATTTTGGACAATGTCATGCTCTGAACTTTGTGGGAACAGTTTGGGGATGGCCCCTTCCTGTTCCAACATGACTGCGCACCAGAGCACAAAGCAAGGTCCACATCAGTGCCTGACCTCACAAATGGAAGAATGGTCAAACATTCCCATAGACACACTCCTAAACCTTGTGGACAGCCTTCAACTCTTCTGGGAAGGCTGTCCACAAGGTTTAGGAGTGTGTCTATGGGAATGTTTGATCATTCTTCCATTTGTGAGGTCAGGCACTGATGTGGACCTAAGACTTAAGCATTCCCTTCACTGGAACCAAGGTGCCAGGCCCAACTTCTGAAAAACCACCTCACACCATAATCCCCCCTCCACCAAATGATTTGGACCAGTGGACAAAGCAAGGTCCATTAAGACATGGATGAGCGAGTTTGGGGTGGAGGAACTTGACTGGCCTGCACAGAGTCCTGAGCTCAACCCGATAGAACACCTTTGGGATGAATTAGAGCGGAAGCTACGATCCATGCCTTCTCTCCAACATCAGTGACTGACCTCACAAATGCGCTTCTGGAAGAATGGTCAAACATTCCCATAGACACACTCCTAAACCTTGTGGACAGCCTTCCCAGAAGAGTTGAAGCTGTTATAGCTGCAAAGGGTGGGCCAACTCAATACTGAACCCTACAGTTTAAGACTGGGATGCCATTAAAGTTCATGTGCGTAAAGGCAGGCGTCCCAATACTTTTGGCAATATCGTGTATATGCCCAAGGACTTACATGGAGCCAGATCCCTCAGTACAGCTTTCCTTAAATTGCTTTGGGAACGTCAAGAACGTACTACCATCGTAAAGTTATGGCTGATCGGTCTATATTGTAAGTCTTCACTTCAGCAGTAGTTCATGTGTGTGTAAAGGCAGGCATACAAATACTTTCGGCAATATACAGTATAAAGAGACTAAAACATGTATTGTGGAATGTTTCCTTGGTTCATGGGAATGTATTGGTCTACAAAACTTATAAGTGTTTAATACTACAGCATACAAAGCTCCATAGAGGGTCAGTAGAAATGCAATTCCTCCAGCCTGTGCCATCTATGTCTCTGCTTCACGCATCAATCACCCTCAAACGCCCAACTACGGTCTGAATCTGATTGGTGGTTGCAGGAAACTTCACTTCTGGGATTTATTTTTTGCACCAGGTAGTCCGTCTAATGGACAACATGCAGAATGTCTTGGCATCACCAGGCTACAGATAAAAAGGAATGTGGCGGAATGATGGCTTGCGTGTATATATGTGTATGTGTGTGTGTGTGTGTGTATTATATAGTATATCCATACATATATACACACACACACAAACACACCGTATATACTCGAGTATAGGCAGAGGCATATCATTTTCAAAAAACTGGGAAAACGTATTGACTCGAGTATAAGCCTAGGGTGGGAAATGCAGCACTGAGTAAACAATGACCATCTGCAGCCTCACTGTGCCCATCTGCAGCCTCTCTGTGCTCATTTTCAGCCTTACTATGCCCATTTTGCAGCCTCACTGTGCCCATTTTTCAGCCGTACCTGTTTCATGCCCATCTGCAGCTGTACCTGTGATAACTAAAACAGCAGGTGTCTCCCTCTGTTTCATGCAGTCTGTTCAGCGGCCGTCCATTGTAACAAAGCCCCGCCTCCTCCTCGTCCGTGATAGGGGGAACACTGATACACTGATACAGCAGTGTTCCGTCTATCAAGGATGAGGAGGAGGCGGGCTTTGTTACAATGGACTCAAGTCCCTCCGACATAGAAAAAAGTTCCTGCACTAGTTGGAGGTGACTTCAGAACGACATGCAATGACTTCTGTTAAGGAAGTATGCAAGCCGTGATGAAGTCATGCTGTGCGACTTTGAAACCGTGCAAATGTGAACTGGCCCTTAGTTCAAAATACCTGGTATTTCCCAATATAAGGGGATATGTGACTACTTGATAATGTGCAGAGAAGAGATTGTGCCTAATAGCCACATGATGCAGGGACTCATACCACCACTGCTGCCTCTTGGCTACGATATTGTGTTTAATAGATGTTTTTTCACCTAAAGTGGAGTTCCGCTTGAGAAAAAAAATTAAAAGTCAGCAGCTACAAATACTACAGCTGCTGACTTTCAATAATCGGACACCTGTACCAGGGTCAAGCGATGCTGGGGAACAAAGACCCGCTCGTCTCTCCCTCCTCTCTGCGGCGCTGGCATTGTCACTGTGGACGCCCAGCTGTGGCTTTACAGCTGGGCACGCACTGCGCTTCGCGAGCCGCGCGGCATGCCGTGACTGGCCCGGGCAATCATCTGGGACCTGTGACGTGTCCCAGATTTCCCGAGAGGGAGGGGGGAGAGGTAATCTCCCTTCCGATGCTGCGGTGTTCCGGGAGGAAGTGGGAGCTGGAACCCTCTAAAAAGAGGGTATTGCACCCCCCCCCAAAAATGACATGCCAAATATGGCATTTCAGGGGGTCACCTTCCCTTAAAGCGGAAGTTCCATTTTTGGGTGGAACTCCACTTTAATGCATCCTATGCATTAAGGTGAAAAAACACCAGGCAGTCACTGGCTCCTCAGCTCCCCGTTTTACTTACCCGAGCCCCTCCATCTCTTCCCTGGGGACGCGCTCTCCCTCTCTCCATGGGGTCCTGGCTCTTGGATAGATTGATAGCAGCGCAGCCATTGGCTCCCGCTGCTGTCAATCAAAGCCAATGACATGGGCGGCAGGGTCGAATCTGGCATTCGTGTCTATTGACGTAAATGCTGGACTCGGGAGCACCCCCGCAAGGTAACCCTCTCGGGAGGATGCTTTTCCTAGGGGGTTACCTGATGCTGGTAGGAGCCACAAGAGCCGCTGGGGGATCCCAGAAGACTATGTTCAGGGCCACTCTGTGCAAAACAAGCTGCACAGTGGAGGTAAGTATATGTTTTTTTTTTTTTTTTTAAACAACAAACGATCCTTTACAATCACTTTAATTCAGTTGAACCATCCTGTCTCACAAACAGATCATAAATATTTCCAAGTATGCAAGTGTGAAGGTCCATAATCAAATCTTACCTGCTGAAAACTGTCTCTGAGAAGTTGCTGGTCTTCTGGGTGGGCAAACTCCACTATGTCCTTCCCTAGGAGTTCCTAAATTGAAGACAACACTTATCAGACCGAGAACATTTACTGTGAACTGCAAAGCTAGTAGCTGCAAACTGCAAACACCATAAGGAATAGAATATAGCAAGAACGGAAAATAGGGATAGGGTGGGAATCTTCATTGGGGACATCGGTTTCATTTACGTAGGAGAGACTTTTCTGACTTCCTGAAGCATCTCTAGTACAAGATGCAAGAGAAGTTTCCTCAACGGGACACAAGACAGGAAAGAGCGAACTTGACAGGGGTTTTAACCCTTCCCCACTCCATCCAAGACAAAAAAAAATTAGGTATTGGCTAATGATATACTTAAAAGCCCAACTCCAAGAAAACATAAAATTCCCCACTGCAGTGGGGCTGTGCCCGCACTGCAAGAGTTATGAGCTCATTTTGTCTAGGGGACAGGAGAAACAATTGTACTTGGACCCTGCTTTGGTCATTATGAGGTCAGGACCCATGACATCTAAAAGCGAGAAGGAGAAGAAGTTGCAGGGAATGGCCTAGCTTCCGGGAGAAGCCAAGGATTGGGTAGGTAAATCAATCTTTTTTTGTTCACCTAGATCAGTGATGGCGAACCTTGGCACCCCAGATGTTTTGGAACTACATTTCCCATGATGCTCAACTACAATGCAGTGCCAGAGCATCATGGGAAATGTAGTTCCAAAACATCTGGGGTGCCAAGGTTCGCCATCACTGCCCTAGATCAAAACAATAAATGAACCCTTTCCGTGTGGACACAGCCCTACTTTTTTTTGCCCCAGAGCTGGCTTTTTTAAAGTAAATATATCAAGACAGAAAAATAGGAGTATGACAGCTTGACCACTTAAAGACCAGGCCAGACCAGCTCTCGCTGTAACAATTGCGGCAATACTACACATGTGTGGTTTGAACACTAATTACATTTGCGGGCGCAACTTACGTATGCGTTCGCTTCTGCGAGCGAGCAAGGAGGGATGTGGAGCTTTAAATTTCATTTTTCTTATTCTATTTACTTTTTTTTATTTTTAACACGGTCCCTTTACATATTTTTTTTTTTAGCACTTTCATTGCTGTCACAAGGAATGTAAACATCCCTTGTGACAGCAACAGTCACGTGTCAGGTATTTTTTTTGGAGGGCTCTGGGGTCTATTAGACCCCAAAATCCCTCCTTTACACATAAAAGCTTTCAAAACGCCAAGTTTGGCTGTTTTGAATACTGACATTTTATTAAATCTGATGCCTTTAAAGCGGAGGTCCACCCTAAAGTGGACCTTCCGCTCATTGGAATCCTCCCCCCCTCCGGCGCCACAATTGCCACCTTTCAGGGGGGAGGGGGGTGCAGGTACCTGTACAGTACAGGTATCTGCACCCACTTCCGGCGTAGATTCTGCAGAAGGTACGCCCCTTTCCGCAGAATCTACGCCCCTTTCCGAAAGTCCCCCGCTGCCTGCTGGGAAACACACGGATCCCAGAGACAGCGAGGACTATCCTTATTGCGCAGCACGACTCGCGCATGCGCAGTAGGGAACCGGGAAATGAAGCCGAAAGGCTCCACTTCCTGATTCCCATACCAAAGATGGTGGCGGCAGCACCCGAGAGACGATCGAGAGATCGGCTTCGGGTGCCGACATCGCGGGCGCGCTGGACAGGTAAGTGTCACTATTTTAAAAGTCAGCAGCTGCAGTATTTGTAGCTGCTGGCTTTAAAAAAAAAAAAAAAAAAAAAAACGGCGGACTCCCGCTTTAACACTCTAGTAAACCAGAAGTGATGTCATGACATTGCTTCTGCATTACTAGATCCAAGACCCGATCAAAGCCGATTCTGGCTTTGTTTGGGTCTCCGGCCAGCCGGCGGACACACCAGGTGGTCACTCGGGTCTTCGGGTGGGACGGGAGAGCCCGGGCGGAGCAGCGGTGTGGGGTATGTCCCCTCTTGCTGCTTGTGAGAACAATCGAACGGCTGCTTAGCTCGCATTGGTTGTTAACACAGGAAAGCCGACCGTCGACTCTAAAAAAAAAAAAAAAAAAAAAAAAAAGGTACCGGGGTGACCGGCATCACCCCGGTACAACCATTTGAACATAATGGCCTATAGGTACATGGTTTTGCAGCAAGTGGTTAAGTGCCAACTTGCTAAAATGAAAACAGCTATGACCAAACTTGCTGCATAAGGGCACATACTGTAAGTCACAAACTGCATTTTGTTTAGTGCATTTTAAAATGCATTTTGATGATTTTCTCTGCATATTATATTTCAGGCACCCAGACTAAAAAAATGTATGAACTTAATCTGGCACAAAACACAGGAAAAAAAGACCAATGCGCAGTACCAGTGCAGGAAAGGAACAGGTGTAGGACCCGTCTGAAGCACTGACTGCATCCTGTATCTACTCACCTGTGGTTGGTAGCCCACAGTGGAAGCGCACCGATGGTCAACAAACGTAAACATGCCATTGATGTTGTGCCGGGAGATGAACTCGATTGGCTGGCATACGCTATTCATATCTGTACAGTTAGGAGCGCTTGTTACCTGTTTAAAAAAAAAAAATAAGTAAATTATTTTGGGAATAGCATTCACTTACAGCTGGTTGGGACCCCTCTAAAGCACTATCGTTTGAAACTCTGGACTTGAAACATATGGAAAAACACAAATTACCACCCGATAACTCCTTTTTTTTAGGAATCCTCCAGGATGATAAGCTCATGTGACCATCCTGGAGGAAGACAGGTAATGCAATGTAACCCCATCATTATCAGCGATCAAATGACGTGCCCCCAGTTCGGGAGTTAGCATGCACGAGTGCCCCCATAGCAACCGGCTTGCTATGGGGGCACTCAGCAAGGGGGAGGGGCCATCGTGAGCATCAGCAGGGGATCCGAGAAGAGGAGGATCAGAGCTGCTCTGTGTAAAACCATTGCACAGAGCAGGTATATATATAAAATATATTACGTGTGTGTGTGTGTATATATATATATTAATATTTTATATATATATATATATATATATATATATATATATATTTTTTTTTTTTTTTTTAAATAAGAGCATTCATTAACACTTTAACCACTTCCATACCGGGCACTTTCCCTCCTTCCTGCCCAGGCCAATTTTCAGCTTTCAGTGCTGTCACACTTTGAATGACAAACGCGTGGTCATGCAACACTACTGCACCCAAACTAAGTTCCCATAAATAGAGCTTTCTTTGGGTGCTATTTGATCACCACTTGAGTTTATATTTTTTGCTAAACAAAGTAAAAAAGACCAAAATTGAAAAAAAATAAATAAATAAAGATTTCTTCATTTGTTATAAAATGTGGTTTTCTCCTTTACTGACGGGCACTTATGAGGTGGCACTTATAGCACTGATATGCAGCACTAACAGGCAGCACTGATGGGCACTAATAGGCAGCACTAACAGGTGTTACTGATGGGAGCTGAGCTGATGATCAATGCGCTGATTATCAGCGCAGACCCCCCCCTCTGACAGGAGAGCCACCAATTGGCTCTCCCTGTCAGCGCGAACCGAGGAAAGCCATTCACTGGCACTTCCTATTTACCGCTGTGATTGGTCACAGCTAAACACATAGTAAAGAGCCTACGTCATAGGCTCTTTACCTTGATCAGAGATGCGGTGTGTCAGAGCAACGCACAGCACCACTGATCGCCAAGCTGTGTGTCCCCGGGGCTGCGCACGAGCAGCTTACCCTGCTGGATTTCATATGACTTCCAGTCAGGATAACAGAGCCACAGTGCGGACATCAATCCACAATAGGGCGGGCAGGAAGTGGTTAATTAACAGTAGGAAAATCACTCAAAAAAAAAAAACCCACCTGCAATCTGCCAATAGCAACCAGGCAGAACTTGTTGCTCTGTCCAGTTTCCTGGTCATCATCCGGTAAGGAAACACCTAAACACAGAAGAAAAGAATCCAGCTCTATGTAACAATCAAAAAGCAATATAATAAAATTACTTAATGTTGCCTTGTCATCATGTTGCATTTTGTAGGCTGAATGTATGAAATTAGAACTTACTCAAGCTCCTATTAGTCTACTAATTTGTTTTACCGTTTGTCGATAAATGGCTAGGTAGTCCTCTTCCACCCCTGACACGTCGACGAGTGTCAGAGCCTGACGTCACCGAGGCATTTGGCTGGTGCCCATGAAACCTTGTGCCCATTGTCTGTCACCAAGAACGTGTGCACTGTGTCCTCTGCATTGTGATTATAGTAGATTGCAGAGATCAGGTTCGCAGGCAGCGGTGCTATTTACATCAGTGCAGGTGTCAGGACCCGCGTCTGAACTTGCGACCTCTGCGGTGTCTGGTGATGTCTCTTCTTGCTGAGCCACTTGGGATGCTGTACAGCTCCCTGTACAATTCCTCAGATAATTTTGTCTTGTACCTTGTTTGTCATGAACCTTTAACACTTTTACTCCTCCCATTAAGTTCTTACTTAAGCCATGCCTTTGCACTTCCTGTTTGCCAGATTATTGTGCTGTCTCCAGCCAATATCCTGCTCTCGTCACTCCTGCTGCTGTCCGTATCTTTGCTACTACGTTACCGACCCTTGGCTTCTTCCTCAACTATGCTTCTGCTTTATCCCAACCTGCAACCAGTTTAAACCAACCTTTGGCTTGTTTACTGACTATGCTTCTGCTTGATCCCCATCGGCTATATCTGCTACTGGACCATGGCTTGCTCATCTTTTGATTCTGAGGACCGCAACCTGGTTCTATCAAACAGCAAAACCTATCTCCACCATCAGGCAATCTGGTGAATGCTGGTTAGTATTAGAACCCGCACCTCGGATGAGCCCGTGTCATCTGCCAAGGTGAACTGCTTGTGGACTTATCCATCTGGTTGGTGGGATTCTCTCTATTGTTGCAAGTGGGGTTGTGCCTTAATCTGCCTTGTCTTGTTTTTATATATATTCTTGATCATCTCATCTGCAGTCGGGAATAATTTCTTGGCGAGTTGTAGTAGATAGTCCGTTTAGTATGGTACTAGTGTACGTTTTTAACATTGGGGTTCATGAGAGTGAGATAATTGTTTGGTTGTTTACGAGCTTCTATTTTTACCCTGAGGGGTTCTATATAGGGATTGATGTACCACATTGGCATACAGGATACTAATACCATGTTTGTTGCAGACACAGACACATACATCTCTTATGTATTAAATTCTTTTGGGACCTTTATTTGTTGGGTAAGTTTGGGGGTGTGGTGTCGCCATCATCTTCGTGCCTTAAAGGGGTTGTAAAGTCAGAAGATTTTTTTTTAATCTTAGTGCATTCTATGCATTAGGATAAAAAAAAAAATCCTTCTGTGTGTAGCAGCCCCCCTAATACTTGCCTGAGCCCCATCTCGGTCCAGTGATGTCCAAAAGTGTCTCGGCCGTCCAAGACTCTCCCTCCTGATTGGCTGAGACACAGCTGTGGCGTCATTGGCTCCGGCTGCTGTCAAAGTCAGTTAGCCAATCAGGAGACAGAGCAGGCGCTGCCAGGCCACGGCTCAAGTGTCTGAATGGACACAGGTTGCTGTGACTCGGCTTGGGTGCCCCCATAGCAAGCTGCTTGCTGTGGGGGCACTCGACAGGAGGTAGGAGCACAGAAGAGGGACCCGAGAAGAGGAGGATCTGAGCTGCTCTGTGCAAAGCCACAGGGCAAATAAGTATAACACATTTATTATTTTTATAGAAAAAAAATAAAAAAATAAAAGACTTCACAGTCACTTTAAATCCCCCGTAGTGTTGACTCTGGTCTTTCCTGAGGGTCAGTTCAGTGCTGTTTACATGTTCGCCCACCCCTTTTCTTGTGTCCCCCCTTTTATTTCTTTATTCTACTTTTTCCCTTCAAATGTGGATGGTTTAATTATTGTGTTGTCAATCAGTAGGCGTCTGATATGTGATGAATGTGATGTGTATAAATTATGTAATGACTCATTTATTATGTTATTTGTCAGCTACGATATTTCAAAGAGTGAACAACAAAGTGGATCCTGAAGAAGCTCTTTTCAAGCGAAATGCGTTGATCTGTGTCTTTTATACGTTTTGAAATGTACTTTTTATACCAGACTGTATCTGATGATATAATAATACATGTTTTTATGCTTTGCTTATTTAAATGTGGAAATAAAAAAAATGTTATTTTATTATGGAAAAGAAAAATGTTATTTTATAAATTACTCTTTTTTGGATTTGTGTATTGGCACACTAAAATTCCCCTTTTCCCTTTGGAGGTACATGGGGAATTTTTTATTTTCCTATTGATATCAGTGATTACTAGGAGGTAGAAACTCTTCATTGCTCAAGGAACCCTGGTTGAGAAACCCTGCTCTATAGGCCAAGAGTTCAACAGGTCTAACCGGTGTTCTTTTTATAAATCTCCCACAAGTTTTCTATAAATTCTTGCTGGAACAAGTATAGGGGTAAAATGAATGTAGAATTAAGAAACCGAGTTCCAAGAAATTTGGCTGCAGGTTCTTTTAGGGTAATTTCACATATATGCGAAATGGATGCATTTTGAATTGAATCTGATTCACATGACTGAAGTAAACCGAACTTGCTTTCTATGGAGCCGGTTCACATACGTCCGGGCCAGCCGCAGTCCATTTTTAAGTCCAGTTCAGGTGCGATTTCAAGTAAAAATTTACACCTGAACCTGTGATCAAAAATGCACCGGACTCCTTTTAAAAAAAAATCACACTGAAGCCACGGCCGGTCATGTAAACTGAGGTCCTCCCTGACGAAGTCCCTTAGGACGTAACGCGTACGGGTGAAGGAGCTATCTTGCGGACGTCACCAGCTGCCATCTCTGGATCTTGGGATGCTATGTTTTTAGTTGTATGCTGGCTACTTGGTTTTACATGCAGCGCGATATTGGCGCCATCACCTTATGCCACATTATGGATCTTTTTTAAATAAAGTAACGGAGAGCACTTAGAACGTGTCCCCTTATCTTTTTATACATTTGCCCTGGATGTTCAGAATTGACTGCCGTGCTGGAGAATACCATCATCCCACTGTGGATACAAGCATCTTTGAACCCCTGTCTTATCAGGGGTCCACCATTTCTGGTAAGAGCATTTGCTTGCCAGTGGAGGGCTTGTCACCTAGAATTACCAGTGGATTGGGTTTTCCATTCTCTCACGAGGGGTCTCATCTTCCGTTCTGGGACTTGTAGTTCTTTTACATTTATGGATGGACTTTTTCCTTTATTTATATTGCGCTGCACTAATTTCTTTATTTTGTATATGTAAACTGAGCCTTAAAGGGAAACCAGCACTAAAAGAAATAGGTTGCTTGCTCTCACTGATCTCCTTCCAAGGATGGCCACCTTTCTCAACCAATAATACTCTGAGCTTGAGCGTGTAGAAATTGAACTTAGAACGGCATAATTCAAATTAAAGCGGAACTTTAGTCAACATTTAAAATATAACATGTAACACCGAACGGTTTCTCCCTAGGCAGTGCAGTAAGCAAAGAAATGTACCTTTCAGAAGACAACCAGATTTACTCCCTCTCCCTTGGCAGCTTTACACATGGGCGGTTCTCTTCATGTCCCGGCACCAGAAGCTTGCCGAGAATGAGAAGGTCTCACGGGTCAGCAGAGCAGGGAGAAGTTATCAGGAGATCCTGGTCTGCTGACATCAGTCATGGATATCTCAGTAGCTCAGACGGCTTGTGCAGTAGTTTTGGTCAGTGCAGGAGACAGAAAGCAGGAGCACTACAGGTAAGACAAACAGAGGCACTGCAGCAGAGACATACGGAGGAGGCACAACAGCACGCAGAGGCAGTACAGAAGGGACATGCAATGGGGGCAGTGCTGAAGACACACAGCGGGGCAGTGCAGGAGAAAGAAGCAAAAAAGACTGTATAGGAAAGACAGGGAGCAAGGGCAGTGCTCAAAAGATCTGGAACAAGGGAAGCTTTATCATATCACATATTATGCACAAATAAATGCCTGGGTATAAGACAAGGCTGTGGATGCTCTGCCTGCTTCTAAACCAGAAAACATAGTGACGTCTAGGAAGCTGTGGGCCTGGAAAGGAATACGTTCATTGACATATACAGCAGAAATTGAGACATAATTTAAAAAAAAAAAGGACTTTTCAATTAAGTATACTGCAGAAAGACCAGTATTGACTTAAGTTCCGCTTTAAAGTGTTACTAAAGGCATATTTTTTTTTTAATCTAAAATAATAAACATGTTATACTCACATGCTCTGTGCAATAGTATTGCCTTGAATTCCTCTTCTGGGGTCCCTTGCCAGCGATCTTGGCTCCTCTCCTTCTCCATATACCCCAAAAGCAAGCTGCTTGCTGTGGGGGCACACGTGTTCCCATTCCCGGGCTGCGTTTGTCTATGGAGCCGCCCCCTCCACCCTCACAGTATTTAATTGACAGCAGCAGAAGCCAATGGCTCCTGCTGCTGCCCGAGTCCCTGTGTTGCGGGGAAGAGAGGAGAGATCCAGTCGTGGCTCGATTGAGGATTGGAGGTAAGTATTTAGGGAGGTAGGAGAGGATGCAGCAAGCTGCAAAATGTTTTTTTTGCCTTCATGCGTGAAGGTAAAAATGCATAAAGGTAAAAAAAAAAATGCATGAAGGTACCTTCATGCATAAAGGTAAAAAAAATGCATGAAGGTACCTTCATGCATAAAGGTAAAAAAAATGCATGAAGGTACCTTCATGCATAAAGGTAAAAATGCATGAAGGTAAACAAAAACATTATGGCTTTCGAACCACTTTAACTTCATTACAACGGATGTAAAATTGAATCCTTTACTCCTAGAAAAAAAAAATGGCATTCCTACCTGCAGGTGGCCAAGCTTTGATATACCCTGTGCAGTGTACAACCACAAACTGCGGCTCCCCGTCCTTGGGTGGGCCCAGGCTGTTTCTTCAAAAGAAAAATCAACAGAAAAATTAGCCACAAAAAAACAAGAATAATTTGACATTCTTACAACATGATTGACAAGCAATATAATTTATGACCGTTACCTGCATCTGTTCCTCAAAAAAGTGAGCCTGTTCATGGAGGTGGGGTCAACCGCAGTGTTTCCACACCTGGATAAGGAAAAGCATTCACAGAGATTAGCAAAGACATCAACTAAATAGAGAACCAGCAGACAGTATAACACCCCCTCACTACTGTGCATTGAGAGTTTTGGTCTCTAAGGTCGAACTTTAAAAGAAAACATTTGCCAGTTTTAGCAAAAGATTTCCAGCATATACGATCAGCCGAAACTAAATAGGAATTCTGACTTGCCTGTAAATTCCTCATCTTGTTGGACCCACATTCCACATCGGGAACAGATCACTCCTGTACAAAAATCTCGCCAAACAGATACAAGACTAATATGCGCATGGGGTTGCAAAATAATTGGAACAGTGGGTGCAAAGGGAAAGCGTTTGCAGCCTTAGGAGTTTTAAGTGGACCACGGCTGGAGACAGCACTAGTAGATGCAAACGGCTAATCCTTCAGCTTCAAGATAGTGCAGAATGTATTGAGAAGAGCTGAAACCGCCTCATTCAGATTTGGAGTGATGGCAGCAAACTGCGACTCCTCCAGGGTAAGCTCAGCAGTTAAGGTCTCAAGAGTCTCTGTGGTCGATGGCTCAAAAGCCACCAAGGCTGCAGAGGCACAACAAATCTGGAATCTGCATGGGGGGGCATGGAGTGTGTTTGTAGCCTCTGTGATCAGAGCCAACAAATAAATAGATGATTTAGGACATACCCTGTTTCCCCTAAAATAAGACCTAGTGTGATTGTCGGTGATAGCTGCAATAAAAGCCATACCCCCCAAATAAGCCCTAGTTAAAGTCCTTGTAGGTCTTCTTTTCAGGTTAGGGCTTATTTTTGAGGAAACAGGGTAGGGCTTATTTGGGTGGTAGGGCTTATATTGCAGCCAACACCGACAGTCAGGCTAGGTCTTATTTTAGGGGAAACAGGGTAAGATTCTTGCATGACTATTGTAAAGATTTCAGCTGACAGGGCAGAGGACCCAGCCGACACAGATAAAGAAAATTTTGAGGATGGAGCAGAACACCTAAGACAGTGATGGAGAACCTTGGGGCACCCCAGATGTTTTATAACTAAATTTCCATGATGCTCAACTACACTGCAAAGTGCATGAGCATCATGGGAAATGTAGTTCCAAAACATCTGGGGTGCCAAGGTTCACCATCACTGACCTAAGAGCAGAGGCGAGCAAGACGGCAGGTTGCAGGTATCAGCACCATCAGTAAGCCAAATGCAAGCAGCCTACAAACTGTTAGTAGAAAGTGAGCCGGAACACCCATTACACGGGGACTGTTCTCCTAAAGTAGGGGTCTCAAACTGGCGGCCCTCCAGCTGTTGCGAAACTACAAGTCCCATGAGACATTGCAAGGCTGACACTTGCAAGCATCACTCCTGCCGGCAGAGGCATGATGGGACTTGTAGTTTCATAACAGCTGGAGGACCGCCAGTTTGAGATCTCTGTCCTAAAGTATATCCCCCTGTCTTCTACAACTCCTACAGCCTTCATAAGGAAAAGGATGTTTGGGACTTGGTATGAGGCCAGGACATAGAACGTCAAGTCTCCATGCAAACTCCTACAGCGTGGTCTTTGATAATCTCTTTCTCTGACCAGCTCTTCTAACCTACCCATAGACTTTGACTATCTCCTGTTGCATGTCTGCAGCCTCTTGACATTTTTCTGTAACATTACATTTGCTGAATATCATATATGACCCCTCAGTAATGTTGGGGGCTGCAATTGGCCAGCCCAAGGATGAGGCACTATTCCTTCCACTGACACCAATGATGGGGCACCATTTCTCCCACTGCACTAATGATGGGGCACTATTCCTTCCACTGACACCAATGATGGGGCACCATTTCACCCATCGCACTAATGATGGGACGTTATTCGTTTTACGGACACAAATGATGGGACACTATTCCTCCCACTGACACCAAAGATGGGGCACCATTTCTCCCACCACACCAAAGATGGGGCACTATTCCTTCCATTGAAACCAATGATGAGACACTATTCCTCCCACTGACACCAATGATGGGGCACCATTTCTCCCACCACACCAATGATGGGGCACTATTCCTTCCACTGACACCAATGATGGGGCACTATTCTTCCCACTGACACCAATGATGGGGAACTATTCCTCCCACTGACACCAATGATGGGGCACTATTCTTCCCACTGACACCAATGATTGGGCACTATTCCTCCCACTGACACCAACAATGGGGCACTATTTCTCCCACTGACATCAATGATGGGGCACCATTTCTCCCACCACACCAATGATGGGGCACTATTCCTTCCACTGACACCAATGATGGGGCACTATTCTTCCCACTGACACCAATGATGGGGAACTATTCCTCCCACTGACACCAATGATGGGGCACTATTCTTCCCACTGACACCAATGATTGGGCACTATTCCTCCCACTGACACCAACAATGGGGCACTATTTCTCCCACTGACATCAATGATGGGGCACCATTTCTTACACATACACCGATGACGGGGCACAATTCCTTACACATACGCCAAAGATGGGGCATTATTCTTTTTACTGGCACCAATGGGTTCTTCCACTGACAAACACTGGGGCAATTTTCCTACCCATGATACCAATAATGGGGGCACTATTCCTCTCAATGACACCAATGAAGGGACACTATTCCTCCCAATGACACCAATGATGGGGCACTATTTCTCCCAATGACACCAATGATGAAGCACTATTCCTCCCACTAATGCAAGGGGTGGGGCATTATTCCACCTCTCACTGACAACCAAGCCTGGGACATGATGTACTCCCACTGGCCACAGTCTGCATAAGCCGGCCATACATCTATCAAAAATCTGTAGGGACTGGACAAATTTCGATCCATGTATGGGTTAGCTGGTTGTACACAAGATGATCGATCGACTTGCGTACAACCAGCCTTTTGTGTTTTTCCCAAAAGATCAGTGCCGCTGGCTATCGGCTATCGCAAGCAAAACACTGATCATTTTTTTCTCCTGGAGGAAGCAGGCTCCTTTCTGGCAAAATAGAATAGTTCAGTGGGAGGCGTTCAATATGGATGAGGAATCAGTTATATTTATTTTTTGTTTTGTTTTTTTAACTCGCTAGTTAATTAATCATATATGGCCTGCCTCAGACAATGAATCAGGATAATCAGCTCTAATCAATCAGCAGGGTGTGTTTCCAGAAAGCAGTAAAGCTGGTTCAGTAGTGGCAGAGTGATTGTCCAAGCTGTGCAAAGCTACAGAAAATTACAAATCCGTCAGAAATGAAAGCAAACACATATACAGTAAGTATTCTGTGTATTCCACTTCCGGACTGCTGCACGCCAATCTACGTTCTGATTTTGATGGGGGATACCGCTGTTATGGCAGCAGCTAGCTGTCATAACCCCGGTATCCTTGTGTTTGGCCGGCGGTCCGATACAAGATAAAAGTGGTCTCTGCTGCGAATTTGCGCCCCAAGCCCCCCAAACAACCACCCCCCCCCCGCTCAGGTGCCCTCTACTGCTTACTGGAGCCGTTGGCAGCAGAGGAGGCGATCGGATGCTGTGCCTTCCTTGGCATGGAGACGAGGGATGGGAAGATGGCACCCATCTCTATGACATTGCAGGGCGGAAGCGACGTCAAAACGTCACTTCCACCCATAGCTCTTAAAGGGACTTTTTTTTTTAATTCTTTTTTTAAATGACAATTTTTATATATATTTTTTTTATTGTATTTTAGTGTAAATATGAGATTTGAGGTCTTTTTGACCCCAGATCTCATATTTAAGAGGTCCTGTCATGCTTTTTTTCTATTACAGGGGATTTTTACATTCCTTGTAATAGGAATAAAAGTGACACTTTTTTTTTAACACTGTAAAAATAAAAAATAAAAAGGTAAAACAAGTAAGAAAAAACAAAAATTTTTTCAAACGCGCCCCGTCCCGCTGAGCTCGCATGCAGACGCGAACGCATACATACATATGAAAACGGTGTTCAAACCACACATGTGAGATATCGCCACAATCGGTAGAGCTAGAGCAACAATTCTAGCCCTAGACCTCCTCTGTAGCTCAAAACATGTAACCTGTAGAATTTTTTAACCACTTAAGCCCCGGACCATTTTGCAGGCCATAGACCAGAGCACTTTTTGCGATTCGGCACTGCGTTGCTTTAACTGACAATTGCACGGTTGTACGACGTGGCTCCCAAACAAAATTGACGTGCTTTTTTTTGGTGGTATTTGATCACCTCTGCGGTTTTTATTTTTTGCGCTATAAACAAAAAAAAGTGACAATTTTGAAAAAAAATAATTTTTTACTTTTTGCTATAATAAATATCACCCAAAAATTTATAAAAAAACTTTTTTTTCCCTCAGTTTAGGCCGATACGTATTCTTCTACATATTTTTGGTAAAAAAAAAAAAAAAAAAAAAAAAAAATCGCAATAAGTGATTATTGATTGGTTTGGGCAAAAGTTATAGCGTTTACAAAATAGGGGATAGTTTTATGATATTTTTATTAATAATTTTTTTTTACTAGTAATGGCGGCAATCAGCAATTTTTATTGTGACTGCGACATTATGGCGGACACATCAGACATTTTTGGGACCATTGTCATTCATTCATTCCTGTGTAAATGACATTGGTAGTGAAGGGGTTAACCACGAGGTGGCAGTGTAGGGGTGAAGTGTGTCCGAGGGGTGTGTTGCTAACTGTGTTTTACACATCACTGATCTCTGCTCCAATCACAGGGAGCAGAGATCAGTAACACTGTCGCTAGGCAGAATGGGGAGATGCTTGTTTACTTTAGCATCTCCCCGTTCTTCCCCTCTGTGAGGTGATTGCGAGTATCCCTGTGGCAATCGAGACCACGGGACCCGTGATCGGACTCATGGAGGTCCCGACCAGCGCGCATGTGATGGCACGGCGGCAAATTTAAAGGGGCGTACCTGTACACCCATTTGCCTGTCTGTGCCATTCTGCCGACGTACATCGGCGTGTGCCGGTCGGGAAGTGGTTAAACGTCGCCTATGGAGATTTTTAGGGGTAAAAGTTTGTCGCCATTCCACGAGCGGGCGCAATTTTGAAGCATGACACATTGGGTATCAATTTACTCGGTGTAACATTATCTTTCACAATATTAAAAAAAATTGGGCTAACTTTACTGTTGTCTTATTTTTTAATTCAAAAAAGTGTATTTTTTTCCAAAAAAGTGTGCTTATAAGACCGCTGCGCAAATACGGTGTAACAAAAAGTATTGCAACAACCGCCATTATATTCTCTATGGTGTTAGAAAAAAAAATTATAATGTTTGGGGGTTATAAGTAATTTTCTAGCAAAAAAAAAAAATTTTTTTTTTCAACTTGTAAACAACACATCTAAAAAAGAGGCTCGGTCCTTAAAGAGGGAGTCGGCAAAAAGTTTTTTTTTTAAAGTCAGCAGCTACAAATACTGCAGCTGCTGACTTTTAATAAATGGGCACTTACCTTTCCTGGAGTCCAGCGATGTCGGCAGCCAAGGCCGAGCAATCGTTCGGCTCTTCGGCTGCTGACGGCGCCATTCTTGGTGAGGGATTCAGGAAGTGAAGCGTTGCGGCTTCGGTTCCCTACTGCGCATGCGCGAGCCGCACAGCGCAACGGGAATGGTCCGCGTTGTCTCTGGGACCCGTGTGTGTCTCAGCAGACAGCGTGGCGGGGCAGGAAGAGGAATAGACTCCTGTGGGAGTCTATGCCCGGAAGTGGGTGCAAATACCGGTCTTGGACAGGTATCTGCACCCCCTCCCCCCTGAAAGGTGCCAAATGTGACACCGGAGGGGGGAGGGTTCCAAAAAGCGGAGATTCAATTTTTGTGTGAACCTCAGCTTTAAGTGGTTAAATATATTATATTTAATATTGCTAATGCAGTTTGCAAGAGAAGAACATTTACCTCATCCTACAGATAAACGACCTCCGGGATCCCATACACATCCTCATAGAGGACTGCTGGCCCTCTTTCTTTACTGTGCCAGTCTTCAAATCCAAAATGCGTCCTGCAAGTAAGATGCCAATCATGTTACATACTACCCAGGTAACAGTCGCATGTGGATCAGCTCATTAGCACAAATGGTAACCACCTACCCGTCATGGCATTCTCTGCTGTAGATAACTGCTCCCGCAGCTTGTCCACATCATCTGGATGGATTTGGTCATACATGGAGCTCCCAAACCACTCGGACTGGGGCTGATTGAGAACCGGAGTCACTGAATCGGACACATAGACAATCCGACCCGTCTCACAGGACACCACAAACAAGAAACCATCCGCAGCTTCCAAGATAAGATGTTTCAACTCCTACAAAAGAAAAAAAAACACAGAAGATTAACCACTTGCCGACCGCCGCACGACGATGTACGTCGACAGAATGGCACGGGCAGGCATACGGGCGTACCTGTACGTCCCTGCCTTCCCGCGGGTGGGGGGCCCGATCGGGCCCCCCCCGGTGCCTGCGGCGGTCGGTATTCATTCGGGAGCGATCCGGGATGAGGGGGCGGCCATTCATTCATGGCCACCCCCTCGCGATCGCTCCCGACGAATGGAAATGCTCCGTGACATCACTTCCTCTCCTGTAATGTAAACACAGGAGAGGAAGTGATGTAATCTCTCCTCCGTGTCGGTATTTTTCGTTCCGGCACCGAGGAGAGAGGATCGGTGAGTTGCACCAACATGACACTACACAGTAGAACATGCCAGGCACACTCACACCCCCCCTTCACCCCCCGATCACCCCCCCAATTACCCCTGCCCCCCCAGTCACAGTGACACCAATTGCATTTTTTATTTTTTTTATTTTGCATTGGTGTCATTTGTGACTGTAATAACTGTTAGGGCAGTTAGGGTTAGCCCCCTTTAGTTCTAATGTACCCCCCTAACCCCCCCAATAAAGGTTTAACCCCGTAATCACCCCCCGTCGCCAGTGTCACTAAGGCTGGGTTCACATTGCAGCGGTTTATGAGAACGGATGTGATTCGCACGGCACTGCAAATCACATCCGATCTCTGTGCGATTCGAGTTCAGCCATACAGATAGTATGGCTGAATTTGCGCCGCACCCGCCGCAAATTCGCACGGGACCCTTTTTTTGTTATAGCGCCAGGTACCCCCATATACTACCGCATAAAGCCCCCTGATTGCCCCCTAGTTAACCCTTTCACCAGTGATCACCATATAACTGTTACAGGTGACGCTGGTTGGTTACCGTATATACTCGAGTATAAGCCGAGATTTTCAGCCTCTTTTTTGAGGCTGAAAGTGCCCCCCTCGGCTTATACTCGAGTCATCGCTGTCTGTCTGCCCGATCAGCGTGTCGAGCAGACAGACAGCGGCCATTCTAGGATTCAAAGGCCGCGCCTCCGTCTCCGCCTTCGCCTGTGATAGGCGGAACACTGAATTTCCCAGCAGTCTGTGTTCCGCCTATCACGGACGTCCTCTCATCCTCGTCCGTAGTATGAGGATGAGCGGACGTCCATGATAGGCGGACCACTGACTGCTGGGAAATTGAGTGTTCCGCCTATCACGGACATCCGATAGGCGGAACACTCAATTTCCCAGCAGTCAGTGGGAAATTGAGTGTTCCGCCTATCACCGACGGAGGCGCGGCTTTTGAATCCTAGAATGGCCACCGACGAAGAGCTGCGGGACGGGCCGGGACGCAGGCCGGGACGGGACGCAGGCCGGGACGCAGGCCGGGACGGGACGCAGGCCGGGACGGGACGCAGGCCGGGACGGGACGCAGGCCGGGACGGACACAGGCTGGACGGACACAGGCTGGACGGACACAGGCAGGCTGGACACAGGTAGGCTGCACGGACACACACACACACACACACACACACACACACACACACACGGATGCATGCACACACAGGGATGGATGGACACACACGGATGCATGGACACACACACACACACACACACGGATGCATGCACACACACAGGGATGGATGGACACACACACACACGGATGCATGGACACACACACACACACACACGGATGCATGGACACACACACACACACACACGGATGCATGGACACACACACACACGGATGCATGGACACACACAGGGATGGACGACACACAGGGATGGACAGGCATGTCTCACCCTCGGCTTATACACGAGTCAATAATTTTTTCCAGTTTTTTGGGGGTAAATTGGGGACCTCGGCTTATATTCGGGTCGGCCTATACTCGAGTATATACGGTAGTTATTTTTTTATAGTTTCAGGGCACCCGCCATTTATTACCTAATAAAGGTTTAACCCCCTGATCACCCGGCGGGTGTCATTTGTGACTGTAATAACTGTTAGGGCAGTTAGGGTTAGCCCCCTTTAGTTCTAAGGTACCCCCCTAACCCCCCCAATAAAGGTTTAACCCCGTGATCACCCCCCGTCGCCAGTGTCACTAAGGCTGGGTTCACATTGCAGCGGTTTATGAGAACGGATGTGATTCGCACCGCACTGCAGTGCAAATCACATCCGATCTCTGTGCGATTCGAGTTCAGCCATACAGATAGTATGGCTGAATTCGTGTCGCACCCGCCGCAAACTCGCACGGGACCCTTTTTTTGGTCCGCAGCAGAATCGGATCGCATGGGTGTTCACACCATGCGATCCGAGTTTGCAGATCGCACTGCGATGTGCGAACTGATCTGGGGGTGTCATTAACATTTCACTGACACTCCCAGCAGTTCGCATAGGGCAGTGTGAACTGCCGCCGGGAGGCATGCGATGCGGGAACCCGCCGCGGATTCGTGGCGTTCCTGCATCGCTCCAGTGTGAACCCAGCCTAATAAGCGATCGTTTTTCTGATCGCTGTATTAGTGTCACAGGTGACGCTAGTTAGGCAGGTAGGTATTTAGGTTCGCCGCAGCTTTTTATAGCGCCAGGGACCCCCATATACTACCGCATAAAGCCCCCTGATTGCCCCCTAGTTAACCCTTTCACCAGTGATCACCATATAACTGTTACAGGTGACGCTGGTTGGTTAGTTATTTTTTTATAGTTTCAGGGCACCCGCCATTTATTACCTAGTCTCACTAGTGTACCCCTAAATTTAGAGGTGTCTACTTTCCAAAATTGGGTCATTTGGGGGGGGTTTGTGCCATCTTGGCATTTTATGGCCTTCAAAACTGTAACGCCCTTAGAAAGCCTGAAGGCGGTGCTTGGTTTTCGGGGCCCCGTACGCGGCTAGGCTCCCAAAAAGTCCCACATATGTGGTATCCCTGTACTCAGGAGAAGCAGCAGAATTTATTTTGGGGTGTCATTTCACATATGCCCATGGCATGCGTGAGCAATATATCATTTAGTGACAACTTTGTGAAAAAAATAAATAAAATAAAAAAGTTTGTAATTTTCCCGCAACTTGTGGCAAAATATAAAATATTCCATGGACTCAACATGCCTCTCAGCAAATAGCTTGGGGTGTCTACTTTCTAAAATGGGGTCATTTGTGGGGGTTTTGTGCCATCTTGGCATTTTATGGCCTTCAAAACTGTAATAGGTAGTGAGGAGTGAAGTCAAATATTTACGCCCTTAGAAAACCTGAAGGCGGTTCTTGGCTTTCGGGGCCCCGTGCGCGGCTAGGCTCCCAAAAAATCCCACACATGTGGTATCCCCGTACTCAGGAGAAGCAGCAGAATTTATTTTGGGGTGTCATTTCACATATGCCCATAGCATGTGTGAGCAATATATCATTTAGTGACAACTTTGTGAAAAAAAAATAAAAAAAAATTAAAGTTTGTAATTTTCCCGCGACTTGTGGCAAAATATAAAATATTCCATGGACTCAACATGCCTCTCAGCAAATAGCTTGGGGTGTCTACTTTCTAAAATGGGGTCATTTGTGGGGGTTTTGTGCCATCTTGGCATTTTATGGCCTTCAAAACTGTAATAGGTAGTGAGAAGTGAACTCAAAAATTTACGCCCTTAGAAAGCCTGAAGGCGGTGCTTGGTTTTCGGGGCCCCGTACGCGGCTAGGCTCCCAAAAAGTCCCACATATGTGGTATTCCCGTACTCAGGAGAAGCAGCAGAATTTATTTTGGGGTGTCATTTCACATATGCCCATGGCATGTGTGAGCAATATATCATTTAGTGACAACTTTGTGTAAAAAAAGAAAGACATTTTTTTTTGGTCATTATTCAATCGCTTGAGGCAAAAAAATAAAATATTCAATGGGCTCAACATGCCACTTATCAATTTCCTTAGGGGGTCTACTTTCCAAAATGGGGTCATTTGGGGGGGTTTTGTACTGCCCTGCCATTTTAGCACCTCAAGAAATGAGATAGGCAGTCGTAAACTAAAAGCTGCGTAAATTCCAGAAAACGTACCTTAGTTTGTAGATGTGACAACTTTTGCGCAAACCAATAAATATACAGTTATTGACTTTTTTTTACCAAAGACAAGTGGCTGAATACATTTTGGCCTAAATGAATGACTAAAATTGAGTTTATTGGATTTTTCTAATAACAAAAAGTAGAAAATATAATTTTTTTTCCAAATTTGCGGTCTTTTTACGTTTATATCGCAAAAAATAAAAATCGCAGAGGCAATTAAATACCATCAAAAGAAAGCTCTATTTGTGGGAAGAAAAGGACGCAAATTTTGTTTGGGTACAACATTGCATGACCGCGCAATTACCAGTTAAAGCAGCGCAGTGCCAAATTGTAAAAAGACCTCTGGTCACTGACCAGCAAAATGGTCCGGTCTGAAAGTGGTTAAACAATGTATTCTAAGAAATTGAAATGAACCACTTGCCGTCCACGGTGCGTTTATAAACATCCTTGGACGGGACAGGTGATATCTCGGTCATCACTGCAGCAATGATTGAGATATCCTCTTTAACCACTTGCTGACCAGCCGCGGCAGTTTTACTGTGGCAGAATGGCACGGCTGGGTGAAACTACGTTATGTTACGCCGCTTCGCCTTGTGGCCACTAGGGGCTGCTCGCCCCCCCCCCCCCCCCCCGAGCCGATGCGAGTGCCTGGCGGGCATGATGACCGCCGGGCTCCCACGATCGCTCGTGACACAGCGATAACCGGAAACTGTGTGTGTAAACACACAGATCCCGGTTCTCTGAGGGGAGAAGATACAGATCGTCTGTTCATACAAAGTATTGACAGCGATCTGTCATCTCCCCTAGACAGTCCCATCCCCCCCTTCAGTTAGAACACAAACTAGGGAACACATATAACCCCTTGATCACCCCCAAGTGTTAACCCCTTCCCTGCCAGTGACATTTTTACAGTAATCAGTGCATTTTTAGAACATTGATCGCTGTATAAATGAAAATGGTCCCAAAAATGTGTCAAAAGTGTCCGATGTGTCCACCATAATGTTGCAGTGAAGATAAAAATCGCAGATCGCCGCCATTACTAGTAAAAAATAAATAAATAATAAAAATGCTATAAATCTATCCCCTATTTTGTAGACGCTATAACTTTAGCGCAAACCACTCAATATACGCTTATTGCATTTTTTTTGTTTTTTGTTTACCAAAAATATGTAGAAGACTACATATCGACCTAAACTGAGAAAAAAAAATGTTTTTTTTTTTTTTAAATGGGGATATTTATTATAGCAAAAAGTACAAAATATTGTGTTTTTTTTTCCCCAAAATTGTTGCTTTTTTTTGTTTATAGCGCAAAAAATAAAACGCAGAGATCAAATACCACCAAAAAAAGCTCTATTTTTGGGGAAAAAAGGACATCAATTTTGTTTGGGTGCAACATCGCAGGACCGCGCAATTGTCAGTTAAAACGACGCAGTGCCGAATAACAAAAAATGTCCTGGTCATTCAGCAGCCAAATCTTACAGGGCTGAAACGGTTAAAGGCTGACATTTCTGCACACAAATAAAAAAATTAAAGAAATCAGAGCGGCTAACAAGCTGTTGGATTACTTTTACAGGCGACAGAAGGGGGTCCCACCCTTCGTCCGCTGCCTTAGCCAGGCTCTCCAATGCAATCAGAGAGCCCAGCAAGGGTGCAAACAGTGGCAGCCCGCTTTGGGCACATAGCGAGGAACAGATGTTGTTCCATCACCTGTGTGATGTCAGAAACAGGAAGCAACGTTCACTTAGTCAGTCACTTCCTTTTTCGGTTCTACGTTTACCTGGCCGTTACTGACCAGGGAAGCAGCTGATCAGACCGATCTGTGTTTGGTCGGCTGCAATGGAGGCCAGAGGAGAGATTTGGGGTCTAATAGAACCCAGATCTCCCCATAAAGAGGACCAGTCGTGGCCCATGCTATTACAAGGGATGTTGTACACCATATTTTGCCGGCGCTAAAACTTTCACAAAAAACAATCAATATACAGTTATTGGAATTTTTTTTCTAATCAAAAATATGTAGCAGAATAAATTTTGCCCATAATTTATGAAGAAATTTTATTTATTTTTTTTACATTTTTATTGGACAAAGTAAAAAAAATGTTTTTTCCCCTCAGTTTATTTATTTTTTTTTTTTTTCGTTTATATCGCAAGAAATAAAAAGACAATTGGCGATCAAATACCACCAAATGATTGCTCTAGTTTTGGGAGAAAAGTGATATAATATTCCTTTGGATAGAGCGTTGCATGACCGCGCAATCACCAGTTGAACTAGCGCAGTGCCGAATATCAAAAAAAAAAAAGGCCTCGTCAAGAAGAGAGTAAAACCTCCTGGAGCTGACGTGGTTGTTTAACCACGTCAGCTCCAGGAGGTTTTACCCCCTTCTTGAGCAGGCTATTTTTTGCTATTCAGCATTGGTGCTCAACCTGCGGCCCTTTGGTGTAGGATGTGTGGCCCTCGGACCTCAGCAGTCTGGATTGGGAACACTGATTTAGGGTAATGGCATTGATCTCTACTAGCCTCATGTGATATGTTCCCAAGTTTCGTATTGTCTTCTGTAGCATATCCCCAGCCAACAACGTGTCCTGTCCACATACTCTGACCAGCATTTCCTCTATTAGGTCTGTCGTTTCTGAAATCGTCTTAAGCATTACATACAGTGCATCTGGAAAATATTTAAAGCGCTTCACTTTTTCCACATTTTTCTATGTTACAGCCTTATTCCAAAATGGATTAAATTCATTCTTTTCCTTAAAATTCTACAAACAATACCCCATAATGACAATGTGAAAGAAGTTTTTTTGAAATCTTTGCAAATTTATATATATGTATAAAAAAAATCACATGTACATAAGTATTCACAGCCTTTGCCATCACACTCAAAATTGAGCTCAGGTGCCTCCTGTTTCCACTGATCATCCTTGAGATGTTTCTACAACTTGAGTCCACCTGTGGTAAGTTCAGTTGATTGGACATGATTTGGATGGGCACACACACCTGTCTATATAAGGTCCCACACTTAACAGTGCATGTCAGAGCACAAAACCAAGCCATGAAGTCCAAGGAATTGTCTGTAGACCTCACAGACAGGATTGTATGGAGGCACAGATCTGGGGAAGGGTACAGAAAAATGTCTGCAGCATTGAAGGTGCCAATAAGCACAGTGACCTCCATCATCTGTAAATGAAAGAAGGTTGGAACCACCAGGACTCTTCCTAGAGAGGACCGACTGGCCAAACTGAGCGATTAGGGGAGAAGGGCCCCTGACAGAACTCCTGTGTTTCTCTGTGGAGAGAGGAGAACCTTCCAGAAGAACAACCATCTCTGCAGCACTCCACCAATCAGACCTGTATGGTAGATTGGCCAGATGGAAGCCACTCCTCAGTAAAAGGCACATGACAACCCGCCTGGAGTTTGCCAAAAGGCAACTGAAGGACTCTCAAGCCATGAGAAACAAAAATTCTCTCGTCTGATGAAACAAAGATTGAACTCTTTGGCCTGAATAGCAAGTGTCATGTCTGGAGGAAACCAGGCACCGTTCATCACCTGGTTATTACCATCCCTACAGTGAAGCATGGTGGTTACAGCATCATGCTGTGGGGTTAATTTTCAGTGGCAGGAACTGGGAGACAAGTCAGGATCGAGGGAACATGAATGCAGCAATGTACAGAGACATCCTTGATAAAAAAAATCTGCTCCAGAGTGCTCCGGACATCAGACTGGGGCGAAGGTTCATCTTCCAACAGGACATCGACCCTAAGCACACAGCAAAGATAACAAAGCAGTACCTACGGGACAACTCTGTGAATGTCCTTGGGTGGCCCAGCCAGAGCCCAGACTTGAACCCGATTGAACATCTCTGGAGAGATCTGAAAATGACTGTGCACCGACGCTTCCCATCCAACCTGATGGAGCTTGAGAGGTCCTGCCAAGAAGAATGGAAGAAACTGCCCAGAAATAGGTGTGCCAAGCTTGTAGCATCATACTCAAAGACTTGAGGCTGTAATTGGTGCCAAAGGTGCTTCACCAAAGTATTGAGCACTTATGCACTTGGAATTCTTTTACTTTTTTATTTTTAATAAATCTGCAAAGATTTCAAACAGACTTCTTTCACATTGTCATTACGGGGTATTGTTTGTAGAATTCTTAGGAAAATAACAAATTTCAATCTATTTTGGAATAAGGCTGTAACATAACAAAATGTGGAAAAAGTGAAGCGCTGTGAATACTTTCCGGATGCACTGTATAAAAAAGCCGGAAAAACGGCTTCATGTCAAACATTGAAAACAAAGAATGTCCGAGGACATATTATTTTTGGGTGATGTTTAGTCTGTAGAACATCAAACAAATGAAACATAAAAGTCACATCAAAAAGTACTTTCATGTAAATGTTACAGTAACAACTTCCACTGTGTATGCAAAACACATTTCCTTTTAAACTTTCCAGCATAGAAATGGCAAAAATAACAACTGTGCGTGTTTTTACAAAAGTGTTGAAGTGTATGTAAATTCCATTGAATAAAAAGAGAAAAAAAAAATCATTGACAACGCCCATTAGCTTACCCACTGTTGATGGAGCTGAGGGAGCTTTATCTCTGCAGTCTTTGATTGATTTCATTCTCTTCAGGTGCCATGTGTTGATCATGCCAGTAAGGCTCCATTCACACTTACAACTCCAAAGTTGCACCGACTTCTTTGTGTGCAACTTTGGATGGGCGCAACTTGGGTACCACTTTGGCTTTGACCAGTGATAATGAACAACTGCATTGTATAACATTCAGGTGCGACTTTCATGCAACTTTTCAGGGTTAACATTGAAGTCTGCGGCCCTCAAGTTGCATGAAAGTCGGACCAAAGTAGTGCATGAACTACCCTGAAGTCGCTGCAACTTTAATTCCACGTACAGACGACCGGACTTTTCACCGCGAAAGCACGGAACCCGGAAAGGAAGACCAAGCAGAGATGGAAGTGTTTACCCTTGCAGTGCAGGGTTAATTTTGCTGAGAGTTGGGCTTTTATGAGACACAGCTGGTTGGCATAGAAGTCATTACACACCTGATCAGTCAAGAAGGATGGTTTATAGGTGCCATCTGTGGATGTGTTTCCAGTACCCCTCAGAGACTTCATATGAGACACTGCCATTCGTAAGATGGTGAGCTTGTCTGGCTTGCGTGCCAGGGCACTGCAGGTGGGCACCATGTCGGACAGTTCTGTGATGTACGCTGTCATTTTGTTTCTCCTCCTTCGCTCGATCTCGCTGTGGTTCTCCCTGCAGAGGGACACAATGGACACAGATTATGCTATACTCAGAAACTAAAGAATACAGAAGAAAAAGGACTGCATCTTCTGGGTTATGAAAGGACATCATGCCAACATGCCAACCATGCATTTCAGAGAGAGGAGAAGACAAGAACAAGAGTTTTAGAACAAACTCTGTGTCTACATATTATTAGACCGGTATCAGTTGGTCCAGGAGGCTGGGATGAGTTGATAAGGATACATACAGAATATTTAAGCCCTGTACAAACAACTTTGTCATCAGGTTTGCTAGAGATGTGGAAATCTCCCCTTAACCATGCTGTCCTCCCCCACCCAACAAGACAGATTTCAAATTGCGTGATGTTGTACATACAGCCCAGAATCCTCTGAATCTTGGTTGCCGTATGGTGTATGGCAGTGGTCTCCGAAATGTGGCCTGGGGGCCGGATGCGGCCCTTTGCTTGCCATTATCTGGTCATTGGGGTACCATTTCCTCCACTTATTCCAATGATGAGGCACCATTCGTCCCAATGACACCAACAATTAGGGAGCTATTCCTGCCACTGACGCCAGCAATGGGGCACTACACCTCGCACTGATACCAATGGTGGGGCACTATTCCTCCCACTGATACCAACAATGGGGCACTACCCCACCCACTGATACCAATGATGGGGCACGATTCCTCTCTCTGATACCAACAATGGGGCACTACTCCTCCCGCTGATACCAACGATGGGGCACTATTCCACCCACTGGTACCAACGATGGGGCACTATTCCTCCCACTGATACCAATGATGGAGCACTATTCCCCCCCACTGATACCAACAATGGGGCACTATTCCCCCCACTGATACCAACAATGGGGCACTATTCCTCCCACTGACACCAATGATGGGGCACTATTCCTCCCACTGACACCAATGATGGGGCACTATTCCTCCCACTGATACCAATGATGGGGCACTATTCATCCCACTGATACCAACGATGGGGCACTATTCATCCCACTGATACCAACAATGGGGCACTACTCATCCCACTGATACCAACGATGGGGCACTACTCATCCCACCCCATTAAAACAATGATGAGGTATTGCTTAATCCCATTGATAGTATGGCATTTTCTAATCCCACCAGTCACAGTCTGGCCCCCCTTAAAGCCAGAAGGACCCTAAACTGGCCCTTCATTTAGAAAACTTGGAGACCTCTGGTGTAAGGTTTTGGCTCACAGATTAGGAAATTTTGTGTGAAAGCTTAACTCCAGTTGGATTAAACTGGGGAAGAGTTAGAGGTTCTGTCAACGTTTTATTACTGTCTCTATCCCCACTTGGGAAATACATAAATATGGGTTACGATTGTGCATAAATGTGCAAACACATGTAAAAATACTGCTGGGCCTGCAAAGTACAGTCCCTCAAGCCAAAGTATTGGAGTTCCAAACTATGGTACATATATAACCAAGCAAAAATTGACTGCAAGCCTGTCTGAAGGCAGCCCTCTCCTTCTTAAAAGTGCAGCAACACATCAGAAGGCCAACACTGCCCAAGGCAGCTGAAGTATCCCGGTGTGTGTGCACTGGTGTGTTGCTGTACCTTTAATCATTTCATACCACCATATATTTATGAATAGAGTGGTGGACTGTCATTTTCCCAGTGCCGTTTATATGGCACTGGACAACGCACCCCCGGGCGACCACTGTGCCCGATTCTGGCTATGCACCGACTATCCTCATAGAAACAGTGTATGGAGATGATCTGAGTGGCTCTGTACCAAGTAATTGCTGTGATGACCAATCACAGGGCTCACAAACGTAAACACATCACTGTCTACAGTGTTGATGCCTCCCCTTCCCCTTACTATGGAGAAAAGAGGAAATAGTAGTAATTTATGAATGGGAACTGAACAGCATTGTGCAGGATTTTCACTATCTGTAGGATCACCTATACATCTGATCTCCAGCCCTTTTCTTTATATGACCGGAATATTAATTCTTCACCTGCCTTATCCTGCACATCCGAAAATCAACCCCCTCATCGTCATCCTCATACTATATGTGGCCCATACATTAACCCCGTTTACCTCCTCCTCCCCCCTCTGTGTATGATCCATAAATTCATATATTTACTGCACAATTACCAAACTTTATGGTTATAACCACTTTAATACCAGCATGTTTCTTTGTTTCTATAAAAAATAAAAATATGGCAAAAAATTAGATCACCCTGGGACGTCTTTAAAAAAAAGATTATTTTGGAGGTTTTTGTACTGTCTTGGCAATTTTATTTGCTGTTTTACAAAAGAAATTTATATATATATTTTTTAAATCCTTTTTATAATAAATAAATAAATAATTAAAAAAAAACAACAGTGGTTAGTAAATGCCACCGTAAGAAAGCTATATATGTCTCTCGGCTTGGTAATAAAAGGATACTACGGGCTGATATGTAAGAGAAAGGGATTGGGTAAGACCGCTATGTATGCATTGCGTATGTATGTTCCATAGTTGGTAACTCCAGTAAAAAGAAGACTAAAGCTCAAAATGCTGGCTAGACAGCAAACTGCATAATACTTAGATACTTAGTTGCATAAGGGCGCCCACTGTGCATTCGCGAGCCTCTCCGCGCCGTGACTGCCCGGGCAATCATCTGGGACCTGTCACGTGTCCCAGATGATTTCCGAGAGGGATGGAGGGGAGAGGTGACCTCCCTTACGGTTCCGCGGTGCGTCGGAAGGAAGTGGGAGCTGGAACCCGCTGAAAAAAGGGGAACCTGCTCCTCCTCCCAAAAAAATGACATGCCACATGTGGCATGTTAGGGGGTCACCTCCCTTAAAGCAAAAGTTCAATTTTTGGGTGGAACTCCGCTTTAAGACCCTTTCACACTGGCAAAGTCTGCCAGTGGATCCGCCTGCTGAGCAGAGGATCTCTCCGCTGATCCCCACCGAGCAGTTGGATGACAGGTCTGTGTCCGCTGTGCTGATACAGAGCGGACACAGACACAGCCCACTGTCCTCTATGTGCTGTCAGATAGAAACGGACTGTCTGTCCATTATCATCTGTCATCGGATCCGATCTGCTAGACGGATGAGGAATGGATCCCCATCCATCTGTTTTTAGCGGATCGAATCGAATGTTAGCATGTCGGATCGGATCGGACGTCGGCATGTCCATTGACATCTGCCGCTCCATAGAGAGCAATAGACGGTCTGATCAGGTCCGCCTAAAAAACTGACAGGTGGACCCAATCGGTCCATCCGTGTGTACAGGGCCTTAGTCTTGACTGTAATGGATAAATTAAAATAAATGTTTTTTGCCCTCCATTCATTCTCAGAAGGGGATCCTAGACTGCGGAGTCGCATCAGAATCTAAATGGAGGTCACATATATGACTTCTGTGCTCTCTCATTTTTTTTCCCTATCTTGTGATGGGAGGAACAGGGTACCCATGTAATCCGTAGGGGTGGCCAGATATAAGCGCCCATTTCTGCCCACATCAGGTCAAGTGGGTAAAAGCAGACCCGGAAGTAAAAAAAATTCTGTTAAGTCTGGCAAACTTGAACAGATCCAAACGCGAGCGAATAGAAGTGTATCAACGACTGCTTACATCCGCCCACCAATAGGGATGCATTATAGTCTGTTTTTGGCACGCCTAAAAAAAAAAAAAAAAAAAAAAAAATGAATGGACCTAAAATAATCAAAACAATTGCACGCTTCCACAGGGAATGTGCCTTACTGTTCCTCTCTCAATACAAGTCTCCCAGTCGGCTCTGACAGATTGAAAATAATGCAAGGCTATATAAATCCCAGTGTATAGCAGAAGCTTTTTGACTTCAAACTCCCTGACTGATTAAAACTTTGTAAAAAGACACTTAGACGGCTTTCACACTGCTGCGCCAATAGCGTCGGCGGTAGAACGCCGCTATTTTTAGTGGCGTTTTACAGTTAGATTTGCAGCGCATTTCGGCCGCTAGCGGGGCGCTTTTACCCCCGCTAGCGGCCGAGAAAGGGTTAAAACCGCCCGCAATAGCAGCGTTTTGACAGTGCAGTGCAGTCCCACTGATTTCAATGGGGAGCAGCGGTGGAGGATCGGTAAACACACCGCTCCTTCACCGCTCCAAAGAAGCTGCTGGCAGGACTTTTCCTGACGTCCTGCAAGCGCACCGCTCCAGTGTGAAAGCCCTCGGGCTTTCACACTGGAGACAATGGTGCAGCAGTTTGAGGGCGGATTATTTCTAACGCTATAGAGCCTGCAAAACGCCCTCGGTGTGAAAGGGGTCTTACATAAGCAAGGTATAGGAAAAAAGTCACGGCATTGGCTTGTTTTCTTTGGTGAGGAAATATCAGTTTGTGTTATTGAGCTCCGTAAACAGACCTTTTCTTTTTTCTTTTTTTTTTTTTTTTTTATAGTTCAATTTTTTTGTTCCAAACTTAGGGGAAAAAAATAAAAAAAATCCCACGCTCATCTCTGGCTCCCTGACGTTTTGGCTTGTCTGATTATCCGTTCCGCTTCCTGAACTCTGTTTTGACTACATTTACGCTGTTTACCTTTTTATTATTATTATTATTATTATTATTATTATTAATAAACAAGTGTGATTAAAGAGGAAGTAAACCCTGATGAGTTTACCTCCTCTTTCATTCCCTGCAAAGGTAAAGCATAATGGACTACTATGCATCGCATAGTAGTCCATTATGTGTCACTTACCTGACACAGGAACCAGCGAAGTCACCGCTGTCCCCTGTAGTCCAGTGCATCCATCTTCTCGGTGGGTCTCGCTGCTCCGCCGCTGTCATTCGGCGAAGCCGCGATGACGTCACTCCCGCGCATGCGCACGGGAGCTGCCACTCGCGGCATATCGCCGTTGACGGGTGCAGCGCTCAGTGCGCCGCTGTCTACGGCGCATGCGCCGTAGACAGCGGTGCCTGTCTTTCGGCAAATATCTCCTAAACCGTGTAGGTTTAGGAGATATTTCTTGGACCTACAGGTAAGCCTTAATCTAGGCTTACCTGTAGGTCAAAGTGTGTTGTAAGGGTTTACAACCACTTTAACTGCACTTCTGTCTCAGTTTGATTCATTGCTTCTGACATTTGATGAGTCTAAATTTCAGCTGCGACATTCAGATGGTAGGGTCGGAACTTGGTGTAAACAACATGTATGGATCCATCCCGCCTTGTATCAACGGTTCAGGCTGGTGGTGGTGGTGTAATGGTGTGGGGGGATAATTTCTTGCCACACTTTGGGCCCCTTAGTATCAATTGAGTATTGTTGCTGACCATGTCCATTCCTTTATAACTACAGTGTACCCATCTTCTGATGGCTCCTTCCAGCAGGATAATGCACCATGTCACAAAGCTCAAATCATCTCACCATTGGACAATGAGGTCACTGTACTCCAATGGCCTCCACACTCACCAGATCTTATCCAATGGCCTCCACACTCACCAGATCTCATTCAATGGCCTCCACACTCACCAGATTTCATCCAATGGCCACACCACTTACCAGATCTCATCCAATGGCATCCACACTCACCAGATCTCATCCAATGGCCTCCACACTCACCAGATCTCATCCAATGGCCTCCACACTCACAAGATCTCATCCAATGGCCTCCACACTCACAAGATCTCATCCAATGGCCTCCACACTCACCAGATCTCATCCATTGGCTTCCACACTCACCAGATCTCATCCAATGGCCTCCACACTCACCAGATCTCATCCAATGGCATCCACACTCACAAGATCTCATCCAATGGCCTCCACACTCACCAGATCTCATCCATTGGCTTCCACACTCACCAGATCTCATCCAATGGCCTCCACACTCGCCAGATCTCAATCCAATAGAGCACCTTTGGGATGTTGTCTAACAGGAGATTCACATCATGGATGTGTAGCTGAAAAATCTGCAGCTACTGTGTGATCCTATCATGTCACTATGGACCAAAACCTCTGAGGAATGTTTCCAACACCTTGTTGAATCTATGCCACCAAGAATGAAGGCAAAAGGGGGTCTGACCCAGTACTAGTAAGGTGTACCTAATAAAGTGGCCAGTGAGTGGTATACACAAAATTATACAAAAAACAATACACATTTGCATTTAAAGACTGAGCAATGAATATCCCAATTTGACCTAAAAGGGAACAAATACATTCCAGGAGAAGCTTTGCTTTTTCTATGAATCCACAGTCAGAATGTTTTTGTTATTGAGCAGAGGTGATTATCAGACACAGCACAGGCGGTGGCCGACACATTGGAAATGCCTCGTCAGCAGGAATGGAAAGTTGTGTATACGGGTCTATAGAGTAGGATTATGTTGCACTAGAAAGCATAAAGGGTACTGTTGTATTAACTGCATTCATCAAGAGATTAGTCGCTCTAGTAACTCATTTCCCAATGAGGCTATAAAAAGAAAAAAAAAAAAAAGTGGGGTCAAATGAACAGCATTTTATGAACTGTTGGGTTTTGTAATGAGTTACCGTACAATCAAAAACTGACCTGACCCTCCTGTAATTCTTGCCTGCAGCCAATTCAAACAACCAAACTAGTAACTTGATTAGCAGCTCAAATTAAATTTACATTTCCGCTAAAGTGTTTAGCAACAGGCGCACTCGATTGTCCTAAATCTCATTACCTGCACTTACTTTCTCGATGCTCCACTCACTGGAACATTGGGGTTGATTTACTAATACTGGAGAGTGCAAAATCTGGTGCAGCTGTGCATGGCAGCCAATCAGCTTCTAACTTCAGCTTGTTCAATTAAGCTTTGCCAAAAAAAATAAAAAAATTAAAATCGGATTGGTGCACCAGATTTTGCACTCTCTAGTTTTAATAAATCAACCCCAAAGTCACAAAAGAAAAGATGGTGTGAAAACAAGGGATGGCGAGCAAAAACGGGAGAGCCCTATTATAGTGTTGTTTCTTTGGTTTTTCATACCACAAATAGGAAAGATATATACAAAAGTGAGTACACCCCTAACATTTTTGTAAATATTTTATTCTATATTTTCATGTGAGAACACTGAAGAAATGACACTTGTCTACAATGTAAAGTAGTGAGTGTGCAGCTTGTATAACAGTGTAAATTTTCTGTCCCCTCAAAAAACTCAACCCACAGCCATTAATGTCTAAACCGCTGGCAGCAAAAGTGAGTACACCCCTAAGGGAAAATGTCCAAATTGGACCATTTTCTCTCCCTGGTGTCACGTGACTCGTTAGTGTTACAAGGTCTCAGGTGTGAATGGGGAGCAGGTGTGTTAAATTTTAGTGTCATCGCCCTCACTATCTCATACAGAAAGTTCAACATGGCACCTCATGGCAAAGAACTCTCTAAGGATCTGAAAAAAAGAATTGTTTCTCTACATAAAGATGGCCTAGACCAGTGATGGCAAACCTTGGCACCCCAGATGTTTTGGAACTACATTTCTCATGATGCTCCAGTACACTGCAGAGTGCATGAGCCTCATGGGAAATGTAGTTCCAAAACATCTGGGGTGCCAAGAATCGCCATCACTGGCCTAGGCTATAAGAAGATTGCCAAGACCCTGAAACTGAGCTGCAGCACGGTGGCCAAGACCATACAGAGGTTTAACAGGACAGGTTCCACTCAGAACAGGCCTCGCCATGGTCGACCAAAGAAGTTGAGTGCACAAGCTCAGCATCATATCCAGAGGTTATCTTTGGGAAATAGACGTATGAGTGCTGCCAGCATTGCTGCAGAGGTTGAAGGGGTGGGGCCCGTCAGTGCTCAGACCATACGGCGCACACTGCATCAAATTGGTCTGCATGGCTGTCATCCCAGAAGGAAGCTTCTAACACTTTAAAGTGGTTGTAAAGCCTAAACATTTTTTTACCTTAAAGCAGAGTTTCTCCCAAAAGTGGAACTTCCGCTTTACGGACCCCTGACCCTCTGACATTTGGCATGTCATTTTTTTGGGAGGGGCGAGCATGTACTTAGTTTTGACAGGTACCCACCAGCTCCCACTTCTGCTCGGGCCACTTAAGTTCCTCTCTCCCTCTCCCTCCCTGAAATCTTCTGGGACACGTCACAGGAAGATTGTCACGCTAGTGATGCCGGGGAGAGGCAGAGGAGAGAACGGGGGCTTCAAGCTGAACTGGTATGGGACAGGTGTGTGTTTATTAAAAGTCAGCAGCTATATAAATTGGAGCTGCTGATTTTTTTAATAAACAAGGAAATGGCTAAAGCTCCACTTTATTGCAGCACCCCCCACCCCTCCTTTTACTTACCTCGGCCCTCATTCGATCCAGCACCGTGCATGTCCGCAGATCGTTTCTTCCCTCACTTCCAGGTCTTGCTGGCTTTGCTGGGGCACCAGAAGCCATTGGCTTCCAGTGCTGTAAATCAAAGCAAGTGACAAGGGAGAGGGGGCGGGGCTTAGTCCCACCATCTGTGTCAATGGAGGCAGCAGCGTTGCTCGGGTGCAAGAATGCACGAGTGCCTCCATGGGAAGCGGCTTCTCATGGGGGCACTGGACAGAGGGGAGGAGCAGCAGCGGGGGACACAAAAAGAGGAGGTTACCTATATACTTACCTATACAGGGAAGTATAGAGATTATTAGTATTTTTTATTTTATTTTACTTTATAATCACTTTAAAGTGGTTGTATACCCACATTTTTAACTTTTACCTACAGGAAAGCCTATAATAAGGCTTACCTGTAGGTAAAAAAAATATCTCCTAAACCTGTACGGTTTAGGAGATATTCCCCTCGGTATGCGCCGCTGACTGCAGCGGCGCATGCGCACAAGGGGGTTCTCGCCGTCAAAATCCGGCAGCAGCCGAGCGGCCGGACTGAGTGACGATATCGCGGCTCCGGCCACTCACAGCGCCGGAGCCGTGATACCCGGAAGAAACGCCGAGGGAGCATGTCAGCTCCCTCGGCGTGGATCGGGCCAGATGTCGGGGCCTCGTTCTAAGGTAAGTATTTCATAATGAGCTAGTATGCGGTGCATACTAGCTCATTATGCCTTTTGCTTTGCAGGTTTAAAAAAAAAAATGTGCGGGTTTACTACCGCTTTAAGTTTCTGACAGTTTTCTGTGATAAACTGAATACAAATGTGCGGCCCTTTGGACCCATCAGGGACCACAGTTGACAACCACTGACTTATATATGCACTGTAGAATACTTTTCTTTCTTTTTTTTTTTCCTTTTTTATCGCAAAAAATAAAAAACGGAGTTGTGAATAAATACCACCAAAAGAAAGCACTATTTGTGCAAACAAAATGATAAAAATTTAATTTGGGTAGCATGACCGCACTAGCAGAGGGTTAAACCCGCCCCGCTAATGGCCAAAGAATACTTTTTCAATAGGGGTTGATTTACTAAAAATGGAGAGTACAAAATCTGGTGCAGTTCTACATAGAAACCAATCAGCTTTCAGGTTTTCTTTTGTCAAAGCTTATTTGAACAAGCTCAATTTAGAACCCGATTGGCTACCATGCACAGCTGCACCAGATTTCGCACTCTAGTTTTAATAAATTAACTCCAATGCAACCTCACTATATATGCTTTGTATTGCATGCCTTTGCAACCCATGTATTATGTCTGCATTTTCTTTTGCAGGTCTTGTTTGTGACGTATACTACAAAAAATTACAACCAAAAACTTTCAAACGAAAAAATAAATAAAAAAAAAAGACAAAAAAAGGAGATCGCCCACTACCCATTCCCTTGCTCGTTGCTATACTACCTGAATGGAGCAGTGAGACATAGGGGGTTATTTATGAAAGGCAAATCCACGTTGCAATGCAAGTGCACTTGGAAGTGCAGTCACTCTAAATCTAAGGCAGTGATTCTCAACCAGGGTTCCGTGGAACTCTAGGGTTCCTCCAGAGGTTGCTAGGGGTTCCTTCAGCATTGGGCCATTTCTGCCTCTCAGATAAGTTCCCACTGACACCATTGATCTTTTTAGTTATCTGTAAGAAGGTAATTCTTCCCAATGACCACAAGTGTAAGGATCATTCTTCCCACTGACCATCACACTAATGTATTATGAGTTGTAGATTTCTGATTTTTAGCAGGGGTTCCCCAAGACCGGAGAACTATTTCAAGGGTTCAAAGGTTGAGAAAGGCTGCTTTCGTAAACCCATGCTGATCACTACTAATGATACGCTTTTCATCAGCAAATACTCGGATCTGGTCCCTTATCATCCCCTCCAAGAGTTTACATACTATCGATGTCAGACTGACAGGCCTGTAGTTTCCAGGTATATGTATTTCTAATTTTTAGCAGGGGTTCCTTGAGGCCGGAGAACTATTTCAAGGGTTCCTCTGTGTTGAAAAGGTTGAGAAAGGCTGATCTAAGGGGTAGATCTGAAATGAGTGGAAGCTCTGCTGATTTTATCATCCAATCACGTGCAAGCTAAAATGCTGTTTTTTTATTTTCCTTGCATGTCCCCCTCGGATCTACAGCGACTTTACTTCCAAGTGCACTTGCAGTGCAAAGTGGATTTTCCTTTAGTAAATAACCCCCAAAGTCTTGTTTAAACTCAAACTAGATGTGGTGAGATCTTTCAGAAGGCTAAAGGCTTGCTCCCAAGTGCGTGAGCCTGACTATTGGCTGTTCAGACACCAAATGCTGTATAGTGGGAGAAAAAGGAAGCAAGTGCTCCCCCATAGCTAAAAGTACTTCACTTTACTCCAATTCAGCAGTAAGGTGTTTGACACGAAACTGCATGGGCAATGCACAGTTTAACTTATCTCACACAAAGTGGCCACCTTCAGCAGGTAGGTTTTTGGACGATAAACGACCGCAGTAGCTCTGTACGATTAATCTAAGCTGTGGTTACTTACAGAGAGATTAAAAAATATATATTATCAGTAAGAAGTTATAGCAGAGTTCATTCGCACCATACATGCTGTTTAGTGTATTAAGCTGCTCGGTTTCACATACAGGCGCTGTGATAAAGGGCAGGACAGAAAGAAAGATGGAAGCCGAGGCAACTGGAAACATGAACCAGCGCTGCTTGCAATGCTCCCGCTCCTACCTTGCAAGTCTTTCCTTATCCGCTGAACTCTGCTCATCGTCTGACCTGGAAACAAAACCAACCAGCTCAGCTGAGAGGACATCTGCAACGTTGTGCTGGATTACCTCAATGTACTGGTAATTCATTAAAGAGGAACGTGTTCCTTTTTTATATATAACTTTTAATATTTACTGTATGTGATCATTAACAGGATTAGTATACATTATCCATAAAAATTAAAAAGCACCTAATCTGTTGAGTTAGATCCACTTAATAACCACAAGCAGTCATTAGGAAGGTGTTGATGTAGCACTCATGTCAAGGGGCATGTAATCTCCAGCCCTGTTGGTAGTACACAGATAACGGCACCCTTCAATGACGGTGGATGAAGACTCTGATCTTGCCATACACAACATAAAGCCAATGTGTGACGTGAAACCCAATATGTTGGCTTCAGGTCATGTAACCCGTGTGCTAAGGAACATACCATCTACAGCAGTTATTCTCAACCAGGGTTCCGTGGAACTCTAGGGTTCCTCCAGAGGTTGCTAGGGGTTCCTTCAGCATTGAGCAATTTCTGCCTCTCAGATAAGTTCCCACTGACACCATTGATATTTTTAGCTCTCTGTAAGGAGGCAATTCTTCCCAATGACCACAAGTGTAAGGACCATTCTTCCCACTCACCATCACACTAATGTATCACGAGTTGTAGATTTCTCATTTTTAGCAGGGGTTCCCCGAGACCGGAGAACTATTTCAAGGGTTCAAAGGTTGAGAAAGGCTGCTTTCGTAAACCCATGCTGATCACTACTAATGATACGCTTTTCATCAGCAAATACTCAGATATGGTACCTTATCATCCCCTCCAAGAGTTTACATACTATCCATGTCAGACTGATAGGCCTGTAGTTTCCACGTATACGTATCATGTGTCCACTGTGGCAGCCAATTACAGTGGTCGCGTGATCTGCCGATTTTTCCTGCCCCCCAAAACTTCTTAAAGGGATGCAGGGCCAGGCAGGAAAGGAGTAAGCTACTAATACTTAATTGTATAACTAGAAAAGGTAAAACAGACTGTGTGTCCCTTAAAATTGCCTCCTGTATTCTAAAATATGGCGGCAGCCCTGCGTTATGCTTTGCCACCACAAGTGTAAAGACCATTCTTCCCACTGACCATCACATTAATGTATCATGAGTTGTGAGTTTCTAATTTTTGGCAGGGGTTCCTCGAGACCGGAGAACTATTTCAAGGGTTCCTCTGTGTTGAAAAGGTTGAGAAAGGCTGATCTACAGATAAAGTCTTGTCTACACAGTATTCCCATCGCACACTTTCCTGAAACAGGCCTGATCAGTGGCGGGTGCTGCATCGATTACCAGCTGGATACATCACCAATCAATGCACATATTTGCCAGCACACCATGGATGTGTTGTCCCAAGCTTTTATTGCAGAAAGATCACATCACCAAAAAACAAGTGCAACGTTTTGGAGCCTTGCAGGATCCCTTAGCCAGGCATGTGATAAGGATGCCATCACCTACGGGCGGCACAGTGGTGTAGTGGTTAGCACTCTCACCTAGCAGTAAAAAGCGTTGCTGGTTCGATTCTCAACCACGACACTACCTGCCTGGAGTTTGCATGTTCTCCCTGTGGCTGCGTGGGTTTCCTCCGGGTACTCCGGTTTCCTCCCACACTCCAAAGACATGCAGGTAGGTTAATTGGCTTCTGTCCAAAATTGGCCCTAGTATATGAATGGGGATTGGATTGTGGGCTCCTTGAGGGTAGGGACTGATGTGAGTGTGCAATGTACCGGGATAAGGACAATTGCAGACACTCAACCTTACTATGTAACTAACTATGTATCTGCCAAAGGGGTCCAGCGTGGCTCCGAAACATTGTTTTTTTTTGTGGTGTGATCTTTCTGCAATAAAAGCTTGGGACAACACTTGAAGATCCATGGTGTGCTGTCGAATATGTGCATTGATCTACAGATGGACAAGTTTTTGCATATCTAGTAGTAGGTCACATTCACTTACCTTGTTCTGTAATGCTAAAGACGTTTAGTAGCTTATCCATGCCCCTTCTTCAGTTCTAATGAGTGTCAGGAATATACTCCAGTGCTTATATCCACTTGAGTAGTACCATCACCTTGATCAAATTGCCATGGAAAGGCAGACGTTATTTTCCAAGACATCAACAGGAGATGTATGTATATATAGTGGAACCACCCTTTTCTAGCTACAGTATGCCACCCTTGGTGTCAGGAAGGCCTCATAGATGTTATTCCTTCCATTTACATGACTGAAGAGGTGAACTGTCAAAATATCAAGATAGAGTTATGAAAACGGCATTATATGTGGAAGAGAGATTATGACGAAGGTCCCCAATGATGGTTGCTTCAGTTTGATGTAGATGCCCTCTTGCACATTTCTTGAAAACCAGATGTCCTCTCTTTCCGAAAAAGGGGACCTTGCTGTCATCAAAAGACCATAAATCACACAAATTTGGAAAGCAAGGACAACTGGTTCACAGGAAGGTGAAAGAGTCCATCTAATTTAGACTGGAACTATTAAACAGGGGTGGGGCCTTCGTCATCATCATTATCTGTCTTTCACAGGTAATGACATTTTAACATCTCCACCCCGGCAATTTAACAATTGACACCTGCAGCCAAGTAAATCAAAAGGATTAACACCTACGAAGCCTTCCTGACACTAATATTTGGATTATGTAACTATAACAGGGTGGTTCCACAATGTTCACACTTCGTCCAGGCAATAAATGGTAATTGAATCAAGGTGTCGGTACTACACACACGTAAGAATATAAATACTGGGGTATTTTCCAGACACTCATTAGAACTTAAGAAGTGGATTGGATAAATCCAGGTGAATGTGACTTAATACTGAATATTCCATGGCCAGGAAAAAAAGGATAACCTTAACAGGCAAATGTATGCATTATACCACCACTATCCCTCCCTCCTTTTAAGACAAGTTCAAAAATACCCCCCTCCCCCAGATATTTGTTGAAATTAATAGTCCGGTGATAGAATCTCTTTAAAATTAAGATTGTACATTTAAACTTCCAAGGCAGGTTTGAAGCCAACTGGTGGCTCTAAAAGGCTTCTTAAGTACCGACATTTCTCATGAGAGATGCCGAAAAGAAGGGGTACTCTCCAGAATCTCCTTCTAGAGCAGTGGTCTCCAAACTGTGGCCTGAGGGCCAGTTGCAGCCCAATTTTTAGCCTTTAACTGGTGCTTGAGGCACTGACACCAACGATGGGGCAAAATTCCTCCCACTGACACCAATGATGGGGCAAAATTCCTCCCACTGACACCAACGATGGGGCAAAATTCCTCCCACTGACACCAATGATGGGGCAAAATTCCTCCCACTGACACCAACGATGGGGCAAAATTCCTCCCACTGGCACCAACGATGGGGCAAAATTCCTCCCACTGGCACCAACGATGGGGCAAAATTCCTCCCACTGGCACCAACGATGGGGCAAAATTCCTCCCACTGACACCAATGATGGGGCAAAATTCCTCCCACTGACACAAACGATGGGGCAAAGTTCCTCCCACTGACACCAATGATGGGGTACTATTTCTCCCACTGACACCCACGATGGGGCACTATTTCTCCCACTGACACAGATGAGGCACTATTCCTTCCACTGACCAACGATGGGGAACTATTCCTCTCACTAACACCAACGATGGGGAACTATTCCTCTCATTGACACCAACGATGGGGAACTATTTCTCTCACTGACACCAACGATGGGGCACTAGTTCTTTCACTGACACCGATGGGGCAATGTTCTTCCCAGTGACATCAACGATGGGGCAATATTCCTCCTCCTACTGACCACAGGCACCCTGCAACTGAACACCACACCCAAGATATTGTTAACTCTAAAAGCACTTTCGCATTGGGGGGCGTTGGCGGTAAAGCGCCGCTATTTTTAGCACCACTTTACCGTCGTTTAAAGTCTGAAGGACAGTGAACTGGCCCCTTGTTTGGAAAGTTTGGAGACTCCTGTTCTAGAGGATAACCCAGATCCATGTCTGTATTTTAGTAGCACAAATATCTAGATTTCATTAAACATTCCCAAAACTGAAGATTTTTCCAATGGCTTCTATGATTAAACATGGTAATAATGCACCACAAACATCATAGCACAATCTTTTAAAGCCTAACTTTAGTTAGATAGAAAAAAAAATAAAAATCAGCACAAAAGGGGGCATGATTTACTATTTCAATGTATTCATTGTGCTGCTGACTTCTTCCTCTTCTGACCCCCCCCTACCCCAGCCTCAGAACTGTGGAAACTGTAACTGGCACCCATCAAAAGGTGCCCGACTATACCCGTCCTTTCCACTCCAAATGTAACAAGATCTATGAATGGAGGACAAGCAGATGATTAAAAAGGTCCACCTCCCTTATTCATAGAGTGCCTTTCATTCAATGAACAGTTAGCGCAGCCGCCTTAATCTCCTGGTATGTGTACCCAACTATGCACAGCCTCCTCCTCCATTCATAGGAAGCCATACTATATCTTCTATGAATGAAACACAATCTATGAATGAAGGACCAGCAGATAGTTGAGAGGCCCACCTCCTTCATTCATATTCGCTATACTAAAGGTTTTATGAATGGTGGAGGTGGGCAGAAAGGGCAGGCAAGGCTGTCACAGCTCTCGGAACTCCATTAACCCCAGTTGCACCAGATGATTAAAAGGGTGGGGGGGGGGGGTGAGGTCATAGAAGGAAGACCACGACACCATCTGCCTGGAGTTTGCATGTTCTCCCTGTGCCTGTGTGGGTTTCCTCCGAGTACTCCGGTTTCCTCCCAAGACATGCTCGTAGGTAAAGCAGATCCTAAATTGGCCCTAGTATGTATGAATGTGTGTTAGGGACCTTAGGTTGTAAGCTCCTTGTAGGGACCTTAGGTTGTAAGCTCCTTGTAAGGACCTTAGGTTGTAAGCTCCGTGGGCAGGGACTGATGTGAATGTACAATGTATATTTAAAGTGCTGCGTAAATTGATGGTGCTATATAAGTACCTGAAATAAATAATAAATACATTTCAAAGAACGTATGAGCTAGCAGCACAAGGGACCCATTGAATTATTAGTATATTATTTTTTTTTATTATTATTATTTTTTTTTTTTATAAGACTTGGGCTTTAAGCACCATGCATGCATGCTAAGATCTGCTACCCCAATACAGATGTGAATATCACAGTCCTAGCAAACTGAAACCCCGCCTTTTGGCTCCAACTTTATACTTTAAAAGCAGCATTTTGGAAGATGGAAGGGCAGAACTAGCAGCCATGGCCTGGCTACGATTCAGGCGCACCCGCCAGACAAGACTGCACAGACTCAGAAATCCTTCAGCATATAAAGTGGATCACGTAGACGTATCTCACATATGTATAAGCCCTTGTACACACGGTCGGACATTCCGACCACAAAATCCGTCAGATTTTTTCCGACGGATTTTGTCCGAAACTGGGTGTTGCATACACACCGTCGGACAAAGTTGTCAGAAAAACTGATCGTTCGGAACGCGATGACGTTCGTTTGTTACGATGGCACTACGTTCAGGCCAGTAGCCAATAGCTTTGGTCTCGTAATTAGATCTGAGCATGCGTGGCACTTTGTCCGATCGGAATTCTCTACAAACGATCGGACATGTTGTGGGAAAATTTTATATCCAGCTCTCAAACTTTGTTGGTCGGACATTCCGACAGAAAAAGTCAGATGGAGCCCACACACAGTCGGATTATCCGACAACGCGGTCCGATTGGACATTTTCAGAATTTCCGACCGTGTGTACAGGGGCTAAGGGTGTGTGGAAGAAGTCCAGTTTTAAGATATATGTATAAAAAGTGTTCTGATTTAATGGGCCATAATGGGCTTTTTTAGGGCGGATTGCAGGCGCTATTTCTAGCGCTATAGCGCCTGCAAAACGCCCTGGTGTGAAAGGGGTCTTACTGTACAAGGTGATCTGTTTGATTTCAGGATGGAGTTCTACTTTAAAGTGGTTTGGTACCTAAAAATGAAAGTTCATGTTATTAAAATCAACAGATAGCATACTTACCTAAACGAACCCTGGAAAAAAAAAATATTATTTACTTACCTTTTATTTCAAATGTTTCAGCTGACTTCCGGGTTGTCCTCCCGTGGGAGTAGGCGTGGCTATCGTCCTCGCAATGGTCCCTGGGAAATTTCCCAAGAATCCATGGGGGACAATGAAAGTTTTTCTTTCCTTGTCACTGCTCTCACTGAGCATGTGCAAGATGGAGCGGAGCATGCTGGGAGCCAGACGTCATCATATACCAGGAAGTAAATGCCTGTGGGCTTCAGACGCCCACAGTTAAAATGGAAAACGCCAGAGCAGGTTTTTATAAGTCATCCTGAGGAAAAGATTCGTCGTGCCGGGGGTCAAATAAACGCCGGACGTGGATGCCAATCGAAGGTAGCACTCGCCCACCAGTGAGACAGGTAAGAAAAAAAGAAAAAAAGAGCGGAATCCCGCTTTAAGCCACCAGCATCAACCCCCAGCTAAAAGTTCCGTTTGGGTGGGCTGACCTTTTTTTGTGTTGCTAAAAGGCCAATAGCCTACAGCATACCAACAAGAGAGATCATTTCTCAGTCTTTGTTTGCTCTTGACATTTTAGCAGATACAGATGCTGCAATTTAATTAGTAACAAATACTTTTCATAATGGAAAATAACAAAAACAGCATTCTCAAAAGGCATCTGGATTACCCAAGCACAGGATATTATGCAACATTAACTCAGACGAGGAGTCAACAGACCCTTTTTAATGTAAAAATATTCTTGGACAGAACTACTAAATACAGTACAGATTTACAACCCCGGACAAGATTATACTCAATCCTGAGCAAATGCTCTACAGAAGGAAAAACTTATTATGCCGTGTACACACAACCGGACTTTGACGGACTAGGTCAGACGGAACGAATCCGCCAGACAATTCGATCGTGTGTGGGCTTCATCGGACCTTTGCTGTCTAAAAATCAGACGGACTTTAGATTTAGAACATGTTTCAAATCTTTCCGATGGACTCGAGTCCAGTCTAAAAATTTGTTCGTCTGTATGCTAGTCCGACGGACGAAAACCAACTCTAGGGCAGCTATTGGCTACTGGCCATGAACTTCCTTATTCTAGTCCGGTCGTACGTAATCACGTTCGAATCCGTCGGACTTTGGTGTGATTGTGTGTAGCCAAGTCCGTTAGTTCGGAAAGTCCGTTGGAACTCCGCCGGAAGTCCGTCGGGAAGACTGTCGGACCTAGTGCATCGAAAAGTCCGGTCGTGTGTACGCGGCATTAGGGGAACAGGAATGGTGGGGAAACATCTTCACAAAACACCAATGTTATCAATACAGATGGTTCCCTTTGTTATGAAAGAGAATAGGATTTTTTTACAATATAAAATCTTTTTCTTGGAGTCCATTGAGGGATAGAGGGAGTATTTAAAGTATCACTAAACCCACCTCATAAAAAAACTCTCAATAAATGGTGTATTACATGCTGTTCATAGTCATCACTATTAGGGTTGCAGCGATACCGATACTAGTATAGGTGCCGATACCAAGCATTTGCCCGAGTACTTGTACTCGGGCAAATGCTCCGATGCATGATCCGATACCTGGGCAGTCAAGAGTGATCAGTGCGGCGGTGGGGGAGTTACAATCACCGATCTCCCTGTATAGAGTACAATAAAGCAGCTGACAGCCGCTTCTCCTCCTCTCCCTCCCCGCAGTTTTCAGCTGCTTTATTGAAATTTATACAGGGAGATCGGTGATTGTAACTCCCCCACCGCCCGCACCGATCTTCCCCGACTGTCCCCTGCGTCCTCCTCCAGTCCCTCCTGTCCTCGATGATGGAGAGCAGGGGAAGGAGCTCGTAAATACGTAATTTACCGACTCCTTCCTTTTCCGAATGAACATTCACTGACTATCCATTCATAACTGAGCATCGCAAACTATGTTTATGATGCTTCAGTTTATGAATGGAGAGGAGCCGCTGTCTCTGTCCATTCATCTTCAGTGCAGCTGAGGCTGCAGAGAAAGGGACTGAGGAATCTCTGTCCTTAGTCCCTTGCTCTGTCTCAAAAGGGAGATGTCAGGGGCCTGTTAAAGTGGTTGTAAACCCTTACAAACCACTTTGACCTACAGGTAAGCCTAGATTAAGGCTTACCTGTAGGTCCAAGAAATATCTCCTAAACCTACATGGTTTAGGAGATATTTAGTAAAAGACAGTGACACCTGTCTATCGCCGTTAGCAGCATGCCACTGCTAACGGCGAAATGCCGTTAGTGGCGGCCCCCATACGCATGAGTGACGTCATCGCTGCTCTGGCTCTGTGAGTGGCCGGAGCAGCGACACCCAGAAGAAGATGGACGCTCTGGACTACAGCGGTGACTTCGCTGGCTCCTGTGTCAGGTAAGTGACACATAATGGACTACTATGCGATGCATAGTAGCCCATTATGTTTTACCTTTGCAGTAAGACAAAGAGGAAGTAAACCCATCAGGGTTTACTTCCTCTTTAAGACCCCTGATAGCTCACCAAAGCCACCCCCAGCAGGGCTGATAATAAAATAAAAATTAAAAATAAAGAATTGTAATAAATACATATTTAAAAAGTTTCAATTGTAAAAATAAAATAAAAAAAACACACTGACACCATCTACTCCCCCCCCCCCCCCCAAAAAAAGAAAACATTGTATAAATATTAAAATAATTTAAAAAAAACATTAAAAACTACTGACAGTCCACGCATCATCAGTTCTGGATATTAGTGTTACTGTCACGACATTAAAAAAAAGTATCGGTATCAGCGAGTACTTGGAAAAAAAAAAAAAGGATTGGTACTTGTACTCAGTCTTAAAAAACTGGTATCGTTACAACCCTAATCACTGTGAGATTAGTTTTCTGTATTCCGAAAAAAAAACTGGTTTGATCGTGCTGCTCTCTATCGCCCCCTTCTGTCCATGTCTCCACTGCAATGTAGGTTTTTGCATTTCGCAGCTAGTACACATTTTCAGTTTTCAGTGAGTTCTATGCTGAGCATTTCCTCCCCATCACATCTGAAGCAGCCCATGTGACTATAGAGAGTCACACATGTGGGCGTATACACAGTGGTAAATGACAGCCCACTCCCTCCCTCCTCTTCCATGCCCCCTAACCAGCTAAACACAATGGCGACAGGATATTACATCTTGATTGATGGAAGCTTCACCTCCCTCTTATCCTAAGACACAGGCTGGGGGTACATGAGACACACAGCCTGTGACTGGCAGAAATCCGCCCCACACCATGTCAATGCCAAAAAAAAAAAAAAGAAGAAAGATTTAATTTCAATTATATATTTGTATGATGTTTTAAAGCAGTATATTCATATTAATTTGTTATTTTTACTCTGTATTCCAAAGGCTGTTTTTTTTTATATTGAACAGAAGAGGACTAGAAGCTCCTCCTGTCACTGTTTCTCTGCAGACAGGCTGGGGGAGAGCTGGGTCATGTGACAGCTGTATATTGATTGGGAAAAAGGTACTTAGATGATTTTATTTTATTTTTTATTAAAATAAATACAGTGCCATCATCCATATACAGAAATAAAAGAGACAACGTAAATTAAAGTGTGTGATTAATATCCCTTTAACTTGTAGGTTATACTGTCACTGTCCAAGACCAAACCCTATGGTCCATGCCTACAGACCTCAGATTGTAGATTAAGCGTTTATGGGGAACTGCATCAAATGCTTTTGCAAAATCCAAACACACCACATCCACAGATCTCCCCCTGTCTAGATGGCAGATCACTCCCTCCAAGAAAATGTTAAGGCCCCTTTCACACTTGTGTGACCTGAAAGTCTCGTAATTTTGCAGTGATATTTTGCCGCGACTTTAACCACTTGCCGACCGCTGAACACTAATATACATTGGCACAATGGCAGCGGTGGGAAAATGGGCGTACCTGTAAGTCCCCTTTAAGAGCCGGGGATAGCAGGCACGCGGGACCGGCGGGCATCCCTGCGATCGTGCCGCGGAGCCTCAGAACGGGGAAGTGCCTATGTAAACAAGGCTTTCCCCCATTCTGGCTTGTGTCATGACACAGATCACCGCTCCCTGTCATCAGCCATGTGACTTGAAGCCCACCCCCTCCCCCAGTTAGAATCACTCCCTAGGACACACTTAACCCCTTCATCGACCCCTAGTGGTTAACCCCTTCACTGCCAGTGTCATTTACACAGTAATCAGTGCATTTTTATAGCGCTGATCGCTGCATAAATGACAATGGTCCCAAAATAGTGTGAAAAGTGTTCGATGTGTCCGCCATAATGTCACAGTCCCAATAAAAAAAAAATTTGAATAATAATAATAATAAAAAAAAAAAAAGATCGCAGATCGCCGCCATTACTAATTAAAAAAAGAATGTAAAATAAAAATGCCATAAAACTATCCCCTATTTTGTAGACGCTATAACTTTTGCGCAAACCAATCAATATACGCTTATTGCGATCGAACACATATCGGCCTAAACTGAGGAATAAAACTGTTTTTTAATATATATTTTTGAGGGATATTTATTATAGCAAAAAGTAAAAAATATTGTTTTTTTTTTTTTCAAATCTGTCGCTCTTTTTTTGATTTATATAGCGCCAACAGTTTACGAAGCACTTTACAATATAAAAGGGAGAAAATACAATTATAATACAATAAAATACAAAAGGATTAAGAGGGCCCTGCTCAGAAGAGCTTACAATCCAATAGAGAAGAGCTTACAATCTAATACTGCAGTGGCTATTTATAGTACTGATCGCTGTATAAATTACAATGGTCCCAAAATAGTGTCAAAAGTGTCCGATGTGTCCACCATAATGTCACAGTCCCAATAAAAATCGCAGATCGCCGTCATTACTAGTAAAAAAAAAAAATTATAATAAAAATGCCATAAAACTATCCCCTATTTTTTAGACGCCATAATGTTTGCACAAAGCAATCAATATACGCTTATTGCGATTTTTTTTTTATAACCAAAAATATGTAGAAGAATACGTATCGGCCTAAACTGGAAAAAAATATTTATTTTTATATAATTTGTTTTAGGGATATTTATTATAGCAAAAATTTACAAATATTGCTTTTTTTTTCAAAATGTTTTTTGTTTATAGCGCAAAAAATAAAAAAACGCAGAGGTGATCAAATACCACCAAAAGAAAGCTCTATTTGTGGGGAAAAAATGGACATCAATTCTGTTTGGGTGCAATGTCGCACAACTGCGCAATTGTCAGTTAAAGGGATGCAGTGGCGCATCACAAAAAGTGCTCTCTGGTCAGGAAGGGGGTAAAATCTTCCGGGGCTGAAGCGGTTAAGCAATGTCTACCCTGTTTCCCCGAAAATAAGACCTAGTGTGATTGTCGGTGATGGCTGCAATATAAGCCCTACCCCCCCAAATAAGCCCTAGTTAAAGTCATTGTAGGTCTTATTTTCAGGGTAGGGCTTATTTTCAGAGAAACCAGGTAGGGCTTTTTTGGGGAGTAGGGCTTATATGGCAGACAATCACGCTAGGTCTTATTTTCGGGGGAAACCGGGTATGTAAACATGAGGTCTATGGACCTCAAATCGCATCAAAGTCAGACCAGAGTAGTGCAAGGACTACTTTGAAGTCGCAGAGACTTGAAGTCACACAGATATGAATGGTACTCCTTGGAAAACACGGGGAACGACTTGTCATGCGACTTTGCAGTCCCAAGTTGCAGGACAAATCGCACAAGTGTGAATAGGGCCTTACAGATTGGTCTGGCAGGAACGACCCTTTCCTCAGTGATTCTCAGACAGGGTTTCGTGCAACTCTAGGGTTCCTCTGGGAGGATGCTAGGGGTTCCTTCAGCATTGGCAATTTCTGCCTCTCAGATAGGTTCCCACTGACACCATTGATCTTTTTAACCATCTGTAAGGGGGTAATTCTTCCCAATGACCACAAGTGTAAGGACCATTCTTCCCACTCACCATCACACTATTGTATCATGAGTTGTAGAATTTTTAGCAGGGGTTCCCCCGAGAACGGAGAACTATTTCAAGGGTTCAAAGGTTGAGAAAGGCTGCTTTCGTAAACCCATGCTGATCACTACTAATGATACGGTTTTCATCAGCAAATACTCAGATATGGTCCCTTATCATCCCCTCCAAGAGTTTACATACTATCCATGTCAGACTGATAGGCCTGTAGTTTCAGGTATATGTATCATGTGTCCACTGTGACAGCCAATTACAGTGGCCACGTGATCTGCCGATCTTTCCTGCCCCCCAAAACTTCTTAAAGGGATGCAGGGCCAGGCAGGAAAGGAGTAGGCTACTAATACTTAATTGTATAACTAGAAAAGGTAAAACAGACTGTGTGTCCCTTAAAATTGCCTCCTGTATTCTAAAACATGGCGGCAGCCCTGCGTTATGCTTTGCATCTGTTGTACACTGCAGCTGTTTTATGTAGAGCACATTAGATACAGAAGTAGATGAGGAAACGCATTAACTAAACTCAATTAAAAGACAATTATTGAAGCAGGAGGGTTCCTGCCCTCGCCCACACTCCGCTATCTGATGCTAGCAGGACGTCACACAAATGACATCTACCTGCAGGATAAGGTTGTAAACAGACACAGCTTACCTTGCAAACCTCTCCTTGTCATTGGGAAGCTGGTCATCATCACACCTGGAATTCACAAGATATACGAGTTAATTAGACATAGCAGACTGGCATTTATTTGAGCGCTCCTTCGGCGCCAGTCCTAAATCAGAAATATACATTTTATTTGCCGTAAGAAATATAAAAGATCCTAAAAAAATAGCCTGTCTATAGGGGGAAAAAAAGAAAAGAAAATACTTTTTGCTAGAAAACTACCGTATTTTTCGGACTATAAGGCGCACTTAAAAGCCTAAATTTTCTCACAAAATCGACCGTGCGCCTTATAATGCGGTGCGCCTTATATATGACCTGTTGACATCGCTGGAGTTCTTTGGTTAATGCACCCGGAATGATGGCAAGCACCGAATTCGTTTTCTTCACTTGGGCTTTGACAGTATCTGTCAGATGGGCGCGCATGGAGTCACAGATCAATAGGGATGGAGATTCGTGGAAAAAGCCACCCGGTCTCTTACCGTAAACCGACGTACCGTAAACCTCTCTCAGGTTGTTCTACTGCGTGACTGATAGCGATGAGTTTGAAATCCGCTTCGTAAGCATGTCTCTTAACAGGAGCCATTTTTGGGGCAGCGGGTATACCGTAGAAAATTAACGAATGAATGCGCACACCTCCTGACTAAGATGGCCGTAATGCCCAATCCAAGCAGTGCAGCTTCGTGGGATTACCAAAGCTAGGAAGCTGCACTGCTTGGATTGGGCATTATGGCCATCTTAGTCAGGAGGTGTGCGCATTCATTCGTTAATTTTCTACGGTATACACGCTGCCCCAAAAATGGCTCCTGTTAAGAGACATGCTTATGATGCGGATTTCAAACTGAAGGCTATCAGTCATGCAGTAGAGCATGGAAATAGAGTAGCTGCGAGAGAATTCAACATTAATGAATCAATGGTACGGAAGTGGAGGAAGCAAGAAGATGCCCTGCGCCAGGTAAAGAAGACCAAACTGAGTTTCCGAGGAAACAAAGCAAGATGGCCACAGTTGGAGGACAAAATTGAACAGTGGGTTATTGAACAGAGAACCGCAGTTAGAAGTGTCTCTACTGTCTCTATTCGACTCAAAGCAACAGCGATCGCACGCGACATGGAGATCAACAACTTTCGAGGAGGTCCCTCTTGGTGCTTCCGTTTCATGAAAAGGCGGAATCTCTCTATCCGCACAAGAACCACTATGTCACAGCAACTGCCAAAGGATTACGAAGAAAAGCTGGCCATTTTCCATACCTACTGCAAGAACAAGATCAATGAACAGAAAATCCGACCAGAGCACATCACCAACATGGACGAGGTACCCCTTACCTTTGATATCCCTGTAAACCGTACTGTCGAGAGAACAGGGACCAGTACGGTATCTATACGCACTACAGGAAACGAGAAGTCATCCTTCACTGTAGTTCTCGGTTGCCAGGCTAATGGCCAGAAACTACCACCCATGGTAATTTTCAAGAGGAAGACTCTGCCAAAAGAAAAGTTTCCGGTTGGCATCATCATCAAGGCTAACCCGAAGGGCTGGATGGACGAGGAGAAGATGAGTGAGTGGCTGAGAGAGGTTTACGTCAAGAGACCGGGTGGCTTTTTCCACGAATCTCCATCCCTATTGATCTGTGACTCCATGCGCGCCCATCTGACAGATACTGTCAAAGCCCAAGTGAAGAAAACTAATTCGGTGCTTGCCATCATTCCGGGTGGATTAACCAAAGAACTGCAGCCACTAGATATAGGTGTCAACAGGTCATTTAAAGTTAAATTGCGAGCTGCGTGGGAGCATTGGATGACAGAAGGCGAACACACATTCACCAACACAGGGAGGCAACGCCGGGCGAGTTACGCCACTATCTGCCAGTGGATCGTGGATGCCTGGGCGAAGGTATCAGTCACCAGTGTAATCCGAGCTTTCAAGAAGTCCGGAATTATCACTGAACAGCTAAGTACCGATACCGATGACAGCAACGAGACTGACTCGGATACTGATGAGAATGATGAGAGGGATACGGGCGTGCTTGATGCCGCAATCGCCCAATTGTTAAACTCAGACACTGAAGATGAAGAATTTGATGGATTTGCGGGAGAAGAATAAAGTGAAAAAGTGAGTGTCTGGTTTTGTACGGTATTCACCGGTAACTGAACAGTGTTAAGAGTTATTGAAGAATAAAGTGAAAAAGTGAGTGTCTGGTTTTGTATTTAACTGAACAGTGTTAAGAGTTATTGTTATAGACCATTTTATGGTTATTGCTAAAGAGTTGAATAAAATTTGACTTACAGTACCGCATCAGAGTTTTGTTTCATTAAATGCGCCTTATAATCCAGTGCGCCTTATAGTCCGGTGCGCCTTATATATGGAAATATCCCATTTTATCAGCCCATCTTTGCTAGTGCGCCTTATAATCCGGTGCGCCTTATAGTCCGAAAAATACGGTACTTAGAACTCTGAAACATTATACTTTTTTTTTTTTTTTTTTTAACAGAGCTTTCTTTTGGTGGTATTTGATTACCTCTGTGGTTTTTATTTTTTGCGCCATAAACAAAAACATTTTGAAGGAAAAAAAAACGTAATTTTTTTTAACTTTTTGCTATAATAAATATTCCCTAAAAAAAAAAAAAAAAAATTTATATATATATATATATATATATATATATATATATATATATATATATATATATATATATATATATATATATATATATATATATATATATATATATATAAAAAACTAATTTTCTCCTCAGTTTAGACCAATATGTATTCTTCTACATTTTTTTGGTAAAAAAAAAAAAAAAAAAATCCCAATAGGTGTATATGGATTGGTTTGCGCAAAGGGGATAGTTTTATGCATTTTTAGTATAAATTTATTTATTTTTTTACTAGTAATGGCGACAAGCTGCAATTTTTATTGGGACTGCAACATTATGGCGGATACGTCGGACAGTTCTGACACATTTTTGGGACCATTGGTGATCAGTACTATAAAAATGCACTGATTACTGTAAAAATATAACTAGCAGGGCTTAACACTGGGGGCCGATCAAGGGGTTAATTGTGTTCCCTGACTGTGTGTTCTAACTGAAGGGGGAGGGGACGGTGTAGGGGAAGAGATAGATCGTCTGTACATATGAACAGACGATCTGTCTCTTCTCTCCTCAGAGAACCGGAAACTGTGCTTACACACACAGATCCCATTTTTCGGTGTGCCTGAGCGATCGCGGGAGCCCGGCGGTGATCGCAAACGTCAGGCACTCGCATTGGCTCCGTGGGCGAGCAAGTGGCGCGCGGGCGCCCCTAGTGACCAAATCTGGAAGCGACGTAACATGACGGCGATTCACGCAGCCGAGCCATGTTGCTGTAGTAGAACTGCGGCGGCTGATCGTTAAGAGGTTAAAGAGGATTGTGCGCCGCATTTGGAGATTTCATAATTTGCCGCGTCGCGAATGTTAATTCTCCCTTACAAGCGTTAGTTTACAAGACCGACCGCTTCTGCTTCCGAGCCTGTGTGTTTGTACTTTGGACTTTTGTCCGACGGACTTGTGCACAAAGTCAGTCAACAAACATCTGTTAGGGGATAATTTGAGAACCTGCCATCCAACATTTGTTGGCGGAAAGTCCGACAACAACTGTCCGATGGAGCGTACACACGGTCGGACTTACCGCCAACAAGCTCACATCCAACATTTCCCGCCGGAAAATCCGATCGCGTGTGTGCGGCATTACAGTCCTGTCACCGGCGAGAATTCACCAGTAACATGATCACCGATATATAGGAGTCTCGCTTTCACTGGCTAAGCAAGGAAAGCATCGCTCCATTACTGGCGTAAAAGCGGCAAATTGCAGGTCACCAGAAAAACAGTGACATCACGCTCATTCGGCTAGCAAGGAAGCGCCACCTGCAAGCAGCAGGTGAGTGTTTAAAGAGGAACTCCCCCTAGAAGTACCCCTTACCAAGATACGATGACCTTTCACCTAGAATATTCCATGGGGAACTAGGAGCTTCCTCCCGTTTTTTCCTGTATGTCCCCTTCCTCATCTCCCGGGCGAGACACAATTGGCCGATCCCTGGCATGTGGAATCACACAGTCCCTTTTTATCAGTCCATACATGAGTATTTTTCAGCAAGGCTACTTACTTTTCCATTTATTTTTAACTTCCCTGTGTTTGTTAGTCACATTAGATCATTGGTTTTCTATATTCCCTTTTTCAGAACTTTGATGCATTCTGCTCCTGATGAGTAGCTATGAAACGCGTTGAGACTATTTCTGATGCATCTACCATACACTAAGAATTTAGATGGTTCTAGCACGTCTTACATTCCATTTTGTGACATTGTTCATCTTTTACATGGGGGAATTATATATAGAATTTCATTTATTGTGTCATATTGTTATATTTTTTTACTACGCATTGAACTTTTTATGGTTCCATGCATGCTATATTGTTTTATGTTATGCCAATTATAAACATTACTTGTTTATACCCATATGATTCAGTTTGGTTCCACCACGCACACCTCATTCAAAGTCCCAACCTCCCCTCCTCTAAACTTAAAGAGGAACTCCACTTTTGTTGAGAAAAACAAAACAAAAACATTCTTATGCCTTGTACACACAAAAAAATCCGTTGGATATTTTTCCGACTGATTTTGTCCTAAACTTGTGTTGCATACACACGGTCAGACAAAGTTGTCAGAAAATCCGATCGTTCGGAACTAGGTGGCGTTCGTTCGTTACGACGGGACTACGTTGCGGCTAGTAGCCAATAGCTTTGGTCTCCTAATTTGATCTGAGCATGCGTGGCACTTTGTCCGATCGGAATTCTCTACAAAACGATCGGAAAAAGTCCGATCGGATCTTGTTGACGGAAAATTTGAGATCCTGCTCTCAAATTTTTTCCGTTGGAATTTCCGACGGAAAAAGTGCAATAGAGCCCACACACGGTCAGATTTTCCTGACAATAAAATCCGATCGGACATTTTCCGTTGGAAATTCCGACGGAAAAGGTCCGATCGGATTTTATTGTCAGGAAAATCTGACCGTGTGTGGGCTCTATTGCACTTTTTTCGTCGGAAATTCCAACGGAAAAAATAGAGCCCACACACGATCGGATTTTCTGACAATATAATCCGATGGAAAAGGTCCGATCGGAATTTCCGACTGTGTGTACAGGGCATTATTCTGAAGAAATAGCTGTTGGGTTATCGGTGTCCATGTGCCAAGTGACTCTAAAGCCCCATACACACGATCAGATTTTCTGTTGATTTTTGTCTTCAGATTTACCCAAACCATGTAGTGCAAGTGCCTGCCTGATTGCATACAAATTGAAACTCCTCAGGTTTGACCTCATATTATATGGTTTTGGTAAATCTGAAGACAAAGATCAGCAGAAAGTCTGATAGTGTGTATGGGGCTTAACAGGAGTGATTTTCTAATTATCAATTAGCTGCTGCACTTGCAGGGTTCTGCACTTTCAGCTGCTGCACCAAGGAAAGTGGGAGGGTCTGCATCCCTTTAAGTGTAATTTCCCTTTGGGAGTATCTCACCAAAAATGATATTTTTGTTGCAGAGGATGCCCAAAATTTGACCGGCATCTTAGTGCAAACTTCTGAGAAATAAAATGTCTTATATTGGGGGGGGGTTTGTACACCATCTGTGTACAGAACGCCTCCAGGCAGCCATATTACATTGAATTTTACTAGGGTTGTCCTGATACCACTTTTTAAAGGCCGAGTACAAGTACCATAATTTTTTTTAAGTACTCGCCGATAAGAATTACCAATACTTTTTATTGTTTATGTCATCTGACAGCTTTCAAAGCACAATACAGACTATTGAGGTCTATGATATGGTAGCACTGAATGATGGGCTCTGATAGGTGGCACTGACTGATGGCTGGCACTGATAGGTGGCACTTATGGGTACTGACTGGTGGCTGCCACTGATGGCACTTATGGGCACTGATAGGTGGCACTGACTGGTGGCTGTCATTGATAGGTGGCACTTATGGGCACTGATAGGTGGCACTGACAGGTGGCACTTATGGGCACTGAGAGGTGGCACTGGTGGCTGGCACTGATAGGTGGCACTTATGGGCAGGCACTGAAATGCAGCAATAAAGGACACGAGATGAGAGGAAAGGATTTATTTTGCAATGCTATGCTGCCTGCGAAGCCCATCTTGGTACACCCTGCACTCAGCCACAGTAAGCAGCGGCGGACATCTTGTTACACCCAGCCCGAACTATATGGGCTGGGTGTAACAAGAGACCGCTGCTGGCTTTCTGCGGCCAAGTGCTGTGTGTACCAAGATGGGAGTCAGGATGTTAAACCGCTGATGGCGACACGGAACATCACTTCCGCTACCGAATGCGACTGCTCCGGTCACCACTCCTGATGGCGCATGCGGCTGCACCCCTGCCACCTTACACTGCTGGAGGACTCACTCTCCACTTCACCCTCTGATTTCCGGGTGGCACGCAGCAACGCCGCCTCTCCCAGGTATCAGATTAATCGGGAGCATTTGTGCGAGTTCAAGTACTCACGCAAATGCTTCGGTATTGGGACAACCCTAAAATTTTACAGAAAATCACAGATGGCAAACAAAGAGAACGTTTAATAACATTTAACTACAATATGACTTGTGTAGGAATTGTATATGATAGTGTTATATACATTTTTTATTTGCTACTTTTTTTCCCACTAAAGTGGAGTTACCCTTTAACCCACCAACCCCCCCCCCAACCCCCCGCTTTGTCCTCCATGGTGATTTTTGCAGATGCCAAGTTCTTAAGAACTGCAATTGCGGCCTATTAATACAGGAAGGAAGTCTTAAGATGGCCAACAAATAAACAGGAAGCAATCACAATTACTTTAAATATATAAAAAAAAAAAAGGAGAGAAGACTACCTGAGAAATTTATTGCCAGAATCATCGTCATCATCATCAAAATCCAACCTGCGGAGAACAATTAAAATTCACAATGAGAAATACGTAAAATGAAAACTACTGTTCAGCAAAATCTCTGAGACCATCTGCATCATCACACCCTCCCGGGATCTACAACATATGACTGTCATAAGCTGCTGTTTGCAGCAATCTCAGCGCACGGGCCCAACAAATCCCAGCCGTCATGGCCACTGGAATAAATAAACAAAAAACGAGCCCTAGAGCGTCCCTGAGGCCTCATTCACATAGATGTGAGGAAGCTGGTAATAGATGAGCCCATGGGCCTAACAAAGTTACATTCTATGGTTGCAACCTACATATTTACTGCCAACTCACACGGGTGCCAAGGCACAAAAATTGCATTTTTTTCCCCAGACATGCCTGGCAATGAAAAAAAATCTATTTGTCCACATCTCTACTTGGATTTACAAATCTGATGAGGAGGGAAAAATAAAATAAAAAAAAATAAAATAAAATATTTAATAAAAATAAAATAAAAATCAGATTTTTTTTTTGTTTTAACCACTTGACCACTGGGCACTTTTTTTTTTTTAACCAAGAAAAGGTTTATTGAACATATGCAAAAAAAAGATTACATAGGAGTAGTCAAACCAAAAACGGTGCAACAGGCACCAAATAACAGAAAAATAAGGATATATTCCATATCTGACACAGCATAATAGAATCGCAATATACACAGTACCATGTCCATCAGCAGCACACACATAGATACAGTAAATAAATCGCCCAGGTATACCCAGGGAAGAGGTAACGATCCCATCATCCAGAGTGATCCCAAAGGGCTAGTCCTCGCAGCTGTCTGCGCTCTCCAACCACCTATCCCATATTTTGTTGAATTTTAGCGGGCACCCTCTGTTGGAGTATATAATTTTTTTGAAAGGCAGGGTGCGGTTAACGGCCCCCCTCCACTGCTGGAACGTAGGAGGATCCGGCCTAAGCCACATTTGTGCTATCTGCATCCTAGCAGTAAAAAGAGTCTCCTGTAAGAAGGTACGTAAGTATTTACTTTCCTCCTGAAGGGGGAGGAGTCCAAGTACACACTGGCATGGGCAGAGCGTAAGAGGAGAACCCATATGATCATGTAGAAATTGTATAACCTGTGCCCAGTATCTGTGAACGGGGGGGCAGGTCCATATAAGGTGGAAGAACGTGCCATTTCTGTCGCCACATCTGGGGCATGTAGGATCAAGGTCAGGCTTATATTTGGCAAGGCGGTTGGGAGTCAGATAGGAACGGTGCAATATATAAAGATGGGTCAGTCTGTCAGACAATTTAGGGGATACCTCAGTCGACACCGCCAGCATCTCCTCCCAGTGATCATCCTCCACCCGCCCAATGTCAGTCTCCCACCTAGCTTTAAGAGTATACGCATGAGTTGTAGCCCGGGTACAAGGTGGAAATAAGTTTTCGGGGATCCTCCCCGAAAAGCAACTTTGCCAGTGGGAGGTCCGCGAGAGCAGGGGGTGCATTCCCAAATTGCGTCTGTAGGGCGTGACGTACTTGCAGGTATCGAAAAAATAGATGATTAGGGAGGCCAAATTCCTCCTTAAGGGCCTGGAACGTCTTGAAGCCCCGGTTAGTAAAAAGTTGGGATAGATATATAATACCTCTGCAGATCCACACTTTATAATCCGGTACTTGCAGCAGCTCAGGCAGTTCAAGGTTATCCCAAAGGGGCGTGTGTGTATGTAGGGAAGGAGCCTCAGATCTGGACATCGCCAACTGCCAAACCCGACAGTGGTGTGTGAGCATGCCGCGTCCAGGCCCCGAGCGATGGACATTTCTGTGTTTACAAAAAACAATTTGGAAGGGATGCGCGATCACGTCTGTCGCCGAGGTGCACACCAGATACGAGTACCGCATTTTATCGTACGTGTTGAGATAATAAAAGTGGGAAAGCTGGGAGGCCAGGTAGTACGCTTCCAAGTCAGGAAGCGCAACACCCCCAAGGCGGGCCGGACATTTGAGGGTCTGCCAGGCCAACTTGTGCCTGGATGAGCCCCAAACAAACGAATTAAGGATCGATTCCATGTCACGGAACAGGTGGGATGGCACCTGAAGCGGGGCATGCCAAAACAGATACAATAATTTAGGGAGAAGAATCATTTTAATAAGACCCAAGCGGCCCATGACCCCAAGAGGGAGTCTGGACCACACCTGGGTCTTCTGTTTCAACAGAGAAAAAATAGGTGCAAGGTTAAGGCTAACATAGTCCGCCGGGTAGCGAGAGCAGTACACTCCCAGGTATTTAATCCTGTCTGTGCACATAAGAGGCTGTAGGGCCTGCATCTCTGTGGGGACGGAGACATCTATGGGGAGAATTTGGGATTTGGACCAATTTATGCGTAATCCAGAGAACACCCCAAAGCGTTGAATCACCTCCAGCGCCGCCGTCAGCGAGGGGCCAGCGTCCTCCAGGTACAGCAGCATATCGTCCGCGTAGAGACTTACAACCTCGGACACCTGGCCTAAACGAAGGCCGCGGATGTCCGGGTGCGCTCTAAGGGCAATAGCCAGGGGCTCCACCGCCAACGACCACTGGGCACTTAAACCCCCTTCCTAACTAGACCAATTTTCGGCTTTCAGCGCTCTCACACTTTGAATGACAATTACTCATACAACACTGTACCCAAATGAAATTTTTGTCCTTTTTTTCCACACAAATAGAGCTTTCTTTTGGTGGTATTTAACCCCTTCCCGCCAAGCGTACGCAGATGTGCGTACTCGGCTTCCGGGGGTTATACCGGGACGATGCCCGCACCAAATCCCAGTACCGTTTTGCAGAGCGGGCGATCGGCTATCCAGCTATAACAACCGATGTTGGCTAAAAGCCGCTCGGCTGTTATGCTGGAGGAGCTGGAGGGGACGTCCTCCCCTCCCGCCGCTCTTACCGGTGCTCCGATTGATGCACGATTTGATGCCTCCGGCTGCTGGGCAGGGACTGGAATGAAGCCGTAAGCGGCTTCATTCCAGTCTCCTAATAGTAAACACGGAAGCGACGTCATGACGTCACTTCCTGTTTACTCGGCTGCCAATGGCGCCGGTTTAAAAAAAATATACAGTATTCAGAATCGCCGTTTTCAGCGATCTGAATACATTGAAGTGTAAAGGAGGGATCGGGGGTCTAAAAGACCCCCGATCCCTCCATAAAGAGTACCTGTCACCACCTATTACTGTCAATAGGGATGCTTACATTCCTGCCCCGCTCATCTGTGCTTACCCACTGAACCGCTCATCTGTGCTTACCCACTGCACCGCTCATCTGTGCTTACCCACTGCACCGCTCATCTGTGCTTACCCACTGCACCGCTCATCTGTGCTTACCCACTGCACCGCTCATCTGTGCTTACCCACTGCACCGCTCATCTGTGCTTACCCACTGCACCTCTCATCTGTGCTTACCCACTGCACCGCTCATCTGTGCTTACCCATTGCATCGCTCATCTGCGCTTACCCACTGCACCGCTCATCTGCGCTTACCCACTGCACCGCTCATCTGTGCTTACCCACTGAACCGCTCATCTGTGCTTACCCACTGCACCGCTCATCTGTGCTTACCCACTGCACCTCTCATCTGTGCTTACCCACTGCACCTCTCATCTGTGCTTACCCACTGCACCGCTCATCTGTGCTTACCCACTGCACCGCTCATCTGTGCTTACCCATTGCATCGCTCATCTGCGCTTACCCACTGCACCGCTCATCTGCGCTTACCCACTGCACCGCTCATCTGTGCTTACCCAGTGCGCCGCTTATTTTGTGCTTACCCAGTGCGCCGCTTATTTGCTCTCTGCACCATGGACCCTGCAGCCTGTGCGCTAGAACCTGGATTTCCTGAGGCCACTCCCAGAGGCGAGACATCAGACGCTATCTCTAAAAGAAATAAAAGGAACAAAAGAAAATGTTGTTAAAAGCTGAATTCCAGACATGGCAATCTTTACATTGGTCCAATTGCACCGCCACTACAGTGATCAAACACTAGCTTCTGGGTACAGTGCCAAGATGTGAATAGAGGAGGTTGCTCGCTCGGCATTGGGAGCCATTCAGGAGAACACTTTCTATTTTCTTTAAATTCACAAAGAGTTCACTGATTGGATGATGTGGAGATTCGAATGTCGCCACCTTGCCTCTGCAAATCATCCAAATCAGAGAACGCAACCTGTTCCCTAAAAAGTGCCTATGCTGAGAGAGCGACCTCCTGTGTTGAGAATGCAGAAGGGCAGCTGTTAGGCATCCGATTCTACATCTAGTGGGGATCATTGTAGTAGCGGTGCCTATTGCAGGGATTTCCAGCTATCACAGGGATCACACAGGTCTAGCACATAACGTACGTACCTACACTGGTCCAAGCTGGATCAATGTAACTATGGAAAGATACTCAGATCTAAACTTTAGCTTTAAGGGCTCATTTACATTTGCGATTCAGGAGGCGGTAAAACCCTGCGGTTGACCAAACGCTCCCCTAAGAGATTTCCTTTATTTTCAGGAATTTTCTCCTACTTCCTGTTTTGGTTATGGCTATGATTATATGAACAATGAGCACAAGGGACACCTTCCACTGGCTGTAAGTTATGTCCTTCGTGCTGATTTTCCTGTTATTGCTTTTGGCTGCACTTTAGACTTAAAAATTCTTACCCCAGCACATTTCAGTGCTGCTGGCTCCTGCCCTCTCAGTGCTGCTTCCCTGAACATCACAGGAAACGGTTAACAGCGGACAGTGCAGTCTCCAGTCAGTCTGTTAGCTAGTGAGTGGGGAGTAAGGAAGGGAAAGCGGGTGACTGCCTTACCTCCCTAGGCTATGGGGCTGTGTGTTTATATGGATGCACAATGTGTAGGGAGAAACTCTTGTTCTTGCATGCAAGGGTGCCTCCATGGGATGCTGGAAGAGAAGGGAGCCACAATGAAACAGAAAGGCAGAGGTCCTGGCAATGACAGGGGTCTCCAAACTTTTGAAACAAAGGGTCAGTTTACTGCCATTCAAACTTTAGTGGGGCCAGACTGTGGCCAGTGGGAATAGAAAATGTTCTTGTGTCAGTGGTAGAGATAGTGCCCCATCATTGGCGTCAGTGTGTGGAAAGGTGCCCCATCATTGGTGTCAAGGGGGTGGAAAGGTGCCCCACCATTGGTGTCAAGGGGGTGGAAATGTGCCCCATCATTGGTGTCAGTGGGAGGAATGGTGCCCATCATTGGTGTCAGTGAGTGGAAAGGTGCCCCATCAGTGTCAATGGGAGGAAAAGTGTCCCATCATTGGTGAAAGTGGGAGGAAAAGTGCCCCATTCCTTGGCGTCAACGGCAGAAATAGTGCCCCATTCCTTGGTGTCAGTGGGAGGAATTATAGCCCATTCCTCAGTGTCAGTGGGAGGAATTGTGGCCCATTCCTCAGTATCAGGGGAAGGAATTGTGGCCCATTCCTTGGTGTCAGTGGGAGGAATAGTGGCCCATTCCTTGGTGTCAGTGGGAGGAATAGTGGCCCATTCCTTGGTGTCAGTGGGAGGAATAGTGGCCCATTCCTTGGTGTCAGTGGGAGGAATAGTGGCCCATTCCTTGGTGTCAGTGGGAGGAATAGTGGCCCATTCCTTGGTGTCAGTGGGAGGAATAGTGGCCCATTCCTTGGTGTCAGTGGGAGGAATAGTGGCCCATTCCTTGGTGTCAGCGGGAGGAATAGTGGCCCATTCCTTGGTGTCAGTGGGAGGAATAGTGGCCCATTCCTTGGTGTCAGTGGGAGGAATAGTGGCCCATTCCTTGGTGTCAGTGGGAGGAATAGTGGCCCATTCCTTGGTGTCAGTGGGAGGAATAGTAGCCCATTCCTTGGTGTCAGCGGGAGGAATCGAGCCTCATCATTGGTGTCAGTGGGAGTAATAGTGCTCAATCATTGGTGTCAGTGGGAGGAATAGTGCCCCATCATTGGTGTCAATGGGAGGAATGGCGCCGTCTTGTCTGTGTCAGTGGAAGGAAACATGCCCCAATGTTGCTGACAGTGGAGGAAATAATGCCCCAAGGGTTGGATAAAAGCAAGCAAAGGGCTGCAGTTTGGAGACCACTGATCTAGAACAAAAGGCAAGGATTAAAAGATAATGAAGCCGCTACTGATTGACTTCTCTACAACCACCCTGTCGATCTTTCTTCATTCAATCAGCATCTATGGGTAACGTCAGTAGCTGGGTAGATTTCCAGCAGATCGGTGGGCGTTCTTCCATACATACAGGGTCTTTCCAGGGACAAAACATGGGAAAATGTTCATGTATTGCATATGTTTTCTTTTCCATTCTGTTTTGTCCCGGTATAAATTTTAACCAGCAGCATTCAAGGCCGGAGAAAAGAAACATTAACAAAGCAGAAGACGGGCTGGTCATATAACGCACACGTGTCATCACATTCTCTCCACCTGTTCCAATCACATTTAGATCTCCATTGCTATATATAACTTCCTGCAAAGGAAAGCGCTCACTGTTTACATTTTTTTTGCTTTATTTTTACTCCTTCATAACATTTACTCGTATTACACAGCATTTTCACATGGAATAAATGAGGTTCAGTCCATCTAAAAATCCAGAATTTAGTGATAGGTGGCGCTACGCTGAGACGGCCCGCGGATTAGTAAAGGTTTTGGATCCTTCAATGAAATTCTTCTGCTGTAGTTCCAGACAATGTTACCGTTCCCCTGCTTGGGACTCTTGGGTGTTCCCCATCTACCTTTGTGTGTTCCAGCCCTTCCTGTAAGATTCTCAATAATATAAAATAATGAAAATCCAAAAAGGCATGGTGGCAACCCCTCATAATGGGCACAGCAGGTGTACAGACCCGGGAACTCAGCACAGGGATGGTGGCAACCCCTCATAATGGGCACAGCAGGTGTACAGACCCGGGAACTCAGCACAGGGATGGTGGCAACCCCTCATAATGGGCACAGTGTGTGTATAGACCCAGGAACTCAGCACAGGGATGGTGGGAACTCCTCCTAATGGGCACAGCAGGTATACAGACCCTGGAACTCAGCACAGGGATGGTGGCAACCCCTCATAATGGGCACAGCAGGTATACAGACCTGGGAACTCAGCACTGGGATAGTGGGAACTCCTCATAATGGGCACAGCGCGTGTATAGACCCGGGAACTTGGCACAGGGATGGTGGGAACCCCTCATAATGGGCACAGCAGGTGTACAGACCCGGGAACTCAGCACAATGATGGTGGGAACCCCTCATAATGGGCACAGCAGGTGTACAGACCCGGGAACTCAGCACAAGGATGGTGGCAACCCCTCATAATGGGCACAGCAGGTATACAGACCTGGGAACTCAGCACTGGGATGGTGGGAACCCCTCATAATGGGCACAGAGTGTGTATAGACCTGGGAACTCAGCACAGGGATGGTGGGAACTCCTCATAATGGGCACAGCAGGTATACAGACCCGGGAACTAAGCACTGGGATAGTAGGAACACCATCATAATGGACACAGGTGTACAGACCTGGGAACTCAGCACAGGGATAGCGGGAACCCCTCATAATGGGCACAGCAGGTATACAGACCCGGGAACTCAGCACAGGGATGGTGGCAACCCCTCATAATGGGCACAGCAGGTATACAGACCTGGGAACTCAGCACTGGGATAGTGGGAACTCCTCATAATGGGCACAGCGCGTGTATAGACCCGGGAACTTGGCACAGGGATGGTGGGAACCCCTCATAATGGGCACAGCAGGTATACAGACCCGGGAACTCAGCACTGGGATAGTGGGAACCCCTCATAATGGACACAGCGCGTGTATAGACCCGGGAACTTGGCACAGGGATGGTGGGAACCCCTCATAATGGGCACAGTGTGTGTATAGACCCAGGAACTCAGCACAGGGATGGTGGGAACTCCTCCTAATGGGCACAGCAGGTATACAGACCTGGGAACTCAGAACTGGGATGGTGGGAACCCCTCATAATGGGCACAGCGTGTGTATAGACCCGGGAACTCAGCACAGGGATGGTGGGAACTCCTTATATTGGGCACAGCAGGTGTACAGACCCGGGAACTAAGCACTGGGATAGTAGGAACCCCATCATAATGGGCACAGGTGTACAGACCTGGGAACTCAGCACAGGGATGGCGGGAACCCCTCATAATGGGCACAGCAGGTATACAGACCCGGGAACTCAGCACAGGGATGGTGGCAACCCCTCATAATGGGCACAGCAGGTATACAGACCTGGGAACTCAGCACTGGGATAGTGGGAACTCCTCATAATGGGCACAGCGCGTGTATAGACCCGGGAACTTGGCACAGGGATGGTGGGAACCCCTCATAATGGGCACAGCAGGTATACAGACCCGGGAACTCAGCACTGGGATAGTGGGAACCCCTCATAATGGACACAGCGCGTGTATAGACCCGGGAACTTGGCACAGGGATGGTGGGAACCCCTCATAATGGGCACAGTGTGTGTATAGACCCAGGAACTCAGCACAGGGATGGTGGGAACTCCTCCTAATGGGCACAGAAGGTATACAGACCTGGGAACTCAGAACTGGGATGGTGGGAACCCCTCATAATGGGCACAGCGTGTGTATAGACCCGGGAACTCAGCACAGGGATGGTGGGAACTCCTTATATTGGGCACAGCAGGTGTACAGACCCGGGAACTAAGCACTGGGATAGTAGGAACCCCATCATAATGGGCACAGGTGTACAGACCTGGGAACTCAGCACAGGGATGGCGGGAACCCCTCATAATGGGCACAGCAGGTATACAGACATGGGAACTCAGAGCAGAGATCTTACCACTACAATCCTTGGGAGAGAGAAGACATTGCCAGGTGGTTTCACTTTCCAGCATCATTCAGAAACTGAAATATCAGGTTTGAGTATACGATCCCTAACAAAGCTTTCACATTCCAACGTACTAATCTAATTTCCGTCACACAGTCATACTCACACGCTAGGACCAGTTTAAGAAGAATCCACATTAACCTACCAGTATATTTTTGTAATGTAGAAGGAACAATGATGGGGGAAACCCAAACAAACACAAAACTTCAAATGTAAGTGGTTGTAAAGTCAGAAGGTTTTTTTTTTTTTTTTATCTTAATGCATTCCATCCATTAAAAGAGAATTAATGTTTTTTTTGGGGGGTTTTTTTCCAGTTGCAAACTTATCTAAGTAGATGCAGCATTGGTCTGATGCTGCATCATTTCCCCGATGCCCCTACACTGAGAACCGAGCGATCAAACAGCGCCGATGGCTCGGTTCTCACAGCTCCCCCGAGCAGAGAGCTGGTGACTGTCAATCGGCATCTCTCCTGCTCTGCTCCTCCACGCTCACTGGAGTGCTGAGCTGTGGAGGGGGCGGAGCTTCTATCTCTGGTTTCGAGCGGCTCGCTAGGAGGCTGAGACGGGTGTCAGTCCAGGCACCTGGCGGATCCAGACCTCGACGGATTCCTGTGACGTCAGCAGAGAGCAGACTTTCAAGGCCATTGTTTCTAATTTTTAGGAACGTATTAATGACTGGAATAGTACCACTGACTGGATTGGGGCAGGTCCAATGTGGTGCCTATATTTAAAAAGGGAACAAAAAAAGTCTTTACCAAGTAACTATACACCTGTTAGTTTAACTTTTATAGTTGTGAATATACAGGAGAGTTTAACCACTTGCCTACTGGGCACTTAAACCCCCCTCCTGCCCAGACCAATTTTCAGCTTTCAGCGCTGATGCACTTTGAATGACAATTGCGCGGGCATACAACACTGTACCCAAATGACATTTATCACATTTTTATCATTTTTTTCCCACAAATAGAGCTTTCTTTTGGTGGTATTTAATTACAGCTGGGAGTTTTATTTTTTGCTAAACAAAAAAAGATGCAAAAAAATAAAAATAAAAAAAAAATCATGTTTCATAGTTTGTTATAAAATTTTGCAAACAGGTCATTTTTCTCCTTCATTGAAATGCGCTGATGAGGCGGCACTGGTGGGCACTGATAGGCTGCACTGGTGGGCACTGATAGGCACAGTTAAGGCGGCACTAATAGGTACAGATAAGGTAGCACCGATAGGCACAGATAAGGCAGTACTGATGGGCACAGATAAGGCGTCACTGATGGGCAAAGATGGGCACAGATAAGATGGCACGGATGGGTGGCACTAAGGGGTACTGATAGGTACCACTGATAGATGGGACTGATGGGCACTGATAGGTGGCACTGGTAGATGACACTGATGGACATGGATATGTGGCACTGGGGTGCAGCACTGTTGTTGAGGCAGATTGTGGGCACTGATAGGTGGCACTGTGGGTACTGATGGGTGGCACTGTGGGCACTCATGGGTGGCACTTTTTATTATTTGGATGGACTGGCCGGGGGCAGGTGGGCACTGATAAGCTGGCCATGATCGAAACTGATGTCCCGATCACGGCCGCCGGTGATCAGCTGTTTTTTTTTTCACCTCGCGCTATCAGCGCGAGGAGGAAAAATAGCCGATTACCGGCTCTGTGTCACATGATCAGCTGTCATTGGCTGACAGCTGATCACGTGGTAAGCGGTCGGGATCGACCCCTTGCTCCGATCCATGATCAGGCGAGTCTCATAGACTGACTGATCACAGAGCGCGCCGCGCAGGCCGATCGTGCACGGGACGACGTCAATAGATGTAGTCCCGGCAAAGCAGGTCCGCGTTGTAGCCGTCATTCGGCTATAGCGCGGATCTCTAGTGGTTAATAAAAGACCACATAGATGAGTTCTTGCTGGAAAAACATATTTTAAGCAACAGACAGCATGGGTTCATGAAACACGTTGTCAAACAAATCTGAATTTTTTTTTTATTTTTATTTTTTTAATATATAGTCTTTATTTAATGTTTTCGGACGTACAAAACATATATGAATGCGAGCGAGAGAATTTTTTTATAGAAACAGTAATAATAATAATAGAACCCCCCAAAAAAAGGGGGGGTTATCATTTACAAGATATTTAACCATTAACGAGGTTCCGTGAGCCCCATCAGATCATGTATGTGTGCGGCTGCAGTGCTTGTAGAAGTGGCTTTTGCTTAGCTGGGTGAGGTTTCTCTTTATGTTTTTACAATGACACGTGAACATTTAAATACATAATTGCAAATACGATTACTATCCTCTTGATAGAAAAGTAAATAGTATATCAAGTTTACTAATCCTTTAAACCTCTTTATAGCTGAACTAAAATGTCTATATGACAGAAAGACTTTATAACTGGGAGGATTTCTCAGAGACGAGTACTGTAAATCCGTCTGATTAAAGCGCCAATCAGTATTGATAATACTAAGCTAAGCAGGGCGATAACTTCTCCGCAGAATGTGGAAACCTTCCAAAAATATCTGAACAAATGAATGGGGTGGGCAACTACATGGCAAATGAGATTCAATGTAGAAAAATGTAAAATAATGCATTTGGGTGGCAAAAATCTGAATGCAATCTATACACTGGGGGGGAGAGAACCTCTGGGGGAGTATAGGATGGAAAAGGACCTGGGGGTCCTAGTAGATGATCGGCTCAGCAATGGAATGCAATGCCAAGCTGCTGCTAACAAAGCAAACAGAATATTGACATTAAAAAGGGAATCGACTCCAGAGATAAAACGATAATTCTCCCGCTCTACAAGACTCCGGTCCGGCAGCACCTGGACTATGTTGTCCGGGTCTGGGCACCAGTCCTCAGGAAGGATGTACTGGAAATGGAGCGACTACAAAGAAGGGCAACAAAGCTAATAAAGGGTCTGGAGGATATTAGTTATGTGGAAAGGTTGTGAGCATTGAACTTATTCTCTCTGAAGAAGAGACGCTTGAGAGGGGATATGATTTCAATATACAAATACCGTACTGGTGACCCCACAATAGGGAGAAAACTTTTTCGCAGAAGGGAGTTTAACAAGACATGTGGCCACTCATTAAAATAAGAAAAGAGGTTTAACCTTAAACTACGTACAGGGTTCTTTACTGTAAGAGCGGATGTGGAATTGCCTTCCACAGTCGGTGGTCTCAGCGGGAGGCATTGATAGTTTCAAGAAACTATTAGATAAACACCTGAACGACCACAACATACAGGGATATACAATGTAATACTGACATACATACAAGTCCAACCCATGTGTGTGATTATGTCTTTTTTTTTTAACCTCACCTACTATGTGACTATGGAGTGCAATAGGATTTGCAGAAAAATGCAGGTCTACATGAAAGGCGCAATACTGTTATAAAGGGAATGAGTACTGACTCTTTCTACATTTGGTCTTTATTAGTTAATCACGTAACCACTAGGCATCCGCGCTATAGCCGAAAGACGGCTACAGCGCAGCGCCCAATTTCCGGGAGGGTGTCCCTGGACATCCTCCTGTTAACTTCCCCGATGCGCACCGCAACGGCGAAATTCTGTGTTGGCTGTGTCCCTTGGACACAGCCAATCACAGATTGTGCTAAATGACCAACCACAGCGGCCATTTAGCACTCGATCTGAGTGTCCAATGAGAGATGATCTCATATGTCACACAGAGACAGTATGTGAGGGGGGAGAGCTTCCTGCTGCATCGCAAGTGTAAAAAATAAATAAATAAAAGAACATACAGTGCCCACAGTACCCGTCAGTGCCATCTGTCCCCGGTGCCACCTATCAGTGCCAACTGTTCACAGTGCCACATCAATGTCACATGTCATCAGTGCCATCCGTCACCAGTGCCACCTATTAGTGCCATCTGTCACCAGTGCCACCTCAGTATCACGTATCAGTGCCACATATTAGTGGCATCTGTCATCAGTGCCACCTATTGCCACTAATACATGGCACTGATGACAGACGGCACTAATACATGGCACTAATGACACATGACACTGACAGGTGGCACTGATGACATGTGACGCTGATGACAGATGGCACTAATGTGGCACTGATGAAACGTGACACTGATGACAGATGGCACTAATACGTCAGTGTCACGTGTCATCAGTGGCACATATTAGTGCCATCTGTCATCAGTGCCACATGTCAGTGTCACGTGCCATCAGTGCCACGTATTAATGCCACCTGTCATCAGTGCCACATATTAGTGCCATCTGTCATCAGTGCCACATATTAGTGCCATCTGTCATCAGTGCCACGTGTCATTGTCCTGGTGCTCCAGGGCCTTCAAACCTGTAATAGGTAGTCAACAAGTTAGATGTGTAATTTATGCTCCTAAAACACATGACGGTGCTCCCTGCATGTTGGGCCTCTCTATGTGGCCAGGCTGTAAAAAAGTCCCACACATGTGGTATCTTTATACCGTACTCAGGAGGAGTAGCAGCAGAATGTATTTTGGGGTGTCATCTGTGGTATACACATGCCATGTGAGAGAAATAACCTATTACAATGACAATTTTGTGGGGGAAATTTTTTTTTTTAATTTTGCAAAGAATTGTGGGAAAAAAATGACGACACCAAAAACCTCACCATGCCTCTTACTAAATACCTTGGAATGTCTACTTTCAAAAAAGGCGTCATTTGGGGGGTATTTGTACTTTCCTGGCTTGTTCGGGTCTCAAGAAATGAGATAGGCCACCAGTACATCAGGTGTGATCAATTTTTGATTGTAGACAAGCTTGTAGACTCTCTAACTTTCACAAAGACCAAATAATATCCAATAATTTGGGTTATTTTTACCAAAGATATGTAGAAGTATAAATTATGGCAAAAATTTTAGAAGAAAAAATAATAATTTGCTAAATTTTATCACAGAAGCAAAGAAAAATGTGTTTTTTTTCTTCACAATTTTCAGTCTTTTTTCATTTATAGCGCAAAAAACAAAACAAAACACACAACAACCCAGAGGTGATCAAATACCACCAACAGAAAGCTCTATTTGTATGAAAAAAAAAAGACGAAAAATTCATTTGGGTACAGTGTTACATGACTGAGTAATTGTCCTTCAAAGTGTTTAGAGCACCGAAAGCTGAAAATTGGTCTGTTCCCATGAGGGGGGTTTAAGTGCCCAGTAGGCAAGTGGTTAAGGACCGAGCCTCTTTCTGAGATTTGTTGTTTACAAGTTAAAAACAGGTTTTTTTGCTATAAAATTACTAAGAACCCCCAAACATATTTTTTTTTCTAACACCCTGGAGAATAAAATGGCGTTGCAACACTTTCTGTCACACCGTATTTGCACAGCGGTCTTACAAGCGCACTTTTTTTGGAAAAAATTCACTTTTTTGAATTAAAAAATAAGACAACAGAAAAGTTAGCCCAATTTTTTTTTTTATATTATGAAAGATGTTACGGCGAGTAAATTGATACCCAACATGTCACGCTTCAAAATTGCGGCGGCAAACTTTTACCCTTAAAAATCTCCATAGGCGACGTTAAAAAAAAATTCTACAGGTTGCGTGTTTTGAGTTACAGAGGTCAAGGGCTAGAATTATTGCTCTCGCTCTGCCGATCGCGGCGATACCTCAAATGTGTGGTTTGAACTCCGTTTTCATATGTGGGGCTACTCACGTATGCGTTCGCTTCTGCACGTGAGCTCGGCGGGACGGGCGCATTTAAAAAAAAAACATTTTTTCCTTATAAACCTTTGTTTATTTTTACACTGTTTAAAAAAATAAAAATAAAAATTGTGTCACTTTTATTCCTATTACAAGGAATGTAAACATCACTTGTAATAGAAAAACAGCATGGCCTCTTAAAGGGGAGGGCCACCCTGAAAAACAAAAAAATGTTAAAAATTACAAAAAATCTAAAAAAAAAAAAAAATGAAAAAAAATTTTTTTTTTACTTACCAGAAATGCCTGTTGCTAGGCACTTTATCCTAATCTTCCTCTTCCTCCTCCGCGGAGATCTTCTGTCTTCTCTCTTCGTCGCGGCGTCTTCTGGGTAATGAGTCGCGCTGTGTTCTGGGAACTGTGTGTTCCAGAACACAGTGCGTCCCATTCAGAAAGCGCTGCGGGACTCGCGCATGCGCAGTAGCTGCGGGACTCGCGCATGCGCAGTAGGAAACGGGCAGTGAAGCCGTAAGGCTCCGCTGCCTGTTTCCCTTACAAGGGATGGCGGCGCCGGGACCCGAGAGCCGAGGGACGGGTCGGCCTCGGGCGGCCGACATCGCGGGTGCCCTGGACAGGTGAGTGTGTTTATTAAGTCAGCAGCTGCAGTGTTTGCAGCTGCTGACTTTTTTTTTTTTATATAACCGGCCCTCCGCTTTAAATATGAGATCTGGGGACAAAAAGATCTTGGGTCTCATATTTACACTAAAATGCAATAATAATAAAAAAAAATAAAAGAAATTGATTTGTCATTTAAAATTTTTTATATATATATATATATATATATATATATATATATATATATATATATATATATATATATATATATATATATATATATATATATATACATACACACACACACACACACACATATATATATATATATTATATATATATACACACACCTTTAAGAACTATGGGTGTAAGTGACTTTTTGATGTCGCTTCTGCCCTGCTTTGTTATGGAGGCGGAGGGACCATTTTCCCCTCACTCGTCTTCATGCCCAGGAAGGGTGAAGATCCAATCGCTGCCTCCGCTGGTGGCGACGGCTCCAGTATGCGGCGGAGGGCACAGAATGTGGCGGGAGGGAGGGGCCCTCTGACGCCACCAATAAAAGTGATATTGTGGCGTATCTGCCGCAGAGACCACTTTTATCTGAAACCAGACCGCCAGCCAAAGAAGAGGATACCGGGGTTATGGCAGCTAGCTGCTGTCATTACAACAATATTCCTCTTAAAAGTGGCAATGTATAACGACGGTGGGTGGTTAAAAAAAACGGGCGAAGCGGTGTTATACAACGTTGTTTCGCCCAGCTGTACCATTCTGCCCCAGTAGAACTGTGACGGCTGGTCGGCAAGGGGTTAACATGTCAAATTGCATGTCAAATCAGTGGCAATTGCACCATCCAATGTATTGTCTGCAGACCCCTCAGGCAGGATTGTATTGAGGCACAGATCTGGGTACAGAAGGGTACAGAAACATTTCTAGTCCTAATGAGCACAGTGGCCTCCATCATCCATAAATGGAAGAAGTTCGGAACCACCAGGAATCTTCCTAGAGCGTTCCGCCCGGCCAAACTGAGCGATCGGTGGAGAAGAGCTTTAGTCAGGGAATCGGGGAGGTGACCAAGAACCCGATGGTCACTCTGACTGAACTCCCGCGTTTCTCTGTGGAGAGAGGAGAACCTTCCAGAAGAACAACCATCTCTGCAGCACTCCACTACTCAGGCCTGTATGGTAGAGAGGCTGAATGGAAGCCACTCCTCAGTAAAAGGCACATGCTAGCCCATCTGGAGTTTTCCAAAAGGAACCCAAAGGACTCTCAGACCATGAGAAATAAAAAGTTCTGGTCTGATGAAACAAAGATTGTACTTTTTGGCCTGAATGGCAAGCGTCATGTCTGCAGGAAACCAGGCACCGCTCATCACCTGGCCCATACCATCCCTACACTGAAGCATGGTGGTGGCATCATGCTGTTGGGATGTTTTTCAGCGGCAGAAACTGGGAGACAAGTCAGGATCGAGGGAAACATGAATTCAGCAATGTACAGAGAAATCCTTGATTAAAGCACTCTGGACCTCAGGCTGGGGAGAAGGTTCATCTTCCAAACAGGACAATAACCCTAAGCACACAACCAAGATAACAAAGAAATAGCTACGGGACAACTATGAATGTTCCTGACGCTCCCCATCCAACCTTATGGAGCTTGAGAGGTCCTGCCAAGAAGAATGGGAGAAACTGCCCAAAAATAGGTGTGCCAAGCTTGTAGCATCATATCCAAAAAAACTTGAGGCTGTAATTGGTGCCAAAAGTGCTTTAACAAAGTATTGAGCAAAGGCTGTGAATACTTCTTTCACATTGTGATTATGGTGTATTTTTTGTAGAATTTTGGGGAAATTAATGCATTTAATGCATTTTGGAATAAGGCTATAATATAACAAAATGTGGAAAAAGTGAAGCGCTGTGAATACTTTCTAGATGCACTGTATATAGTCCTACAGATAAAACCGGCCCTTTGAGGGCAACAATAATGCCCGTGCGGCCTGCGATGAAATTAAGTTTGACACCCATGCTCTATAATAATACTATTCACTCCTCTCCCAGCTGCTACATAAAGGTTTAAAAGGGATTGTAAAGCTTATTTTTTTCCCATAGCATAATAAAAAATAAAAAAAAGGATGATGTTATACTGCATGGAGCTGTCTCTTATGTCTTCTGGAGTCCCTTGCCGATGCCATCCGCTCCTCCTCTCCTCCAGGTGCCCCCTAAGCATGTGCTGAGGCAGCATCCATACAGGAGCGCTCCTGCTCTGGGCTGTGTGTGTCCATAGATACACACAGGCTGGCTCGGCCACGCCTCCTGCGCACAAGATTTGACTGACAGCAGTCTAAGGCTACAACTGCTCTCATGTCAGACCTGGAATGGTAGAGCTACAGCCGGGACAGCGCTGGGTCGTAACAGGAGACATGTAAGTGTTTAAGAGTCAAAATAAGGGCCAGTTTGAGAGAGCCCTACTACTGAGAAATATTGAGCACCTATTGCTTTCAGTCCCTGTGCACAGGTCTGCAGAGTAGCAGGTAATCAGGAATTCCCTACAGACCTAGAGGATCATACTCCTATATACAGGCTGTGAGGGGCGGCAAGGAAACTGCGCAGGAACTTTTTGAACTTTCTAATTTCACATCCTTCTGCTTTCCTCTTAATTTTATTATCTCTGGTTAGCCGTCAACAGGATGTAGCCTATGACAGTACTTAGAAGTGTCACAGATCTGCTGTGTGTTGCATCATGGCTTGTTTATATAAAAGAGAATAGATCCATCACGGGGCAGCTTTTTATTTCCTGGTTCAGAATTCCCCTGCCTGATCCCCCTCATTTCTGCACCCCAAAAGGATGTTAGGTTTCATTCAAGAAGCATTCATTTCCGACCCCATTTGCCTGAATTGTGGGGTTCTTCCCCCCGAAGGCTTCTATTTTCTTCTAATTCTTATTGCAAGAATCCCAGATGATGTCTCTTTAGACGAAACGCATTGGGCCGAGGCATGCTGATGTTATTGCGTTACCCACAAACCTCAATTTTAAGCACTTGATCCATTTTCTAAATGTGAGTTTCCAACTTCCTTTTAATAAATTTTACATTTATATGGATTCACACTATGTGGAGTAGTTTCTTTTCGGTCATGCTATAAAATTATATTATAATATATTTATATATATATATATATATATATAAAATCTCGATTTAAAATCTTGAATCGAGTTGAGAGGGAGAGGTCGAGGCCTCGCCTAAAAACTCCTGCCCACAGCTCCTCAGGACCGGCACGGTGTCCATCAAAAAAAAAAAAAAAAAGCGCAGTTTTTTTTTTCCCAATCGCCCAGCTTTAATATATATACACACTATTGTCAAAAGTATTGGGACACCTGCCTTTACACTAGAGAGAGAGAGATAGATATATATATATATATGACAGTACATATATATATATATATATATATATATATATATATATATATATATATATATATATGAGAGAGAGAGAGAGACCCCTTTCAAACCGCCCACGAAGAGCTTCGGCAACGGCACTTTTCGGTCGTATTTAACCTCCGCTATCGGACAAAGAAAGGGTTAAGCACTCCAAAAAGCAGCGCTTCTGCAGCAGTGCCCATTCATTTCAATGGGCAGGACCGGTGGAGCAGCGATGTATACATCGCTCCAAAAGATGCTGCTTGCAGGACCACCCTTTGCAGCTATAACAGCTTCAACTCTTCTGGGAAGGCCATCCACAACGTTTAGGAGTGTGTCTATAGGGATGTTTGACCATTCTTCCAGAAGTGCATTTGTGAGGTCAGACACTGATGTGGACGAGAAGACCTGGCTCACAGACCGCTCTAATTCATCACAAAGGTGTTCTATCGGGTTTAGGTAAGGACTTTGTGCAGGCCAGTCAAGTTCCTCCACCCCAAACTCGCTCATTCATATCTTTTATGGGCCTTGCTTTGTGCACTGGTACGCAGTCATGTTGGAACAGGAAGGGGACATTCCCAAATTGTTCCCACAAAGTTGGGAGCATGAAATTGTCCAAAATGTCTTGGTATGCTGATGCCTTAAGAGTTCCCTTCACTGGAACTAAAGGGCCAAGCCAAACCCCGAAAAACAACCCCCCCACACCATAATCTCCCCTCCAACAAACTTTACATTTGGCACAATGCAGTTAGACAAGTACCGGTCTCCTGGCAACCGCCGACCCAGACAAGTCCATCGGATTGCCAGACAGAGAAGTGTGATTCATCACTCCAGAGAACACGTCTCCACTGCTCTAGAATCCAGTGTCGGCGTGCTTTACACCTCTACATCTGACACATTGCATTGCATTTGGTGATGTAAGGCTTGGATGCAGCTGCTCAGCCACGGAAATCCATTCCATGAAGCTCTCTACGCACTACTGTTGTGCGAATCTGAAGGCCACAGGAAGTTTGGAGGTCTGTAGCTATTGACTCTGAAGACAGTTGGCGACTTCTGTGCACTGTGCCATTCAGCATGTGCTGAACCCGCTCTGTCATTTTACGTGGCCAAGTTGCTGTTGTTCCCAGTGGCTTCCACTTTTATAAAACCACTAATGCCGCGTACACGTGACCGGAATTTCAGGTTTTCAAGAGAAAATGTGACCGCGTGTATGCTCCATCGGAATTTAGCTGGCCGAATTCCCGCCAGCAAAAATGTCAGAGCAGGTTCTCAATTTTCCCGACAGAAAAACTTCGGAAATTCCAATCGTGTGTATGCAATTCCGACGCGCAAAAACTCACGTATGCTCAGATTCAACTACGAGATGGGAGCTATTGGCTTGCTGGCTACTGAACTTCCCTTTTCTAGTCCCGTCGTACATGTTGTACATCACCGCGTTCTTGGTGGTCGGAATTTGGTGTGACCGTGTGTAGGCAAGACAGCTTGAGCGGAATTCCGTCGGGAAAACCATCAGACCTTTTTCCGACCATAATTCCGATCGTGTGTACGTGGCATAACAGTTGACCATGGAATTTAGTAGCAAGGAAATTTTACAGATGGACTTATTGCACAGGTGGCAACCTATCACGGTACCATGCTTGATTTCACTGAGCTCCTGAGAGCGACCCGTTCTACTCACAAATGTTTGTAGAAGCAGTCTGCATGCCTACGTGTCAATTTTATACACCTGGATCCAATGATTTGGAGGGTGTCCCGATACTTTTGCCAATATAGTAGAGAGAGAGAGAAAAAGAGAGAGAGAGAGAGAGAGAGAGAGAGAGAGAGAGAAAAGAGAGAGAGAGAGAGAGAGAGAGAAAAAGAGAGAGAGAGAGAGAGAGAGAGAGAGAGAAAAAGAGAGAGAGAGAGAGAGAGAGAGAGAGAGAAAAAAGAGAGAGAGAGAGAGATAGAGAGAGAGAAAAAGAGAGAGAGAGAGAGAAAAAGAGAGAGAGAGAGAGAGAGAGAGAGAGAGAGAGAGAGAGAGAGAGAGAGAAAAAGAGAGAGAGAGAGAGAGAGAGAGAGAGAGAGAGAGAAGAGGGAGATCGAAGAGAGATCGAAGAGAGATCGAAGAGAGATCGAAGAGAGATAGAAGAGAGATAGATATTTTTCAGGGGGGTTTTCCCCAAGTTTCTCAGACTTTTTTCATTTATCACAAAAAAAAAACCAGTGGTGATCAAATACCACTGAAAGAAAGCTCTATGTGTTAAAAATTCTATAAAATTTTGATGGGTACAGTGTTGCATGACCGCGCAATTACCAATTAACCACTTCCCTACCACAGTACATCATATGACGTCCTTGACTTTGTGTGGGGATATCTGATTGATGGCTGCAGCTACAGGCATCATTCAGATATCATTCTTTGCAGCCGGCGATTCTGTGCACGATAAGAACGATCATAGCGGCAATTCCACTGCTTGATCATTCTTAAAAGCGATCGGAGGGGACGACCCACCCTCTCGCCACCATCCAGTGCTTCTCTGGGCTCTCCCGTGCCATCAAGTGCCCGGAGAAAGAATCATCCAGTGCCCGGTGACAACGATAGAGATTGCCAGCTACCTGCTGCCATAACAACGATATCCTCCTTCAAAAATACCAACGTATAACCACAGTGGGTGGTCCGGAAATGGTTAAGTACCAAAGTTTGGCGCCATTCCACAAGTGTGCGCAATTTTAAAGCTTGGCATGTTGGGTATCTATTTACTCTGTGTCTTTCACATTATGCAAAAAAATTGGGCTAACTTTACCGTTTTGTTTTTCAATTCAAGAAACTTTTTTTTTCCCCCCGAAAAAAGGCATTTAAAAAAATATTGTTGCGCAAATACTGTGTAACATAAAAATTTGCAACAGCTGCCATTTTATTCCCTAGGGCAGTGATGGCGAACCTTGGCACCCCAGATGTTTTGGAACTACATATCCCATGATGCTCATGCACTCTGCAGTGTAGTTGAGCATCATGGGAAATGTAGTTCCAAAACATCTGGGGTGCCAAGGTTCGCCATCACTGCCCTAGGGTCTCAGCTTAAAAAAAAAAAATTATATATATATATATATATATATATATATATATATATATATATATATATATTGTAATGGACGCCGTGGCTGGGTCCTGGAAGGACACTATATTTCCCCTCTGTTTGGGTTGTGCTCTCTTTAAGGGAATACAATTGATTAACCCACCTGTTAAGGCAGTGTCTTTAAAAAGCAAGACAGGAAGTTGTAGAGGGGTGTGGAAGGTGGTGGAGTGTGAGCAGCTTGCTGCTGGTTGAAGAGTGGTTTGCCCTGTGGGAGACTGTAGTCCGTGTAAGGGACTGGGAAAGGCTGACAACCTTGAGAGTCAGGAAGACTAAGGAAGTCGGTGAGTCCAGGAGGCTGGAAAGAGTTGACAAACCTGTTGGGAGCAAGCAGAGGAACTGTTGACAATTGAGAGCCAGGTGGCTTGGTATGTTCATTTGTGTGCTGAATGAATTTAAACCCCTGCGTGGGATTACTGGATGAACTAATATTTTGTTTTCTTATAATAAACGTGGGCTACCAGGCCCTTAACCATAAAACGCCTGCCTGATGTAGACTAAAACGCGCATCTACCAATTGAGTTTAATCACCCGAACATTACAAGTGGTGTTCGAATGCGGGCATGTAGAAGGTGGAATCCGGGTCCTTGCTCCATGGTGAGTCGCATCAGGAACTACTGCTAGCTGTGTGTGGCAGCCAGGCGAACAGCATTGCGTATACGTTTATTTGATGGACTGTGTTGCATGCGGGTTGTGTACCTGTGAATGTACACAACCCGAGAACCCGAGACAATCTGCTGAGAACTGTTACAAGCTGCTGTGTGCAGGTGATTGCAAGGATGGGACGGTCAAAGCAAAAAAAGGAAGCAATCCTTGCTAAAGCCAGGGAGCAGCTATTGTGGCTAGAGGGTATTTCACCACATGCCCCAGCCACACCAGAGAATTTGTCTGAGTCTGACATCGCTGTGATCTGGGGTAAATTGATCATGTCACCCCGAGTTAAAGGAGAAGTGAAAGAGGATGTTGTTCCTGGCAGCCTGAGCCCAAAGGTGCCACAGCATGACGCAAGGAGGCCTCTGCGCTGCATTAGTTGTAGTGAGTGGGGACATGCTGTTGCCCATTGCCCCTTGTCACAGGAATGTTTGTGGAATAACCAAGCTGGATGGGAGGTTGATGAATTCTGGAGCTCATCTACTAATGATTGTGATCAGCTGTGTCCTCAGAAGTGGTATCCAATGGCAACGAGTGAGAGCCAGTCATGGAGGAGATGCCAAGAAGTGAGCTCAGCATGGTCTGAGAAGATGTCTCCACCTTGTAGGACCAGTAAAAAGGGGCCAGTGACATGTGAGACAGCGAATGAATGGTTCAAGCGGAATCGCAAAGAGTCGGGTGCACTGCAAGGGGCTGAGATCTTGGCCTCTGACTATGTGCAACCCATGCTGCCTACAGAGGAGGTGGGAGACTTCCTTGTAAGATTTGAAAAAGTTGCTGTAAAGAGAAAATGGCCTAGGGACCGGTGGCCAAAACTGCTGCAAACCTTATTGCGGATAGAGTTCCGGTCGGTTTACCATTTGATGGATGAGGACCAGGATGACTATCGCAAGTTTAAAGAGGAAATCCTTCTTAGAGGAGAGTTCCATCGTATCATGGGCCGCCAGCAATGCTCCAGGATGGGAGAAGTGTCGCCGGAAGACCTAGGTTTTGGAAATCCAGAGAAACGTAAGGTTTTCTGTCATGGCCGCTTAGGCAAAGGGGTCAGTCCCGAAAGGAGAGTACATCAGCTTGAATCCTGCATGAGTTATAGCCAACCAGCTTTGGAGCGCAAGTCTGCAGTTACCCCTAGCAACAAAGATCTTGTGTTACCTACAGGGGGCGTCAGTGGGTCCAGAAAGGCTGCAGTTTTGCTCCATGGCCACATGGGGGAGTCAGCCTATGGAGACACCACACCAGTGAGACAACGCACTCAAGTGAAGGCTATGACATCAGCTGCAGGAACTGGTAAGACTTTCAGTTTATGATGCTGAACCCAGTGAAGTGGGAGTATGTCCAGTGGGGAGATCCACGGTACAAATGGACATAGACTTTCTGCATTGTGCTACCCAGAGCAGTGGGGAGGCGCAGCGTAAAGCCCAACTAGACGCAGGGCTAAAGACTGAAAAGGACATGGGGACTCTGCATATGCCTGCTATGATCCAGCAGATGGCTGGGAAAATTGAGCTAGGGGTGACCAAAACAGTGCTGGTACCATGTTCCCTAGTGACAGCTGCTGCAGGGTTGCCCAGGGAAACTTCCAAGGAGCTTGCAGTGTTGGAGCAGAGAGTTTCCCAGGTCAGCTATGGAGCTGCCCAAATAGGCAAAAGTGCCCCTTTACAGAGAGCAGGTGCTGTGAAGAGTCGCTCAGAGGTTATGGTGGCTCATAAACAAACCACAAAAACAGCAGTTGTGTCTACATGTAATGAGAATGCTAATGATCGTACTAACAAAAGTGATACTATTGCTAAACGTGATGAGTGTAATGACATTGAAACATGTATTTCTTGTAATGTCATATCTGAGAGTGAGGTTGGTAATGTGTTCACTACCAGTGATGAGAGTAGGAGATCTCCCATGACAGGCAGAGGCACAGGATTGTCCATGGAAGTCTCATGGGGTCTCCATGTGTTGGAGTCAGAGGCTGCCCAGGATGGCTCTGGTGCTATGCTGGTGGAACAAGGGGGGACTAATTCACACAGTGAGAGCGTGTGGGCGCAGCCCCACAACCCTACATGTAGCCCAGTGGGCAAGGGGTTAATTCAGCCTGCAAAAGTTGAGTGTACAAAGCTGAATGTGTCTGTAATGCCACCAGAAAAAGGTGTTCAGAATGATGTGCTGCACCAAGCTTTAGGTGATGAAGCATCACCCCAATGCAACATTGATAAAAGTATGGTGTCACAAAATGATGTATATAGAAGTGAGGAATGTGCAGTTAAAGCTAATGAATCCCATGTTTCTGTGCGGCTTTCTACAGCAGGTGATGCAACACTGTGGAACGCCCATGGTGGAACCACAATGGACTGGGACAGCTGGGCCAAACAATTGCTAGCCATGCTGGGTAAGGCTAACTTAAGTAACAAGGGTGTGGACACAACTGCTATGCCAGACAGGGGGATCGCAGAGCCGCCGGTGGTTGAGGGCGTCCTGGTCCCTGCAAAGGTTGCTGCCCTCCCCTCTGAAGAAACAGTTCAGGGCACTGGCATCGCAGATGTGTTGTCCACAGCCCCACAGCTAAATGATATTGAGTATCAAAGCGATAGTGTGACTTGTAATGACCTGCAGAGGCTCACCAACACTGGTGCAGAAGGGATAAGTGTGAGACATGTGTCTGACAGCTCTCCAGGGGAGCAACAAGCTGTGATGATGGGTACCTCCAAGGAGGATGAGGTCTCTTCAAATGTCTCACCCTCTCAACCTGCAGTCGCTGAGCCCCTCCATGTCTTGGACAGGGTAAAGGACCCTAGAAAGTTCTGGTGTTTAGACATGGGATGTTTAGAGATGACTGAAACCTTACTGGAAATGCTAGAGTTGGTAAAAATTATCTTGCTGTATACTTGGGTATCTCCGCCGCAGTTGGACCAGGTGGTGCTGCGTAGCACCAATGGGTGGAGCCAGGTGGTACAGGCAGTGCTGGGAAACCTTGACCAACAGTGGAATTGGTGGGACCAATGGTTAACCATTTTTGGCACAGGATCTCCAGATTCTCTGTGAGCGTACTTCTAGTTATTGATTGGTATGGAAGGCACGCAAGAGAACTGCTTGAGATATCAGAGGTCTCTCCGTCTGGGGCGGTGACTATAAAAATCTCTGCTGGTGTGGTCCGAGGTGGGGCGGAGCAGTGGTCAGTAGAGGGCGCAGATACTGCCTTACCCGCTAGGCCTCATGAGAAGGAACGGCCCAGAATGGACTCGGCAGTAGCAGAGATGCTTTCTGTCACTGGCCCAGGGGTACAAGTTAAGGTGCCCGGAGACACTATGGGAGAAAGTGTTAATGTTGGTTGCCGTAACAATGTAATATGTACACCTGGAAAAAATGGTTTATGCTTAGGTCAGGGTAGTTTGTTAGAACAAGTACCCATGGAGTGTTGGACAACGGGTGAGGTGGAGCTGTGCTATGGTTCCGTCGGATGTAGTCCCTCCTTGGGTCTTCTTCTAACAAACACTGATTTGGAAAGCACTGATGATACGGAAAGCTGTGATCTGTTAAGAGTTCGTTCTGCAAACAATGATTTGGTTGCCATGGGTAACAAGAGAAACTGTTTTGAACCTGAAATACAGATGGTGAAGGGTAAAATGGGTATTTGTAAGTTGAAAGGAGGGCTCAAGGAAGGCAGAGTTCCCCCAAGAAAAGTGAATAAGCCCAGGGACCCCAAAAGAAGAGGAAGGCTGAGTATAGGACAATATAGGAACCTGTTAAGATCCAGGGGGGAATGTTCCTGGAAGCGCACCCGGAAAAAAGGTTGGGCCTACGTGGCTGACGGCCAGCACAGAGGTGTCCCAACCATCATGATGGGTGCTGGTGTTCCTCCCTCCGGATCGAAACACAGGGGGGGGGATATGTAATGGACGCCGTGGCTGGGTCCTGGAAGGACACTATATTTCCCCTCTGTTTGGGTTGTGCTCTCTTTAAGGGAATAAAATTGATTAACCCACCTGTTAAGGAAGTGTCTTTAAAAAGCAAGACAGGAAGTTGTAGATGGCTGTGGAGGAGTGTGAGCAGCTTGCTGCTGGTTGAAGAGTGGTTTGCCCTGTGGGAGACTGTAGTCCGTGTAAGGGACTGGGAAAGGCTGACAACCTTGAGAGTCAGGAAGACTAAGGAAGTCGGTGAGTCCAGGGGGCTGGAAAGAGTTGACAAATCTGTTGGGAGCAAGCAGAGGAACTGTTGACAATTGAGAGCCAGGTGGCTTGGTATGTTCATTTGTGTGCTGAATGAATTTAAACCCCTGCGTGGGATTACTGGATGAACTAAATATTTTGTTTTCTTATAATAAACGTGGGCTACCAGGCCCTTAACCATAAAACGCCTGCCTGATGTAGACTAAAACGCGCATCTACCAATTGAGTTTAATCACCCGAACATTACAATATATATATATATATATATATATATATATGCAATTTATTGTGTGTGTAATAATATATATATATATATATATATATATAATAATGTTTGGGTGTTCCGAGTAATTTTCTAGAAAAATAAAATAAATAAATAACGAATTTTACATGTACGAGCGAAGCGCCAGAATTGGCGCGGATGGGAAGTGGTTAAACCATCCAGATGCAATGGACAATTCTGGTATAGGAAGCCAAGGTTGTACGAGGACACCTCCCCAAATATCACACTTCCTAAATATGACGGGGACATCTTGCTTTCATTTCCCATCTCCCTTGTAAAGTCGGGCTATCACAGCACAGCACACTATAGTAAAACCAGCTTAACAGGCCTGAAGGGCTCTGTGTGACTCTGTACACACAGCTGTGCTCACAGTTTTCCATGCGTCTTGTTGGTCTGTAGTTCCTCTTAACATCTACCAGCTGACACAATAAATCTGTGTTCTTCATAAAAAAAAATAAAAAAAAAAATAATAAAGTTCCAACGTCTCGCCTGCCGAAGGTCTGTAAGAAAGGAATTTGCGGAGCTGAATTTATGGGAAAAGGTTTTATTGTAAAAACTAAAGACATGACGTGATTCTTTACTGGCAACATCCTCGCAAAGCGTTGTGTGCGTGTTCAGGACAAACATCCACCGCCGCTTAGATAACAGAATGTAAATGTTACCCAGTGGGATGGACACTGGACAAACAGCAAGGTCACTTTTCTGTACAGATGCCAAGATTTTAAACCAACTGCTTAAAAAAAAAAAAAAAAAAAAATTAAAAAAAAAGAGCTCACCGCATTATCTAGAAAATAAAAGGAAAAAAAAGAAAAAAAGAAAAGAAATAATCCTCCTCTCCAAATGTAAAGCCCCACAGACATTGAAGAGAAATGTTCAAGAGGCCATCACGCTAAAACATTCTTAACCAATTCAGCTCCGGAAGGTTTTACCGTTTTACCTTCATGAGCAAGCCATTTGTTTCTATTCGGGACTGCGTTACTTTAACTGGTGATTGCGCAGTTGTGCAACGCTGTACCCAAGTAAAATTTATATTGTTTTTTTTTTTTTTTCACACAAATAGAGCTTTCTTATGCTGGTATTTGATCACCATTGGGTTTTATTTTTTATTATATAAAACGAAAAAAAGGTTAAAAATAAATAAATAATATATTTATTTTTTTTCCTATATCTCAATCAAATTTCTTCATACATTTAGGCCAAAATATATATTTTTTTTTATCAAAGATGATGTAGCAGAATATATTTTGTCCTAAATTTATGAAGAAATTCAATTTTTTTCCATTTTTTTTATTATTCAATATATTTTATTGCAGAAAGTAATATAAAAAAAATATGTGTAATATATATATATATATATATATATATATATATATATATATATATATATATATATATATATATATATATATATATATATATATATATATATATATATATTTTTTTTTTTTTTATTATTATTACACACAGTTGTTCTTATATTACTTTCTGCAATAAAATATAATCCAATAATAAAATAAATGGGGAAAAAAAAAAATCGAATTTCTTCATAAATTTAGGCCAAAATATATTCTGCTATATCTTTGATAAAAAATTATATATATATATATATATATATATATATATATATATATATACATATATATACACACACACACATATATATATATATACATACAACTTATTTTTTTATTACTTGCAATAAAATATATCTAAACATAATAAAAAAAAAAAATCTAATTTCTTCATGAATTTTAGGCCAAATTGTATTCTGCTATATCTTTGATAAAAAATAAAAAAAAACAGATATATATTGGTTTGTGTGAAAGTTATAGCGTTTTCAAACACTATGGGATATATACTGGAATTAGAGGTGCACTGAATGGAAATTTTGGCCCTGAAACAGAAAATTCAGGATGCATTTGGCCAAAAGAAAAAAATGATTGTTAGTTATTTTTTTATTATTATATTTTTATATGTCATTGTATTATATTCAACTTTTTACTTAAGGCTGGGTTCACACTGCTGCGGGGGGAGATCCGGATGTGATTCGCACCGCAAATCACATCCGATCTCCGTAGCGATGCGAGTTCAGCCATACAGATAGTATGGCTGAATTCGCAGCGCTCCCGCAGCAAACTCGCACGGGACCCTTTTTTTGGTCCGCAACAGAATCGGATCGCATGGGGGTTCACACCATGCGATCCGATTCCTGTGCGAGTCGGCAGATCGCACTGCGATATGCGGACGGATCTGGGGGTGTCATTAACATATCATTGACACTCCCAGCCGTCCGCATAGGGCAGTGTGAACTGCCGGCGGGAGTAACGCGATGCGGGAAAACGCCGCGGATTCGCGGCGTTCCCGCATCGCAGCGGTGTGAACCCGGCCTAAAGCGGGATTTCACTGTGAAAAAAATTATTATAAGCCAGTAGCTACAAATACTACAGCTGCTGACTTTTAATAAATGGACACTCACCTGTCCCGGGGTCCAGCGATGTCGGCAGCCGAGGCAGATCGATCGGCTCTCGGCTGCATTCTAGGTGAGGGAATCAGGAAGTGAAGCGAATCGACTTCACTTCCCGGTTCCCTACTGCGCATGCGCGAGTCGCTCAGCGCAATAGGAATTGTCCGCGCTGTCTCTGGGACCCGTGTGTGTCACAGCAGACAGCGTGCAGGGACAGGAAGCGGAGTCTATGCCCGGAAGTAGGTGAAACTACCTGTCTTTAGAAGATATCTGCACCCCCCTGAAATTGTGACACCGGAGGAGGGGGGGGTTCCGATGAGCGGAAGTTCCACTTTAGGGTGGAGCCCCGCTTTAATATCATGAATTTAAAAAAATATGATTTTTGATGCCATTATTGGCGCCTTTCAGCACAAGAAAAGCTCAAGAAAAATGTATCCCTTTAAATTCTATACATGTCTTCACAGTGGTCCGCTGCGCTTTCGTTGTGGTGTTGAGAACCCCGCTTGCTGCATTAAAAAAAACTGCACCAAAGACAAACCTCACTATCAAAATGCATTAAAACCGCAGCAAGAACGCATCAATAATGCAACCGTGTTACGTTTTTGATGCTTTTTTTTTTAAAGTCACATGACCTATGAAAGACACACCATAAGCACAGTGAAATCATGGCAAAGTCACTGTCAAATTGTGTGCGTTTTCGGCGCCATTATCAGCACCTTGTTCTCTATCGGCAAAATGGCAAAAATACGATTTTCTCCCGATATGTTCTGGCCGTCGAAATGTTGGTGCATCTCTAAGGCCCCTTTCACACTTATGCGATTTCTCCTGCGACTTGGGACTGCCAAAGTCATATGACAAGTCGTACCCCATGATTTCCAATGAGCACCGCTCATATCTGTGAGACTTCAAAGTAGTCCCTGCACTACTTTGGTCTGACTTTGATGCGACTTGGTCCATAGACCTGAAGATCACACAGGCATCGCTTCAAGTCGTGGCAAAATCACATGACTTTCCAGTCCTACAATTGTGAAATGGGCCTAAGTGGAATTTTTATTCATTTTGTTTTTATACTACTAATGGCGGTGATCAGCGACTTATAGTGGGACTGTGATAGCGTGGCGGACAATCTGATACTAACTGACACTGACTTACCAGTGACACCAATACAGTGATCAGCAGGGTGGATCTGATTTAAATCATACATATTTAAAGAGCAACTGTCATCTCTGTCCCGCTGTTGGCCCCTCCTCTGACCCCCCCCCCCGTTGGCCCCTCCTCTGACCCCCCCCCCGTTGGCCCCTCCTCTGACCCCCCCCCCGTTGGCCCCTCCTCTGACCCCCCCCCCCCCGTTGGGCCCTCTTCTGACCCCCTGTTGGCTCACCGACAGTCCCATTCACTTTAATGGGATGGCTGGTGGTGCGGCCGTGACACAACAAGGTGAGGGCCGCGGTGGCAGCAGGTGAGTGGATACCAGCTAACAGGCGCTGCCATGATGGATCTGAAATGACCGGTACTCTTTAAATATAACGACTCATTCTTACTGGTCATTAGAATATTTTATATTTGCAGACAAAATTAAGGTCTCCTATTTAGAATTAGAAGCCATCAGGTTAGTAAAACGGCGATATCCGAACCGATTCAATCATACAGTTTGTAGTGTACATGGATTTGGAAAACAATGGCATAAAGGAATATTCCTGAACTTTGTTTTTTCTCATGGTTACTGTGACATTGTGGAAATGCATCAATGCAGTGCATGTTATCTCAGGGTTGCAGAGCTTGGATTCATTGAATGAGTTTACCAAAAATGTAAAAATGGCAGAATATACAGCCTCATGCTACACAACTAAGCTACATTTCATGCTGAATAAACTAAATGATTAATGCATCTTAAATAGAAAACTATCTTTAGATAGATTTTTACACCAAAAAGCATTTTATTAAAATAAAATAAAAAAAGAATCTATTTAAAGCAAAAAAATCTGATTTAAAAAGAAAAAGAAAAATAAAAATCATTCATTTATATCCACCCTGATGATCAGCACTAATACTAGTGTAACCAGTTGCCGCCCACCGCACGCCGATATACGTCAGCACAATGGCAACAGTGCGCAAACGGGCGTACCTGTATGTCCCCTTTAAGAGCCGGGGATAGCAGGCGTGCGCCCGCCGTGTACATCGCGACCGCGGGACCGGTGGACTCCATGTCTGCCTGTCTCCCAGCGATCGTGTCACACAGCCTCAGAACGGGGATGTGCCTATGTAAACAAGGCATTTCCCGATTCTGCCTTCTCTCATGACAGAGATCTACTGCTCCCTGTCATCGCGAGCGGTGATCGCTGTCATGTCATTGGTAGCCCATCCCCCCCTACAGTTAGACCCACTCCCTAGGACACACTTAACCCCTTCATCGCCCCCTAGTGGTTAACCCCTTCCCTGCCAGTGTCCTTTACACAGTAATCAGTACATTTTTATAGCACTGATCGCTGTATAAGTGACAATGTTCCCAAAATAGTGTCAAAAACATCCGATGTCTCCGCCATAATTTCACAGTCCTGATAAAAATCGCAGATCGCCGATATTACTAATAAAAAAATTAAAATGCCATAAAACTATCCCATATTTTGAAGACACTATAACTTTTGCGCAAACCAATCAATAAATGCTTATTGCGATTTTTTTTTTTTACCAAAAATATGTAGAAGAATACATATCGGCCTAAACTGAGGAAAAAAAAGTTTTTTTTTTATATATGTATATATTTTTGGGGGATATTTATTATAGCAAAAAGTAAAAAAAAATCGTTTTTTTTTTTTTTTTTCAAAATTGTCGCTCTTTTATGATTTATAGCGCAAAAAAAAAAAAAAAACGTGATCAAATACCACCAAAAGAAATATCCATTTGTGGGGAAAAAAAAGGACGTCAATTTTGTTTGGGAGTAACGTTGCACGACCGCGCAATTGTCAGTTAAAGCGACGCAGTGCTGAATCACAAAAAGTGCTCTGGTCAGGAAGAGGGTAAAATCTTCCCGGGTCTGAAGTGGTTAAAATCCTTGTAATGAACATGGATCACTCAGAGGGGAATGTTTTTTTTTTTCCTCAACAAAAGCGGAGTTGCATTTTAAGCAGAGACCCTAAAGACTAAAATAGCGGGTGTTGTGTTTTTTTTTTAGCTTGCACAGCGGTTTATCAAGCACAAATTTTCATGAAAAAAAAATCAACACGTTTTAGTGAACGCAGACACAATACTCAATTTTTTCGGTAAAACATAAAAGACGATGTCGTGCCGAGTGAATAGATATCGAACGCATCGCGATTTAAAAGTGCGGACGGCGGTGGAACGGCCCCAAACTACAGAACCTAGAAATCTCCAAAGCCTACATTTAAAAACCCTTCCAAGTTACTAATTAAACCCCCCCCCCCCCTTTTCAAACAAGTGGAGCGATGGGGGCCGCCTGTCCGTTTTTCGTGCGGAACGGATCGGACCCTCCATTGTTCTCTATGGAGAGATGGGTGTAAAAACACGGCCTGTTGGGAGTACTTGGGGACTGGGGTGGAGAACCACTGCTCCAGTGGATCGGATCGTATAACAGTTGGGTGTAGACAGACAGTTGGACCATTTCCATCCACCCGCCCATTGAGAGAAGCGGGCTGTGTCCGTGTCCGCTCTGCATCAGTGGGATGGACACGGACCTTTCATCAGTGGGATGGACACGGACCTTTCATCAGTGGGACAGACACGGACCTTTCATCAGTGGAGATCAGCTGACAGATCCCCTGCTGAGCGGGAAGAGCCGCTTGATGGAGTCTCTATCCCGTATAAGAGGGGCCTTAGAGTGCCACAGGAGGTCTGCTGATAGAATTATCGCTCTCATGTGACACAGCCAACGGGAAACCCGGGAGGACTTCCCTCATTCTGCCAGGCACTGCTGGAGGGAAAATATCCCCATCTGTCTGCAAGCAAAGACATACTCCTGACCCCTGAACTCCTCTCAGCAAACTGATAACCTCAAACATACTCCTGACCTCTGTGCAACATACTGAACGCGCCATTACTCCTGACGCCTGAACCCTGCATTACTCCTGACCCCGCCATTACCCCTGAACCCGGCATTACTCCTGACCTCTGAACTCTGCTTAGCATTACTCCTGACCCCTGAACTCAGTATTACCCCTAAACTATTACTACAAACCTTGGCATTACTCCTGATCCACAAACTCTGCTCAGCAGACTCCTGAACTCCGCTCAGCATTACTCTTGACCCCCTGAACTCGGTTCAGCATACTCCTGACCCCTGCATTACTTCTGGCCTCTGCTTTAACCCTGACTCCTGAACTCGGTATTACCCCTAAACTCAGCATTATGTCTGACCTCTGAACTCTGCATTACTCCTGACCTTGGAATTACTCCTGACCCCTGAACTCAGCATTACTCCTGAACTCAGCTTTACTCCTGATCCCCTAACTCGGCATTACTCCTGAACTCAGCTTTACTCCTGATCCCCTAACTCGGCATTACTCCTGAACTCAGCTTTACTCCTGACCACTGAACTCGGCATTACCCCTGAACTCAGCTTTACTCCTGACCCCTGAACTCAGCTTTACTCCTGATCGGCATTACTCCTGACCTCAGAAATTACTCCTGAACCCTGAACTCGGCATTACTCTAGACCTCAATATTACTCCTGACCCCTGAACTCTGCTCAGCATTGCTCATGACCCCCTGAACTCGGTTCAGCATACTTCTGACCCCTGAACTTGGCATTACCCCTGAACTATGCATTAACCTTCACCCCTGAACTCAGCATTACATCTGACCTCTGCACTCGGCATTACTCCTGATCTATATGCATTACTCCTGACCCCTGAACTCAGCATTACTCCAGACCTCGGCATTAACCCTGACCTCTGAACTCGGCCTTACTTCTGACCCTTGACCTCAGCATTAACCCGTGATCTTTGAACTCATCATTACCCCTGACCTGTTGGTGATATAAATACACGGCCCCCTGCCCCCGGGACCCTCCTGTACAATCTCGCTCAGTTATGATAGGACACAATAGAATGACACCGAGATCCTGTCGCCCCCGGGTGGTTCCGGTGTGAATGAGGGCTGGGAGGGGGAGTTCCCGTCACTTTGGCAGATTCCCTCTCACTTCCTGTTGTGTCTCTGGGACAGGAAATGAAGGGAAATCTCCCCAATGGGACTTAAACAATAAATAAAGTCACCTGATGGGTGTTGTGACCCTTCCGATACCCAACAATAGAACAGAGCCGCCCTTCCCCTGTATACAGAGGACAGGTCCTCTTCACACCTGACAGTCCATCTACACCATTGTGTGTGACCCCCTCACACCCCGTACACAGCCCCACCACCCCTCCCCCGGCCCTCACCTTGATGTGCAGCGGCGGCCATCCCGCCTCTTTTATCCTCCCGTCCTCCTCTCTACCGCTCCGCCCTCCGGGTGCCCGGTAACAAGATGGCGGACACGATCCTATTCTCCGCTTTTTTCCCCAAAAACCAAACGGGGGTGATATGGCTCGTACAGCGCAACCTAACCCGCCAAGGCTGAGGCGTGGCCTGCCCACGACCGACAGCGCTTCTGTCCAATCATCGCTGGTAGCGGGTACCAAGGACCGCCCAGAGGAGACAGGGTGTGGCTAGCAGGTTAGGTGAGTTCCTGACGAGAAGAGTGGTTGCGTAAGAAGGGAAACGATTGGAGGAGAGGGGAAGGACGCTTCGTGATTCGCTGGCGGGGACGGAGACGCGGATTGGATGGTAGGGGGCAGAGGGGTGGGGTTGTGCTGAGTGCGAGGGTGTACCAAGATGGCCGTGAAGAGACGTCACTTTCGTTACGAAATCTGACCGGTCGCCTAAGCTGACGGAACACGTGCTGCCATCAATAAGGGAACTGAGAGTTTGTTATAGGGTTGTAATGATGAGGCCTGCCCAGTACAGGGTGATCTCTGTATGACTGAATATGTGTCATACATTGTACAGGGCTTCGCAAAATTGTTCTGAATCTAAGAGCCAGATGAAAAAGTTAGGAGAATTTTTTTTTAACCATTTGCTTACCGAGCGCTTTCACCCCCTTCCTGCCCAGGCCAATTTTCAGCGCTGTCACACTTTGAATGACAATTGCACCGTCATACAACACTGTACACTGGTGAGATTTTATCATTTTTTTTCCACACAAATATTATTTTTTATTATTTTATTTTTTGCTAAATACATGAAAAAAGATTAAAAAAAATTGAAAAAAAACGTTTTCTTAATTCCAGTTATAAAATTTTGCACATAAGTCATTTTTCTTCTTGATTAATAGGACCTGATAAGGCTGCACTGATGATGCTACTATGATGGGCACTGAGACTGCACTAATGGGCACTGATAAGGCTACTATGATGGGCACCAATGAAGCTGCACTGATGAACACTGAGGCTGCACTAATGGGCACTGATAAGGCTAATATGATGGTCATTGATGAAGCTGCACCGACAGGCCCTAATGAGGCTGCACTAATGGTCTCTGATGAGGCTGCCCTAATGGGCACTGATGAGGCTGCACTAATGGGCACTGATGAGGCTGCACTGATGGGCACTGATAGGCTGCACTGATGGGGTTGCCCTAATGGGCACTGAGGCTGCACTAATGAGGCTGCACTAATGGTCTCTGATGAGGCTGCCCTAATGGGCACTGATGAGGCTGCACTAATGGGCACTGATGAGGCTGCACTGATGGGCACTGATAGGCTGCACTGATGGGGTTGCCCTAATGGGCACTGAGGCTGCACTAATGAGGCTGCACTAATGGTCTCTGATGAGGCTTTACTAATGGTCACTAATGAGGCTGCACTAATGGTCACTGATGAGACTGCACTAATGGGCACCGAGGAGGTTGCACTAATGGGCACTGAGGAGGCTGCACTGATGGGGCTGCCCTAATGGGCACTGAGGCTGCACTAATGGCACTGATGAGGCTGCACTAATGGGCACTGAGGAGGTTGCACTAATGGGCACTGAGGAGGCTGCAGTGATGGGGCTGCCCTAATGGGCACTGAGGCTGCACTAATGGCACTGATGAGGCTGCACTAATGGTCTCTGATCAGGCTGTGCTATTTGGCCCTGATGATGCTGCACTGATATCCTGCCCTGATGAGGCTGCACTAATGGACACTGATGAGGCTGCACTGATGGGGCTGCACTAATGGGCATTGATGAGGCTGCAGTGATAGCCTGCCCTGACAAGGCTGCACTAATGGGCACTGATGAGGCTGTACTGATGGGGCCGCACTAATGGGCACTGATAGCCTGCCCTGATGAGTCTGCACTAATAGACACTGATGAGGCGGCACTGATGGGCACTGATAGGCTGCACTAATGGACCCTGATGAGGCTGTACTGATGGGCACTGATGAGAAAGCATTGATGGGGCTGCACCATTGGGCACTGATGAGGCTGCAATGATGTGCACTGATGAGGCTGCACTAGTGGGCACTGATGAGGCTGCACTGATGGGGTTGCACTAATGGTCACTGATAGGCGGCCGCACCAGCTTCGGGCTGTCCAGGGGGTATCGGCTCCTAGGCTGCTCAGACCTGACTTGGAGCCCACCTGGAGGTGCCTGGCTCAGGGTCATTGCTGAGCCAGTTCAGCGCCTCCGGTTCCTGCTCTGAGGTGAGGCTGAGACTCTCCCTGGACAGCTCGGCCTGTACCTGCACCCAGTGATCCCGCAGGAGGAGCTCCGGGAGGCTCAAGTCTACACCGACATACTGTCTGATAGCCATACAGGGGACATTTTCTGCCTGGGGCTCAGCTCCACTCCTCCCCTGATCCGCCCCTCCTACTTCACTACAACCCCAAATCTCCCCTAACCCTTCTTCACAATCCTGCCTCTTTACCCCACCCCCAGCCTCATAGACGGCACATACATGGCAAAGTGACACCTGCCTGCCTGCTGCCTGGCTCTGACAGGTCTGGTGTCTGTTCCGTGACTCCCGTTGTGCCCAGCTGCACCCACCCCATGCTACAGCCACTGGGGCTGACAAAAGCCCAGGCTCCAGAATGCAATTTCTAGTCGTCATTGCAATCTGGCACCTGGGGTTTGCCCTGATATACACAGTGTTTTATATACAGTATCTCACAAAAGTCAGTACACCCCTCACATTTTTGTAAATATTTTCTTCTATCTTTTCATGTGACAACACTGAAGAAATGACACTTGTCTACAATGTAAAGTAGTGAGTGTACAGCTTGTATAACAGTGTAAATTTGCTGTCCCCTCAAAATAGCTCAACACACAGCTATTAATGTCTAAACCGCTGGCAACAAAAGTGAGTACACCCCTAAGTGAAAATGTCCAAATTGGGACCAATTAGCCATTTTCCCTCCCCAATGTCATGTGACTCAGTGTTACAAGTAGGGATGGGCCGAACATCCCCCGATCAGTTTGCATACAGAACATGCAAACAGGCAAAAAATTTGTTTGAACACGCAAACACCGTTAAAGTTTATGGGACACGAACATGAAAAATCAAAAGTGCTAATTTTAAAGGCCTATATGCATGGTATTGTCATAAAAAAGTGTTTGGGGACCCGGGTCCTGCCCCAGGGGACATGGATCAATGCAAAAAAAGTTTTAAAAAGGCTATTTTTTCGGGAGCAGTGATTTTAATAATGCTTAAAGTGAAACAATAAAAGTGTAATATTCCTTTAAATTTCCTACTGGGGGGTGTCTATAGTATGCTTGTAAAGTAGCGCATGTTTCCCGTGTTTAGAACAGTCTGACAGCAAAATGACATTTCGAAAAGGATAAAAAGTAATTTAAAAGTACTATCGCTAGCCGGCTGTAATGAATTGTCGGTCCGGCAATACACATCTAAGTTCATTGATAAAAACAGCATGGGATTTCCCCACAGGGGAACCCCGAACCAAAATTAAAAAAAAAAAAAGTGTGTGAGGGTCCCCGCAAATTCCATACTAGGCCCTTCAGGTCTAGTATGGATTTTAAGGGAAACCCCGTGCCAAAATTTTTAAAAAAATGGCGTGGGGTCCCCCCAAAAATCCATAACAGATCCTTATCCAAGCACGTAACCTGGCAGGCCACAGGAAAAGAGGGGGGGACGAGAGCGCCCACTCCCCCTCCTGAACCATACCAGGCCACATGCCCTCAACATTGGGAGGGTGCTTTGGGGTAGCGGCCCCCCAAAGTACCTTGTCCCCATGTTGATGGGGAGAAGGGCCTCATCCCCACAACTCTTGCCCAGTGGTTGTGGGGGTCTGTGAGTGGGGGGCTTATCAGAATCTTTTAAAAAGGGGACCCCCAGATCCCAGCCCTCCCCTGCGTGAATTGGTAATGGGGTACATTCCATTTCACAAAAAAAGTGTCAAAAATTTTAAAAAAAGACAAGAGACGGTTTTTGACAATTCCTTTATTAATTTTTTCTTCTTTCCCCGCTTCTTCTTCCATCTTCTTTCTTCTGGTCTTCCTTCGGTGTTCTTCTTCTTCCTCCATCTTCTTCTTCCCCCGCTCCTTCCTCCGGTCTTCTCATCCGGCATCTTCCTCCGGCTTCTTCTCCGCTTTGTCCTTTGCACAATCCGCCTCAGTGGGAGTCTTCCGCTGTGTGACACTTCTGTTGAGGTGACAGTTCCTATATAATGGAGGTTGGGGCCACCCAGTGACCCCGCTCCCCTCTGACACACGGGGACTTCCCTATGGCTTTCCCCATGTTGTCAGAGGGGGGCGGGGTCACCGTTTACATTTTTTTGGGGGGGGAGTGAGGGCTTCGTTAGGAGAGAGACTTCCTGTCCCACTTCCTTCTTCCGCCCAGGGACCGACAAGGCGACTCCTCCCTCTAGGCGATCTCCTGGAACACGTGACAGGTCCACTCCGAGGAGCGCATCGCGACTCACACATGCGCCGTGCGTGCCTAGCCGTGAAGCCGAAAGCTGTCATGACCGGATGCCAGAGTGGCAATGGAGGTGCCGGCGGAGAGGAGGGGGAGAGGAGCGACGCTCCGTTCGGCCGAATCGCTGGACCGTGTTACAGGTAAGTGTCTGTTTATTAAAAGTCAGCAGCTACACTTTTTGTAGCTGCTGACTTTTAATAAACATAAAAAACCTGGAACGCCGCTTTAAGGCAGTTCTGAAGGCAAAAGGGTGTCGTTTCATTCTTTTTTTTGTCTTTTTCAAAAATTCGTAATTCGGAAATCCGAAAATTTCAAAATTCGAAAGAACGAAAATCCAAAAATTTTAAATAGCTAACTAATAATAACTAACCAATAAATTATAGGTATTGGAATTTCCTTTCAAATTTGGCTGTAACAATAAATAATAATAATACGTTTTTATTATTGTTATGTATTATTAATAATTTGTTATGTTCCATTCATTTAGATACGGCATTCAATATTACGAATAATTCGTAACTTCGGATAAATTCATATTCGTTACATTCACTAAGAGCCAAATTTGAAAGGAAATTCCAATACCTATAATTTAATAGTTAGTAATAGTTAGGTTATTATTAGTTAGTTATCATTACAGATTTTCTGGGTTTTAGAATTTTCGGATTTTCGTTCTTTTGAATTTTCGGATTTTCATTCTTATTTTTGAATTTCTAAATTTTCGGATTTTTTCAATTTCAGAATTTCCGCATTTCCAAATTTTCGCATTTTCGAATTTAGTATTTCAGAAATTTTTGAATTTCCGAATATTTGGAAAAAATTTGAAAATTTGGCTATTTCCGAATTAACTAATTTGTCTAAATTTGTTAAAAAACTAATTCGGAACTAAATGAATTGCACATGTCTACTGACCACTTATTTTCTGTGGGAGGGAAGAATCCTCTGAGCCCTAATCTAATGATTTGGAGGGGTAGAAGTGTAATCTTTTGATCACTAATGCTTTATATTTTTTTGTTGGGGGGGGGGGGGGGGGGGGGGGAGAGATCCTATGTCCACTTATTCCATGGAGGAAGGGGAAATCCTATGACCACTATTGGTTTAGGGGAAGAGAGGGAATCTTCTGACCACTCATTTTTTGAGGAGGAGGGTCCTCTGACTACTTATTCTCGAGGCTGGAGGGGAAATCCTCAGAGCCGTAATTATCTAGAGGGGGACCACTAATATTTTGGGGTTCTTTTGTGGGTGGGGGTGCCTTTACTACTATTGATTGCCTTGGAGAACAAAAGGAGGAATCTTCTGACCACTCATTTTTTTTAGAAAGGGGGGCATTCTATCACATATTCTCTGCATGGAGGGAATACTCTGAGCCCTAGAAGAGGAGAAGGGGAATCTTTTTTTGGTGGGGGGGGGGGGGGGTGGAGGAGAAGAACCTTCTGTATTGCCTGCTTTACAGCACAGAACATGAGCTCAGCACTAGAACAGGGATTCTTACAATAGATTCTGGGACACAGCTCAGATCCCCAAGACTCCGGGATTGTGTTTGAATCCTGGGACAGTCCCATGGAATCCAGGATGGTTAAGGGAGACAAATTCCATCATCTCTCTTTCCTTCTTGGTTGCCTTTCTATTCTTTGATGTATAGAATCCTACAAGAAATGTACTAAAACGTCTGTCCAGCTTTTAATTATTGCATTATGTCTGTAAAAAAAATGAAATATTTAAGGAAAAATAGTCACAATGAAAAAACTTCAGAGTTTCACCAATCATGTTTTCTATTACTGCCCCAAGATCCGCATAACTGGGCACATAGAAGGAGTGAGTAGGAAAAATCTTTTGAATGTTCCCCATAGTAATTTCAAGGTTTCACCTTCATTCACAAATTTAAGAAGATTCAGTCTTATGCCCATGCTGTGAAGTAGAATGCATTCTGCAAAAATTTACAGAGGATTGGACGTAGTCAATCACAATGTTGCCTAGGTTGTGTTTAGGAACTATAATGCAGTGGTTGAACCTGCTCTGCCAGAAAAGGCAGCAAGTGAAGTCCTACCTGTGGAGCTTACATTAGGCAAATATGGGTGGAATGTGCCTTAAGAGTCATGAGACTCATCAGCCTGTCATAGTTTGACAAACCCCTTAAATGGTAGACAGTGGCGGCTGGTGCTCAAAATTTGGGGGGGGGGGGGGGGGGGTGCAAACAAACTGAAAAAAAAAGTCAATTGCCGCCACCGTGCCATCAAACGGAGGCACTGTGCCCATCAATTGCTGCCCCTGTGCCCATCAATTGCCATCACTGTGCCATCAAACGCAGCCACTGTGCCATCAAATGTTGCCACTGTGCCATCAAATGCATCCACTGTGCCAACAAACGCAGTTATTCTACCCATCACTTGCTGCCAGTGTGCCCATCAATTGCTTCCAGTATGCCCATCAATACCCGCAACTGCACCCCATCAAATGCTGCCAGTTTGCCCATCAATAGGTGCTACTGTGCCCTATAAAATGCTGCCAGTGTGCCCATCAATAGCCGCTACTGTGTCCCATCAAATGCTGGCAGTTTGCCCATCAATAGCCACTACTGTGCCCCATTAAATGCTGTCAGCGTGCCCAACAAAAGCCGCTACTGTGCCCTATCAAATGCTGCCAGTGTGCCCATCAATAGCCGCTACTATGCCCCATCAATTGCTGCCAGTGTGCCCATCAATAGCTGCTACTAGGCCCCATCAATTGCTGCCAGTGTGCCCATCAAATGCTGCCAGTATGCCCATCAGTAGCCACTACTGTGCCCCATCAAATTCTGCCAGTGTTCCCATCAATAGCCGCTACTGTTCCCCCTCAAATGCTGCCAGTGTGCCCATCAAAATCCGCTACTGTGCCCCATCAAATGCTGGAAGTGTGCCCATCAATAGCCACTACTGTGCCCCATCAAATGCTGCCAGTGTGCCCATCAATAGCCGCTACTGTGCCCCATCAATTGCTGCCAGTGTGCCCATCAATAGCCGCTACTGTTACCCTATGAGTAAGCACTCCTGGTAGTGTGAAACGCGTTAGCTATTGTGCTTTGCTGTGACCCACTTTTGTGTGATTCTGCTTCACGAATAAAAGGCATTTGAATTTATCTTAGAGTGCGGCCATCCAGAATTCTTCAATTATTTGCAACAAGTATATGCCGTGCCTGCACCTGGGTTTCTCCATTCCTGGAGGGGCTGTGTTCTTGGATTTGTGGACTTACCTGGAGCGGTGGTTCTCTCACATGTGCCCATCAATAGCCGCTACTGTGCCCCATCAAATGCTGCCAGTGTGCCCATCAATAGCCGCTACTATGCCCCATCAAATGCTGCCAGTGTGCCCATCAATTGCCGCTATTGTGCCCCATCAAATTCTGCCAGTGTGCCCATCAATAGCCGCTACTGTGCCCCACCAAATGCTGCCAGTGTGCATCACCCTGCACTTACCCGTCTCACAGAGGGTCAGTGGCGGTGTCCTGCACACTCCTCGATGTCTTCTTCCGTCCCCTCTATCAGGCGTCCAATCACAGCATCTGACATTTCAGCCAATCAGGTGACAGGTAACAGACCCAAGCACCTGATTGGCTGAGAGGCAGTTCAGTGTTAGCAAAGCGAATTTCCTCGCTTTTGCTAACACACAGTTGAGTGAACAGCAAACGCACAGCATTGCGCCCGCTCCTCACCTTTTTATGGGTACCTATTAGAGCCCTCAGATCTATTCAGGTGCTTCCAAAAAACACCCCCGTCGCTGTAATTCAGGTGCCTGGTGCCAGATACCTGAATAGGGGGTGTCAGCAGTGAGCATAGATGCATGAATCTATCTATGGTGATAGAGCGGTGCCAGGAGAAACGGGGCGGTGCTGCTGCACCCTTTATGGATGCACCGCCACTGATGCTAGAGAAGCAAAATACTGGGCATAGATGGCTTGAATTTTGGCTTCTAAGCCAAACCCACCCCACACTAACAGCATGGATGGAGGAACCTCCATTCTATTCAGGCAGATGTGGCATTTATAAACAGTGACTGCATTTGAAAGGCTCCAGTCTCTGACCAATCATTTTCCACCCTGCTTAGTCAATTTAGTTCAACTTTAATGAACATGGAAGCAAGTGGACGTCACTATGGTAGCAAGCGGTGCCTACTACAGTGACTTCCAGCTTCTACAAGGATCCCACAGGTATGGTATGTGGATAGTTACATTAGTCAAAATTGGTTCAATATAACTATGTAAAAATATCCATATTTGGAATTCTTCTTTAATATTATCTGTTTATATCTGTATATGTGAATTCTCTCAGTAGAGAAAATCTGCAGCATGAGCAGAGCCTGTTGATGAAGAGGATGTGCAACTTCCAATGGTATGTACAGCGGAGATCTGTACAGCGGAGACACCAATGATGGGGCCCTATTCCTCTCACTGATACCAATGATGGGGCATTATTACTCTCACCGATACCAATAATGGGGCACTATTCCTCCCACTTATACCAGTGATGGAGGATTATTCCTCTCACTGACAACAATAATGGGGCACTATTCCTCCCACTGACACCAATAATGGGGCACTATTCCTCTCACTGACACCAATAATGGGGCACTATTCCTCCCACTGACACCAATAATGGGGCACTATTCCTCCCACTGAAACACATGGTGTGGCACTATTCCTCTCACTGAAATTAATGATGGTGCACTTATCCTCCCATTGACACCAACAATTGGGCACTACTCCTCCTACAGACACCAATGGAGCATTATTCCTACCACTGATACCAATATTGGAACTCTATTCCTCCCACTGATACCAATGATGGAATGCTATTTAGGGCAGCACAGTGGTGTAGTGGTTAGCACTCTCACCTAGCAGTAAGAAGGGTTTCTGGTTCAAATCCCAACCACGACACTACCTACCTGGAATTTGCATGTTCTCCCTGTGCCTGCGTGGGTTTCCTCTGGGTACTCCGGTTTCCTCCCATGCTCCAAAGGCATGCAGGTAGGTTAATTGCCTTCTGTCCAAAATTGGCCCTAGTATATGAATGGGGACCTTGGATTGTGGGCTCCTTGAGGGTAGGGACAGACATGAGTGTGCAATGTACAGGGATAAGGACAATTGTAGACACTCACTCAGGTTGGACTGGTGTCTTTATTCAACCTCACTAACTATGTACCTATTCCTCCCACTAATGTAAACAACAGGGTACTATTCCTCCCAATAATACCAATGATGGGGCACCATTCCTCCCAATAATACCAATGATGGGGCACTATTCCTCCTCCTCCTGGCCACTGGTGCTAACTAATTTTTTTACTCCCACTGACCACCAAGCCTGGGACATTGTTTACTCCCGTGGGCCACAGTCCAGCCCCCTTAAAGTCTAAAGGACAGTAAGTTGGCCCTTTGTTTAGAAAGTTTGGGGACCCCTGCTCTTGAGGAGCCCTAGTTGACCAAGGCTGCTCTAGAATATTAGATTTTCTTTTTATTGTACGAAGATATATATTGGATTTTTGAAACAAAGCATGGTGAAGCAACATACAAAGGATATACTGTACATAAACAAAGGAATGTAGTACACCAGAGGGAGCGGAGCCCCTCGCAATCGGAAACAAAAGAGCTTAATTACAAAGTTGAAAGGGTTTCCCATAGGAAGGTTCACAATGCATCGTTCAATACAATAGCATAAGATTTGCAGACCTATGAGAAGTCCTCCAACAGCCAGATAATAAATATCACCCAGAAACAGGGAAGGAGGAGCTCATAATGTAGTTAGTTGGTGAGGCTTCATGAGTAGATTGATGGCAGGCTTAATGGAAAGGAAAAATATAAAAAGGAAAAAAAGAGAAGAGGGAGAGGGAGGGGGGCGAGCTGGGAAGGGGTATGGGACGCTTTCCCATGAGGTCCCACCAAAGGTCTTATTCTGATGGCCAGCAGTCACAAAGAGAGCAGTCAAAGTGCTCAATGTGCTCAGTGTGATCCAGCCATGGGCCTCAGACTTTGCATGGGTGCTAGTAAGTATGGCGATAATTTTTTTTGTATATCATGGTCCCCAAGAGTCGTTTGACCTCAGCGAAACTGATCAACGGTCTTCTCCAGGGTCTGCCAGGCTGCTGGGAATACATACCCAGCCAGCTTCTTTTGGTGTATTAATTTTTTTTATAAAGTCACTATGTAGGAAAAGTGAATGGAGACATGCACACCCATCAGCACTGCTATCAAATTAGGACCAGATATCAGTGATGTGTTCTTTGCCTATATAATTTGTGTTAAAAGGTGTCCCTGGTTCTTACCTCAGAAGGTTGGGTAGTATGAGTCAGTGGCGGAATTACCAGGGCCCCAAAGTCACGACCGGGCTCTGGCATTCCGCCACTGTCGGGGGGCCCCAGCAGGGTTACTGGCCACAAGGCTCTGAGTTGAGAACGTATCTCTAATACAGCCCAGAGCCTACATTGACAGTTCCCATCCCTCCTCCCTCAGACGGATGGGAAAGGAGAGAGCTGATCTGCTCCTTCTCCTCCCGCTCCTCTCCTCCTATGTGCAGTGTTTGAAGTGTGAAGCTAAGCAACTAAATTTGATCATTCAGCTGCTGGGCTTCACACTTCAAACACTGCACACAGGAGGAGAGGAGCGGGAGGAGAAGGAGATCGGCTCTCTCCTTTCCCATCTGTGTGAGGGAGGAGGTAGGGGGAACTGTCAATGCAGGCTCTGGGCTGTATGAGAGAGGCACTGTCAGCTCAGAGTCCTGGTGAGGAGGCACTGACTGGCAGCATTGATGAGCACTGATAGGTGGCATTGAGGAGCACTGATAGGCAGCAATGATGGGTACTGATAGGCAGCACTGATAAACAGGGCACTGATTACCAGTGTAAATAATGTATTGACAGTTTTCCTGGTTAACGGCTTTCCTTTTCTCAAACACAGCGTGGGAGGGAAGGACTGCTGATAACCAGCAATTCTGTTTACATGTGATAAGCTAATTGTGATTGGCCCTTTACCGTGATCTGTGGTCAACTGTGTGCTGAATGCTCCCCCCTGGGGGCACGAGGGAGGCAGAGTTATGGGAGGATGTCCATGGATGTCCTCCCAGAACTAGAAGCCCAGGGCTTGGATGGAAGTGAGGTGGGTTAGGGGTAGGGTTGCCACCTGTCCAGGATTCACCCGGACAGTTCGGGTTTGGAATCATGCGTCCGGGTTTCAGACTGCCTGAAACCCGGACACATTATTTTAACTGGACTATGGCTTCCCAGCAGGGTTGCTGGCTGCAATTGTCTAGGCTGAGAGTGTCTGTTACACTCTTTCACACTGCCCAAAGCCAGCACTAACAATTCACCCCCAAACACACACACAGAGGAGAGAGGGCTCGATCAGCACCTCATCCTCCCACCCCTACCCCTCTGTGTCTGCCCACACTCCAATCCCTGGTGCTGTGCCTCAGAAAAGGAAAGTTGGGGCCGGAAATTTAAATTCAGCAGCCTCGGATGCATCTGGATGAGAGGTACTGACTGCCAAGGGGTGAGTGAGCTCACCATCCGTCCCTGTCTGTCACTGAAGTCTCCCCCCTTCTCTCTCCTGCCTCTGAGTGAATACACTAAGGTAAATCAGGGTTCTCAGAGCACTCCTTACATCACAGTTCCCCTTTACACCAGAAGCCACAGTGTTCCCCCTTACATTAGAGTCCTCTCCGTACATCAGAGTTCTCAGTGTTCCCCCTTAAAGAGGAGCTGCACCTAAAAAAAAAAATATTAAAAGCCAGCAGCTACTAATATTGCAGCTGCTGACTTTTAATAATATCACACTTACCTGTCCCAGGTTCCAGCGATGTCGGCGGCAGATGACGAGCGATCGTCTCGCTGCAGCCACCGCCGCCATCCTCTGTCAGGGAATCGGGAAGTGAAGCATGAGGGCTTCACTGCCCGGTTCCCTACTGCGCATGCGCGAGTTGCGCTGCGCTTCTCTTATGGTCCCCCGCTGTGTCTCTGGGAACTGTGTGTTTTCCCAGAACACAACGGGGGGGGGGGGGGGGGGAGCGATGCGGGGGTCTGCGGCGGTCTGGCCGGAAGTGGGTGCAGTTACCTGGATTATCCAGGTAACTGCACCCCCCTCCCCCCCGAAAGGTGCCGATTGTGGCACCGGAGGGGGGGAGGGATAATACTAGCGGAACTTCCCCTTTAGGGTGAAGAACCGCTTTAAATCAGGGTTCTCAGAGAATTGCTTATGTTAGAGGCCCCAGAGTTCTCCCTTACATCAGAGTCTGCAGAGACCCCCCTTACAGTGAAACTCTGCGAGTTCAAATGTAAAAGGGGAACTCTGTGGACTCTGATGTAAAGGGGCACGCTTGTTATTAACTTCATATGATTAGAAATGTTATTTAATGGCAAAATATATGTATAGTTTATACTATAAAAAAAAATTGGCATGCTCCGCTAAAGTGTTCGGGCTTGACTTGAAGAACAGGTGGCAACCCTAGTTAAGGGGGCCCTTCATGGTTTCTTGCACTGGGGCCCTGGAGGTACTAGTTTTGCCTCTGGTATGAGTATTTGTATTTTCTGTATTAGTTGTTTATTCTCGTTAGTGCTCACCTATGTATCCAAATTCTTTAACTAATAAGCATAGCCCCATCCCTTGTGTTGTATAAGATATAACTGAGAGGATATGTGGTCAGCAATACAGATGGGGTCAATGAATATTTTACAAAGAAGTCCCTTAGGCTCTAGGTGTATACTGCAGTGTGAGGAGGTTCTGAATAGGGGTAAACTGCTGATATTACATAATGTATTAAATCCGGGGTGGAGAAAGGGAAAAAGAAGAAAAGGAATAGAAGAAAGTGCTGTTTGGATATGTTAGGAGGAGCATCTCCCGAGGGCTCGTATTTACAGTTAACCTGACCTGTCATTGTGATAGAGGGCCCTCTGCTGGGCATAGCCCCGACTTTAGAGCTGTGTACTATATTGTACATTGGAATATCAATCTAATTGAATCCGCTACACAGCAGAACTCTGAACTGGGGAAGGGAAGAGCAGGACAGAAAGCCAATCAGATGTGCTGAATTCAAATGTTCTGAGAAGGAGCATGTTGATAGGTAAAAAAAAGTGAGCAGAGAGGTGACCTCATCAGTGTGTAAACATCCCTTGTAATAGAAAAAAAGCATGACAGGACCTCTTAAATATGAGATCTGGGGTCAAAAAGTCCTCAGATCTCATATTTGCACTTAAATGCAATAAAAATAAATAAAGAAAAATGTATAATTTTTTTTTTAAATGGCCCTTTAAGAGCTATGGGCGGAAGTGACGTTTTGACGTCGCTTCCGGCCTGCAATGTTATGGAGACGAGTGTGGGCCATCTTCCCATCACTCGTCTCCATACCCAGCAAGGGATAACATCCGATCACCTCCGTCGCTACCGACGGCTCCAGTAAGCGGCGGAGGGGTGGGGGTCTTCTCCCGCCACCGATAAAAGTGATCAAGAGACTATAAAACGGACCACCGGCTGAAGAAGAGGATACCGGGGGTTATGGTAGCTAGCTGCTGCCATAACAAAGATATTCCCCTTCAAAGTAAGGACATATATCGGCGTGTGGCGGTCCACACATTAGGTGCCTTTATCCTTTCAGGGCACCCCGAATGCGATGCGATTCTGCTGTGATTGTCACGTGGGAGAACACGCCTTTAAAAACATTGTGCATAGCTGGTCGCCCCTAAATAGGAGCAAGGGATTTTTTTTTCTGCACACGTAGGGCATCCACATGTCCACAATGGACTGCCACATTGCGTACAAATCGCTCTTTGAAAATCGCATAGCAGGAACACTTGTCCCCTCTACGTGATAATATCAAATGCCTTTGAAAAGTGACATAAGCACAGATTGCTTTTCAGTGCAATAGCCGAGCCTGCTGCAAGTGTGAACAAGCCTTTGGGTTCCATAGGCGGAACCTAAAGAAACAGGTAGCTACCTTTTCTCTTATGACAGAAATAAGAGGCCTGTTTCAGGAGGAATGGTAAAAGGGAGAGAGAAAATTCTTCTCAACCAATAGGTTGCAGAAGTTGTATCCACTAACGGAAGAGTATGCGACTCCTTTATCTAACCCACCAACGGTGGATGCGGCCAGGGCAGGACTTACCATTGGGCTTGACTGGGCTCAAGCCCATGGGACCTGCCCAATAGGGGGCCCTGCAGAGATACATAGCCAAGTGTACTCGGCTCGGCTCCGCTCACAGTCCCGCCCTATGATGGACATAACACAGGGACTGGGCGTGACTGTGAGCTGAGCCGAGCTCGAGACTGCAAAAGGACCCAAGAGCCGTCAAGAGAACCCAAGAGCCGGCGAGAGAACCCGAGAGCCCCCGAGAGCCGCCAAGATACACAGGACTCTGTATCTCGGCGGCGCCATTTTTAAACTTCAAGACTGCAAAGACAAGGCTGCAAATGACACTGGGGCAAGGCTGCAAATGACAAGGCTACACTGACAAGGCTGCAAATGACACTGACAAGGCTGCAATGACACTGGACAAGGCTGTAAATGGACACTGATAAGGCTGCATTGATGGGCATTTAAATGTAAGTTTTTTTCGCTTAAACTCCCCTCCTAAAAGTTTTTTTCCTTAAAATTCCCTACTAAACTTGTGGCGCGTGTTATACGCCGGCGCATGTTGTACTCTGATAAATACAGTAATGTATAGACGGTAGGGCCCGAAAGTGACTCAAACCCTTGGGCCCCCACCACCCTAAGTCCTGCCCTGGATGCGGCAGTCGCCAGACTGGCCAAGAATGTGACACTCCAGATGGAAGACTCATCCTCCTTTCACGATATCCTTGATTGAGGCACTGACATGGACTTAAAGTTTTACCTCATGGCAGGTGGCGCTTGTAAACCCGCCATTGCTTTAACATCCGTAGCAAGTGCTATGCGAGTGGGGGGGTAGAACTTGGGAGTATGCAATCAGAAACCAGCTTCCAAAAGAAAAAAATCAAAGCTCTTGATGAGATAAAACTCTCAGCAGTCTTCGCAGGTGAGGCAGCTATAGACATTATTCGATGGTCCTCCAGAGCCATGCTCAGCTCAGTCACAGCCAAAAGAGCACTGTGGCTAAAACCCTGGGTGGCCGACCCATCCTCAAAGCAGAATTGCTGTAAACTGCCTTTTGATGGAAAGGTGCTGTTTGGCCAAAAAACTGGAGACTGCAATCTCCAGGGTTACGGGAGGAAGATCGGGTCTTCTGCCCCAAGATCTGGGATTTCGGAGGCTTCAGAAGGCATTGGAGGGGTACACAGTCAACCTTCATAATATCACAGAGAGCTAAGACCCCTGTGGCTCCCTCAGATACCCAGAAGCCCTTTTAACACCAGTCCGGCCCAAGAGGCAGTTGGAGGCAGTTGGAAAAGTAACCCAGTTCCAGCAAAACCACTACCAAAAAAAAACGGCGAATTCAGTCCACAGTGGCGTAAGGTCATTATTGGCTGTTCAAACGGCAGCCTCCAGAACTAAGAGGCTGAATCAATTTATCAGTTCTATTGTACTGATTCCACCCCCCCCCCCCCTCCGGTGCCACAATTGGCACCTTACAGGGGGGAGGGGGTGAAGATACCTGTATAATACAGATATCTGCACCCACTTCTGGGAATAGACTCCCACAGGAGTCACGTCCCTTCTTGCACCAACCCCCCCCCCCCCCCGCTGTCTCCTGGGAAACACACAGGTCCCAGGAGATAGCGGGGACCACTTACGACACGCATCGTGGCTCACGCATGCGCAGTAGGGAACCGGGAAGTGAAGCCGTAACACTGGACCCTTTGATTCACTAACTCTGAATCCCGTGAGCTCCTCAAGGCTTTTGCGGTGGTATCTCCCTCAAGCATCACCCAGAGTTCCCTGCTGGGTCCCTAGCTTGGCACTTCGGATACCTTCAAGCTTCACCCCTGATGACCGGCTCGGTCCCTAGCTTGTCACACAAGGCTATTTTGCAAGTGTTACCTCTGCTGGTTGGGTCCCTGACTTGATCACCACCTGAAGCTTCCCGATTCTCCACTGTGCCCGTTCGGTGAGAATACTGCTATCCGGTACTTGCTTCAGTTACTCAATGGGATCCCTGTTAAAGGCGATTGATCTCTTCATGGCGACAACTTCCCTTCTACCTCCGACTACTGACAGATTCTCCAGCTGGCAGAACCATCACTTTTGGTTGGACTGCAAGCCGCAGTCCCAACCCTACGCTGCCCTCTTAATTCTGGATAGGCCCTCACACAGCCTGGCAGCCTGATGCCCTTGGGATAGGCCCAATCTCCGCCCTAGCAGCCCGGGGCGTACGACACATGTCCACCCAAATGGCGGTCTGGGTGGCACCCAAGAACCTGGATCACCTGACCTCTCCCGAATATATAGGCTCTCCCAGCAGGCCAAGGGATTCAACAAAATCCCTGCCCATTGGCTGAGATACCCCATATACCCAAAACCTGACCTTGAGTTGTCCTTCTCAACCTAATACCTCCAGCTCCAAGTGTCCGGCCACCTGGTGGTAGAAGAGGAAAATACAACCAAGCCAAACTTAGAGATGTCAATGGATCCCTGGTAATTAATTACAGTAGCTACTCCTGACAAGGAATCTGGTAAGGAGTTCCCTGATTAAACCCCAGGGCGCTACATAAGATTTCCCTGTTTTTGGCTCCATCCGTCTTTCCATCAACTCTGACCGGCTTCCCTGTCCCTGCTGATAAAAAGCATCCTCACAACATGATGCTGCCGTCACCATGTTTCACAGTGGGAATGGTGTGTTTAGGGTGATGTGCCGTGTTCGTTTTCTGCCAAAAAGTTCCATTTATGGTCTCATCTGATCAGAGCGCCCCTAGTTATTTTGAGGGGACAGCAAATTTACACTGTTATACAAGCTGTACACTCACTACTTTACATTGTAGCAAAGTGTCATTTCTTTAGTGTTGTCACATGAAAAGATAGAAGAAAATATTTACACAAATGTGAGGGGTGTACTCACTTTTGTGAGATACTGTATATACATACAGTGGACAGACGAACTGAGATAATTAAATGGAGATAGAAGAATAGATAGACAGACTGTCCCTATGCAGATACATATATGAACTATTCCGGTAAGTGAATTGCAGTCATAGTTTAGTACAGGCTTTCTCAACCTTTTCAACACAGAGGAACCCTTAAATTAACTTTTCGGTCTCAGGGAACCCCTGATAAAAAAAAGTACTATATCTACAACTCGTGATAAATTAGTGTGATGGTCCGTGGGAAGAATGCTCCTTACACTTGTGGTCATTCATAGTTAGGTTGAATAAAGACACCAGTCCAACCTGAGTGAGTGTCTACAATTGTCCTTATCCCTGTACATTGCACACTCAGTCCCTACCCTCAAGGAGCCCACAATCCAAGGTCCCCATTCATATACTAGGGCCAATTTACCTACCTACATGTCTTTGGATTGTGGGAGGAAACTGGAGTACCCGGAGGAAACCCACGCAGGCACAGGGAGAACATGCAAACTCCAGGCAGGTAGTATCGTGGTTGGGATTTGAACCAGTGACCCTTGTTACTGCTAGGTGAGAGTGCTAACCACTACACCACTGTGCTGCCTGTCATTGGGAAGAGTTACCCCCTTAAATATGGCTAAAAGGATCAATGGTGTCAGTGGGAACTTATCGAAGAGGCAGAAATTGCTCATTGCTCAAGGAACCCCTAGCAACCTCTGAAGGAACCCTGGTTGAGAAACCCTGGTATAGTATATAGGTCTTTCTATCCTGGAAGTATTGGTGAGTTGGAATCCTGCTCATTAGACTGATGGCTCTTGTTAATGAATAATGACCCAGCGTCAGGGGTGTGCGGTGCAATGGGACAGATTTGCAGCGTGTACACACAGCGTCCCCCCCACCCCTCCTCGTCCTGTACAGCCTGCAGGATAGGAGATCTCCTTCTCCCATGAAACCTTACTCTGGTGCATCCCCGGCTAAACAATTCATGAAATTGGTCCGGCTGAGCCATTCTGCATCACAAGCAGCTGGGGAGAGCGCTGCGGAATAAGCACGGTCAGGATTCCCCTCCGTTCATGGACATTAGTCACCCGGGCTGCAGGCACAAATGACAGGATTAGCAGGTAAAAAAAAAAAATCCTCCTTTTTTCTTTTATCTTTTCCTACACACTGCTCCACACCGCCGTACCATCGCACACCGCACACACTGCTTGTATTCTTACATCTGCATACACTAACTGAGCGCGTCCTCCCCGGCCATGAGCATCACCCACCGTGGAAATCCAATCCGCACGCCAAATAAACTTTGTGCTGCTTCATTTTCTGCCATCATTTCTACATGTCTATGGACAGTTTTTCCTGGTTTGCGACTATACTGCATATTTTTTTTTTGCAGTAAATGCACAGCTGTGTTATTGCATGGACTATTTATTTAGGGACCGCATGGAGTATGCTCGTTGGTTAGGTTATAAATACCAATCAAGCCAAGGACACATACAGACCTATTTTAGCACACGATATTTTGGGCAACTTGCATAGAAGACAATCGCCCTTTTTAAATAACAGGATGCCATCTGGCCTGATAAATGCATGTCGGGCATGTCGGGCACAAATATATGTGCCCAGCATAGCCCTGCCATAGCCCTGCATGCTGCCGGACACAGCCATGCCAGGCACATATACCCTGCATATCGGACACAGCCATGCCAGGCACAGATTCTATGCATGCTGGACACAGCCATGCCAGGCACAGATACCATGCATGCCGGACACAGCCATGCCAGGCACAGATTCTGTGCATGCCGGACACTGCCATGCCAGGCACAGATTATATGCATGCTGGGCACAGATTCTACACATGCCGGACACAGCCATGCCAGGCACAGATTCTATGCATGCCGGACACAGCCATGCCAGGCACAGATACCATGCACGCCGGACACAGCCATGCCAGGCACAGATTCTATGCATGCCAGACACAGCCATGCCAGGCACAGATTCTATGCATGCCGGACACAGCCATGCCAGGCACAGATACCATGCATGCCGGACACAGCCATGCCAGGCACAGATACCATGCATGCCAGACACAGCCATGCCAGGCATAGATACCATGCATGCCAGACACAGCCATGCCAGGCACAGATTGCATGCATGCTGAACACAGCCATGCCAGGCACAGATACCATGCATGCTGGAGACAGCAATGCCAGGCACAGATACCATGCATGCCAGACACAGCCATGCCAGGCACAGATACCATGCATGCCAGACACAGCTGTGCCTTGCCAATAAATGCATGCTGGGCACAGCCTTGTCATTGCATGTACTATTTATTTCAATAGGGACTGCATGGAGTATGCATATTGATCAGGTTCCAAATAACAAAATTGCTAAGGATACATACAGACCTATTTTGACAAGCGGTATTTTTAGCGACTTGAATGTGTGTGTATATCAGTTACATTTTAAATAACAGGATGGCATGCTGTTTTTTTCCGATAAATGCACACTGGGCACAGCTGTATCATTGCTTGTATTATGTATTTTAATGGGGACTACATGGAGTATGTTCATTGATGATGATTGAAATACCAACCATGCTAAGGACGTATACAGACCTATTTTGGCACACAGTAATTTGGCCAAATTGAATGTGTACATATTAGACAGTCACAGTTTAAATGACAGAATGCCATAGGGCGTGTTTGCGATAAAATGCATGCCAATGTTTATTTTAATGAGGTTACAAATACCAACAACAGTAAAGAGAGATACAAACCTATTTAGCACACAGTATTTTGGGGACACCACACTGAGGACACATACAGATCTATTTTGTCTATATAATAGTTTTGGGAACTTGAATGTACATTAATATTTTAAATAATAGGATGTGATAAATGCATACTGAGCATAGCTGTGATATTTGCACAGCATATACCATTTATTTTAATAAGGACTGTATGCACATTGATTCCAGATACCAATAACACATTGGTCTCCAAACTCCAGCCCAGGGGGCCCAGATGCAGTCCTTTACTTGCCTTTAACTGGTCCTTGGGGCACTATTCCTCCCAATGACATCAATGATGGGGAACTATTCCTCCTACTGATACCAATGATGGGGAACTATTCCTCCCACTGATACCAATGATGGGGAACTATTCCTCCTACTGATACCAATGATGGGGAACTATTCCTCCCACTGAATCTAATGATGGGACACTAATCATCCCACTTATTCCAATTATGGGATATTATTCCTCCCACTGACATCAATGATGGGGAACTATTACTCTCATTGACACCAATGATGGGGAACTATTACTCTCATTGACACCAATGATGGGGAACTATTCCTCCTACTGATACCAATGATGGGGAACTATTCCTCCCACTGATTCCAATGATGGGGCACTATTCCTCCCACTAATACCAATGATGGGACACTAATCATCCCACTGATTCCAATTATGGGACATTATTCCTCCCACGGACAACAATGATGGGGCACTATTCATCCCACTTACTCCAATGATGGCACACTGTTCATCCCACTGATTCCAGTTATGGGGCACTATATCTCCCATTGATGCCTGTGATGGAGCACTATTCCTCCCACTGACACCAGTGATGGGACACTATTCCTCCCACTGACACCAGTGATGGGGAACTATTCCTCCCACTGACACCAGTGATGGGGAACTATTCCTCCCACTGACACCAGTGATGGGGGACTATTCCTCCCACTGACAGTAATTACAGTGGGGATCGAAAGTTTGGGCACCCCAGGTAAAAATGTGTATTAATGTGCATAACGAAGCCAAAAAAAGATGGAAAAATATCCAAATGGCATCAAATTACAGATTAGACATTCTTATAATCTGTCAAAAAAGTTAGATTTTATTTCCACCATTTACACTTTCAAAATGACAGAAAACAAAAAAATGGCGTCTGAAAAAGTTTGGGCACCCTGCAGAATTTATAGCATGCACTGCCCCCTTTGCAAAGCTGAGACCTGCCAGTTTCATGGATTGTTCTCAATCATCGTCTGGGAAGACCAGGTGATGTCAATCTCAAAGGTTTTAAATGGCCAGACTCATCTGACCTTGCCCCAACAATCAGCACCATGGGTTCTTCTAAGCAGTTGTCTAGAAAACTGAAACTGAAAATAGTTGACGCTCACAAAGCTGGAGAAGGCTATAAGAAGATAGAAAAGCGTTTTCAGATGTCAATATCAGACAGAACAACTCGCAGGATTGTGAGAGAAGCAATTTAAAACCCACGTTTGACTGCACGATCCCTCCAGAAAGATCTGGCAGACACTGGGGTTGTGGTACACTATTCCACTATAAAGAGATACTTGTACAAATATGGTCTTCATGGAAGAGTCATCAGAAGAAAACCTCTTCTACGTCCTCACCACAAAAATCTGCATTTGAACTTTGCAAATGAACATATAGACAAGCCTGAGGCATTTTGGAAACAAGTTCTGTGGACCGATGAGGTTAAATTAGAATTTTTTGGCCGGAATGAGCAAAGGTACGTTTAGAGAAGAAAGGACACAGAATTTAATGAAAAGAACCTCTGTCCAACTGTTAAGCATGGGGGTGGATCAATCATGGTTTAGGGTTGTATTGCAGCCAGTGGCACAGGGAACATTTCACGAGTATAAGGAAAAATTGATTCAATAAAATTTCAGCACATTTTAGATGGTAATTTGATGCCATCTGTGAAAAAGCTGAAGTTAAAGAGAGGATGGCTTCTACAAATGGATAATGATCCTAAACACACCTCAAAATCAATGGGGGATTACATCAAGAGGCGTAAACTGAAGGTTTTGCCATGGCCTTCACAATCTCCTGACCTCAACATTATTGAAAAGCTATGGATAGACCTTAAAAGAGCAGTGCGTGACAGACAGCCCAGAAATCTCAAAGAACTGGAACACTTTTGTAAGGAAGAATGGGCAAAGATACCTCAAACAAGAATTGAAAGACTCTTGGCTAGCTCCAAAAAGCGTTTACAAGCTGTGAGATACTTGCCAAAGGGGGCAGTACAAGATATTAACTCTGCAGGGTGCCCAAACTTTTGCAGATGCCATTTTTTGTTTTCTGTAATTTTGAAAGTATAAATGATGGAAATAAAATCGAACTTTTTTTGACATATTATAAGAATGTCTAATCTGTAATTTGATGCCATTTGGAGATTTTTCCATCTTTCCCTGGCTTCGTTATGCACATTAATACACATTTTTACCTGGGGTGCCCAAACTTTCGATCCCCACTGTATGGGGCACTATTCCTTTCCCTGAAACCATCAAAACAGGGCATTATTCTTCCCACTAATGCTTATGATGGTGCATTGTTTATCGTCATTGATGCATTTTCTACTTACATTGGCCACAGTCTAGGCTCCTCAAAGTCTGAAGGACAGTAAACCGGCCCTTCGTTTAGAAAGCTTAGAGACCCCAGCAATAACACTAAGGACACATAGAGACCTATTTTGGCAGATAGCATTGGGGCAACATGAATGTGTGTATATTACACGCTGTGGATATGTCCCTGTGTGATGTTGGTGATGCCAATAGATTTGCCATCTGTACTTATTCTCCATCTTCACTTCTTCTATACTGTTCGGAATTTTCAAACCCCTTTATTGTTCTGTATTCATGGATTCCTTTGATTTCTTTTTTTTTTGTATGGTTTTTCAAGCTTGCCTTAATTTTACAGCTTTGTTTATTATTTGATGATAACTCTGATTATAGGGAGAGCACCTAATTAGTACTATGGATGGCATTTCCAACTGTAGCCTGCAAGATTGTAATTATATCCAATCATCCGTACAGAGTGGTAATATTTGTAGTTACACAAAGTCATGTGTTTGTAATGCGGCTCTGTAGCGTATGCTCTTTACTATGCAAAATTGCACTTTTTTAATGACTCTCTGCATGTATAAGGGGGCCCAACATTTCCGCAGCCCCTTTGTAGACAATAGTAGGACCCCGGACATGCTTTTCATTACGTTGTTAAGTGAAGATAATGTTATTAGTAGAAGTGCACACAGAGGTGCACCCCAAAAAACTGCGTAGCTGTTTATCCATTGAAATTCTGTATGAATGGGGCAATATTAAATGGACTTATTATTATTTATTTATTTATTTATATAAATGTATTATTATTATTATTTATTTAAAAAGAAGTGTTCATGGGGAAAATACTGCACTAGATGGCTTTGAATATATTTATTTTCTAGGATACTGAACACTATGGGGTTGATTTACTAAAGGCAAATCGACTGTGCACTTTGCAAAGTGCAGTTACACTCTGCAAACGCAGTTGCTCCAGAGCTTAGTAAATGAGGAGAAGCTCTGCTAACCTCCATTATCCAATCTTGTGCAAGCAAAAAAATATTTTATTCTAATATTTATTCTTATCTCTAAAGTCTCTTCTATTGCTCCTGATCTTCTCCAAATCTTCAAATTCCTTTTTGTTGCTGCTGTGATCTGACTTCCTTTTATAGGGTGGCTACGTTCGTTCTCCATGGACTCACTGTATGTAGGAACATAGTCTCCATCTCTTACTCCAGAGATGGACTATGGACTATGGCCCTGGTGCCCAACCCGCAGCCTTCAGCAGTCTGTTCTACATATACAGGCATACCCCACTTTTAAGTACACAATGGGGTTTATTTACTAAAGCTGGAGTGCAAAATCAGGTTCACTTCTACATAGAAACCTGTCAGTGTACAAGTTGTTGGGTATCAACCCTGGCAACCCCTAGACGCGGAAGAGCAGGCCAGGAGAAGGTAACCAGTAAGCCCATTATGTCAAGGCCGCCCTTGACATAATATCAACCAGAAAAAAAACATGACTTAGTAGTTGGTGGAGAAACCCTTGTTGGCAAGGACAGAGGTAAGACATTTCTTGTAATTGGTTACCAGGTTGGTACACATCTCAGGAGGGATTTTGGTCTTTAAATCCTTAGGGTTTCTGGGCTGTCACTTGGCAACTCGAAATTTCATCTCCCTCCATACATTTTCTATAGGATTAAGGTCTGGAGACTGGTTAGTCCACTCCAGGAGCTTAACATGCTTCTTCTTAAGCCACTTCTTTGTTGCCTTGGCGGTATTTTTGGGGTCATTGTCATGCTGGAAGACCCATCCTTGCCCCATCTTCAGTGTTCTGGCTGAGGGAAGAAGGTTCTCATCCAAGATTTTACAATACACGGCCCCGTCCATTGGTTCCTCAATGTGGCAAACTCAGACCTTACCTTTGGCAAAGAAACCACCTCAAAGCATAATGTTTTCACCTCCGTGCTTGACTGTAGGGCTGGTGTTCTTAGGGTCATAGTCAGCATTTTTCTTCCTCCAAACATGGAGAGTCGAGTTAATGCCAAAGAGCTACATTTTGGTCTCATCTGACCACAGCACTTTCTCCAAATTTCACTCTGAATCATTTAGATATTCACTGGCAAACTTGAGACGGACCTGTACATGTGCCGTCCTGAGGAGGGGAACCTTGCGGGCTCTGCAGGATTTCAATCCATGGCGGCACATTGTGTTACCAATGATTTGTTTGGTAAATGGTCCCAACTTCCTTGAGATCATTCACAAGCTCCTCCCGTGTAGTTCTGCTGATCCCTCACTTTTCTCATGATCCTCATTACCCCATGAGGCGAAATCTTCCATTGAGCTCCAAACTGAGGGTGATTGATGGTTATTTTGTATTTCCTCCATTTACGAATAATCGCTCCAACAGTTGTCTCCTTCTCATCAAGCTTCTTGCTGATGGTCTTGTAGCCCATTCCAGCCTTCTGCAGGTCTATAATTTTCCCCCAAAGGACTTCCCCAAAGTCCTTTGACAGCTCTTTGGTCTTCACCGTGATGGTGAGGTTTGAATAGAAGAAAAAGATTCTGTGGACAGGTGTATTTTATAGTCATAGCGTGTTGTCGTTAGGAGCACCTTCTTAAATTGACCAGACTAATCTGTGTACATACTGTAGCCAGTCTGTGGGAGCCAGAATTATCGCTGGTTGGTAGGGGATCAAATACTTATTTTACTCACTGAACTGCAACTCAAGTTATACCATTTGTATCGTGTTTTTTCTCGATTTTTGGTTGAGATTCTGCCTCTATCATTTCAAATAAACCTATCATAAAAATGATAGACCCTTAATTTCTTTGTAGGTGGGCAAACGTAAAAAATCTGCAGGGGATCAAATAATTTTCCACTGTATGTAGTATAGAGATGGGCGAACAGTTCGGCCTGAGCATGATTTTGGGCCGACCATTTGCCTGTACGGCCATTCACTGAATACCTGAATTTGCAGGGTGTTTGCCCCGACAAATGCTCTATTTGTGGGGAAAAAGGACGTTGTATTTGGGTACAGCATCACACGGTTGTAGGTCAAGTGGTTGTGTATGGATTTTTTGGAAGAATAAGGATATTGTTTCATTTTAAGAATACATTCCTTAATAGAATTTATTTTAAGATCAGCATTTTAGGCGGTGCAGTGGCGTAGTGGTTAGCACTCTTGCCTAGCAGTAAAAAGGGTCACTTGTTCAAATCCCAACCACGATACTATCTGCCTAGAGTTTGCATGTTCTCCCTGTGCCTGCGTGGGTTTCCTCCGGGTACCCTGGTTTCCTTCCACACTCCAAAGACATGCAGGTAGGTTAATTGGCTTCTGTCCAAAATTGGCCCTAGTATATGAATGGGGACCTTGGATTGTGGGCTCCTTGAGGGTAGGGACCAATGTGAGTGTGCAATGTAAAGTGATAGGGACAATTGTAGACACTCATTCAGGATGGACTGGTGTCTTTATTCAACCTCACTGACTATGTAACTATGTATTAATGTAAAGTGTATAACTATGTTTTTTTTTTTTTAGTTTGTTTTGGAAGTTTTAAACCCTTATGCCGCGTACACACGACCGGACTTTCCGGTAGACTATGTCCAACGGTCTTCCTGACGGACTTGCGGCGGAGTTCCTACGGACTTTCCGAACGAACGGACTTGGACACACACAAACAGACTAAGTCCGTTCGAAAGTCCGTTCCTTTTGGACGTGATGACGTAAAACTGGACTAAACAAGGAAGTTCAATAGCCAGTAGCCAATAGCTGCCTTTGCGTCATATTTGGTCCGTCGGACCAGCACACAAACGGTTTTCTCGATTTTAGTCCGTCGGAATTGAGTCCGTCGGATAGATTTGAAACATGTTCTATTTCTAGGTCTGTCGGATTTATTTTTCGAAAAACGATCGGACCAGCCCACACACAATCGGATTGTCCGACGGACTAATCCCTTCGGTCCTAGTGTGCCAGAAAGTCTGGTCGTGTGTATGCGGCATTAGTCATATTTTTATTGTATACAGTATAATACAAATATGTGGATATATAGTTTAGGTGTTTGTGGATTAATTTAAAGTAAAACTAAAGGCAACATTTTTTGCTTTAGTTTTGGATGGAGTGGAGAAGGAGTAAAATGGAGAAGGAGTAAAACCCCTGTCCGGTTTTTATCGCTGTCTGTGCCCTCGTTAGGGAGATTCATCCTCTCTATTTGTCCTGTTTACCATCAGGGGCGGCCTGTCAATTAAGGGCGCACGAACGCAGCCCCCTCTCTCCAGCCACCCCCTCTATGACTAATGAATAGATTTATGCATAGCATGAATCTATCCATGTCCGCCGCTGCCATCCCCTATTCAGGAGTACGGCCTCTTTTCAAATGCCAGGCACCTGAATTCCAGCTGCGTTTTTTTTTTTGGGGGGGGGGGGGGGTTTACCACTTCCCGCCCGGCCTATAACAGAATGAAGGTCGGGAAGTGGTTCTGTTATCCTGACTGGGCGTCATATGACGTCCAGCAGGATAACATGCCCGCGAGTGTGGTGTGTCAGACTGACAGAGGCTTCTTACCACGTGATCAGCTGTGACCAATTACAGCTGATCATCATGAGAACCAGGAAGTGCCAGTAAATGGCATTCCTCGGTTCACGCTGACAGGTAGAGCCGATAGGCGGCTGTCCCTGTCCGGGGGTGGGGGGGGTGTCTGTGCTGATAATCAGCACGTTATCAGCACAACCCTATCAGATGTGCCAATCAGTGCCCAGCAGTGCCCCAATAATAAAGTCTGCCAATGCCCACCACAGTGCCAATCTGTACCCAACATTAATACCTGTCATTACCTGCCCAATCAGTGCTGCCGATCAGTGCCACCTGTCAGTGCCCATCAGTGCCGCCTATCAGTGCTGTATATCAGTGCCACCTATCGGTGCCCATCAGTGCCGCCTCAGTGCCCATCAATTCTAAATATCAGTGCCTCCTCATCAGTGCCCATCGGTGCCACCTCATCAGTGCCAACTCATCAGTGCCTGTCAGTGAAGGAGAAAACAAAATTTTAGAACATTTGAGGGGCACAAGTGGCTGCATATGATGGGCACAAGGGGCTGCATATGATGGGCACAAGGGGCTGCATATGATGGGCACAGTGAGGCTGCAATTGATGGGTTTTTTCTTCAGTATTTTTCAGTTTTTTTGCAACCCCCCAAAAATTTTGAATACCAGCCCCCACTTTTTACCATTATCATCGAAAGTGAAAGAAAATCCCAAATTTTGGGTTGTCACCAAAACAGGACTAGAGGGGAAAACTTCCAAAGGGTACACTAGTTCTGGTGACAACCAGTGATTCTGTCACTTTGGAGGGATTGTCTCCCACATCCTGTTGTGGTTATTAAACAGGAAGTGAAGGGAATTCTCCCCAATGGGACACAGATGGCAAAAAAAAAAACTACAGCGGTTATAACCCTCAATTACTCCCTTATCCAAAATGAAATGATAAAAAAGGTTTTGCCTTTAGCTCACTTTGAAACCATTCTATAGAGAAGAAAGCACCTTACTCCACATGTGCCACTTCAATCTGTGGTCCAAGTTACATGAGAAGTGTCAGCAGATCTGGCTGTCATAGAAGACAGTGAAAGTTACACCTCTGGGTTTGCTCAGGAGCCCTTAATTAGGACAGATAAGGAAAGATAAGATGTCCAATCTACTAATGTGAAGTGAATCTCAGGTGCCCAGAACAGAGGAGGGCTGAAACTCCAATCTGAAGATGTCTGTAGATAAGAGGTGCCAGACATCCAGACGTGAAGGATATCTGAAGCCAACATTTTTCATTTTGTGTAGGGTAGGGAATGCTGACAGCATTGAACAGGATAAACAGAGGGTGAATCTTCCTAATGGGGACACAGAACATATTAAACACCTGACAGGGGTTCTAACGCTTCCCTTCTCTACAGGGCAGCCATCAGACATTTTGGGACCCCACATTGAGTCCCCTTGGCCTAACCACCAGCATTCACCAGGGCCCGCCCACTGGCCATCCAACCAAATTTGCCCACTGGCCCCTGCCCCACCAAGTCCTTCAGTGCACCCATTTTTTATTTTAACACTCTTGCAACTTAATGTGTGAAAATGAAAAGTGTATTCCAAGTCATCAGTGCTTGCATTCCCATATATTCAGCAAAGAGTTGGCCTAATCCAGTAAAGAGACATCCCCATATATTGAGGAAAGTGATGGCTCTATCCAGCAAAGAGATAGACCAATCCAGCAAAGAGACAGCTTGTCCAATCCAGCAAAGAGAGCCTCATATATTTAGAAAAGAGACAGTCCAATCCAGCAAAGAGACATCCCAATCCAGCAAAGGGACGACCCAGTCCAGGAAAAAGATGACCCGATACAGTAAAGAGACGGCTCAGTTACAGGACACCCAGGCCCCCTACATGTGTATGGGCTGTCCACACTGATGGCTGCCTTCTCTACAGGGTAGCCATTAGAAATATCGGGGGCCCCCTTACACAGATTTAGGCCTGGGTCCCTCTGAGCCTGCCCACCAACATTACTCAGGGCCTGCCCACTGGCTGTCCTGCCAAATCGGCCCACTGGCCATCCCACCAAGTCCTTTAGTGCACCCACTTTTATTTTAACACTCCTACAACTTAATGTATGAAAATCAGTAAATGTATTCCAAGCCATCAGTGCAGGCATCCCCATAGATTCAGCAAAGAGACATCCCAATCCAGCAAAGAGATGACCCAGTCCAGAAAAAACACGGCCCAATCTAGAAAAGAGACGGCCCAGCTGCATGTATAGTAGTCTTCTGTGCCAGATGAGTACAATACAGTCCAGGCCTCTTCTATATCAATCCGTCAGGCCGGCCAGGACTGTACTTGTATGCATGGCTTTTTTTCAGGGGGAACCTGAGTTCCACCACCTCTGGCTCAGACCCTTTGGTGCCTGCTCAACACAGTCTCTTGTAAACACAGAAGTCTGGTTTCTGTGTTTTCAAGCGACAGCTCTGCATTCTGTATATAATGCAATCCTGATATTTATTGCCCCTTTAAGACCCTCCTACTGTTTTCATGAAATTTGACTGAACACACCCACTATTTGATGTGATTTGGAGGGTGTGTGTAAGGGGGGGGGGTTGGGGCCATGGTTGGGGCCCGGGCAACTGCGCCCCTCCAAACGCCCAGGCCCCTACTTGTGTATCGGCTGCCCTCTTCCAATGGTGGTCCTGCTTCTCTAAACAAAAGTGGAGCAATACAAGGAGGAAGAGAAGCACAGTAAGAAACAATTTCATGGAAAATAGGTCGCAGGAACATTAAGTAGAGGAAGTGTATGGATTATTTTTGAAGAATAATGATATTGTTTAGTGTCGCTTTAATGAAGCCGTTGGACTGGTCTTTAATATTGATCGGTGATTAGTTCTGGAATCTCTTTGGTGGATCTATGTGACTCTGAACAGTTAAACTTCCTGGATAATGCAGACATTTAAATACGAAGTGTCACATTGAAAATATCTGGCAAATGTCCTAGAAAGACCTGTCACATATCCCTAATGAGATGTATGGAAAGAGGATATATATAGAGACAACTTGGCTGTACGTGACAGCCGTCCCTAATTTCCAAGGACAGTGCGTTTTGATGTGTCCCTTGGTTTTTACTTTTTTGAGATTTCTCTGCTTTACGGTCGTGGTCACGTTTACAGCGAATGAATTGTAAGAGGGTTTTCTGCTCTACTTCACATCCATCTTTATTATATTTGAACAGAAAAATATATATAATTTTTACAAACTCCAGGTTTTCATGTTATCACCATTTGATTCTTCTGCGGTAGGTAGGCATCTTCTGTCATGCACATCTAAAGGCATGGAAAGAATAGGTGCAGGTACTCCTCCCTCCCCCTAGTCACCCTGTGTCTCTGTGCCCCTACTCACCTCCAAATAGATCTCCTGCAACTTGCCACAATAGACCCACAAGCAACAATAGATCCAACCAGTAGTAATAGACATCCCCAGCAACAATAGATTCTCTCCAGCAATAATTGATCCCCTTCAGCAACAAAAGATCCTCCCAAGCAACAATAGACCCCCCCAGATACAAAACACCCCCACCCCCATCATCAATAGGACTCATCTCCAGCAGCCAGCAACAATAGATCCACCCAGCAACAATAGACATCCCCAGCAATAATAAGTTCTCTCCAGCAACAACTGATCTTCTTCAGCAACAAAACATCCTCCCCAGCAACTATAGTCCCCCCTCCACCCAGCAACAGTATATCCCCCAGATAAAGCCCCCCCCCCCCAGCATTGATAGGCCCCCCTCCAGCAGCCAGCAACAATAGATCCACCCGGCAACAATAGATTCTCTCCAGCAACAACTGATCTTCAGCCCCCCACCCAGTAACAGTTTATTCCCCAGATACAGCCCCCACCCCAGCATTGAAAGGTCTTTCTGCAGCAGCCAATAACAAAATATCCCCCGCAACAATAGATCCCGTCAGAAAAAATAGCCCTCCTCCCAGCAACATTTGATTCACTTTAGCAACAAAAGATCCTCCCCAACAATAACAGATCCCCCCCCCCCGATACAAAATGCCCTCCCCTTCCCCAGCCTCAATTGGTTCCTCTCCAGCAGCCAGCAGCAACAGCCCCCCCCCCCCGTCCTTTAACAATGGATCTCCCAGATTTCCATGCAACAATAGATCCCATCACCCAGCGTCAACAGACATTCCCAGCAACGATAGATTCCCCTCAGCAACAGTTGATCCATTTAGCAACAAAACATCCTGCCCAACAACAGTAGACCCTCACCCAGCATCAATAGGTCTCATCTCCAGCAGCCAGCAACAATAGATCCACCCAGCAACAATAGACATCCCCAGCAATAATAGATTCCCCCCAAGCATATATAATAGATCACTCCGGAAAAATTATTCCACCACAGCAACATTTGATCCCCTTTAGCAACAAAAGATCCTTCCCAGCAGCAATAGACCCCCCCAACAACAATAGACCACCCCCCGATACAAAATACCCTCCCCCTTCCTGAGCATAAGTAGGTCCCTTGCAGCAGACAGCAACAGCAGACCCCCTATTCCTTTAACAGTAGATTCCCCCAGCAGCACTAGACCCTCCCCAGCAACAATGGATCCCCCAGCAACAATAGATCTCATCCCCCAGCAACAAAAGCAAGTGAATTCCCTCTAGCAACAATATATCCCTTCCTAGCGACAGTAGTTTCCCCAGCATCCAGGATCAGTAAACCCTCAAGCACCCCTTACCAGTACATACACGCTAGAACTGGAGGTGCCGGAACTGCGTACCATCGCATTTCCACTGAAAAAAACCTCAACCAAAGATATCTTAAGACTGGAGGCGACATTTTTCATTTTTATCTAGTGGATTTTTTTTCATAGCCTTTTTTGGCAACGCAGCACCACTAAATTAATATAATATTTGCAGATATACTAACATCTCTATTATAAAAAATCATGTACGTATACATGTGTGTGTGTGTGTGTATATATATATGTATATATATATATATATATATATATGTATGTGTATGTGTATGTGTATGTGTATGTGTATGTGTATGTGTATGTGTATGTGTATGTGTATGTGTATGTGTATGTGTATGTGTATATATATATATATATATATATATATATATATATAAAATGTGTATGTCAGTAGGTAGGGAAGGCTGTAAACTCTAATAATTTCTTGGATCAATGGAAGCTCTACTCGTTTCTTAGATCAATGTCCAATGTCCACTTCTTCAGAAGAAGGGAAGTTGATATATGGCCATTATTGTACATAGACCTGTCAAGGTCAGGGGTCAGGTTCAGAGGCCACTAGCTACAGCATTAGAGAGGCTCCCATTGACCAGCTGAATAAGTACAGAAGCAGATCACCCTGCTGGATGACACAGACTCACCCAAGGTGTGGAGTATAAGAACTAACCGGTGTTCACCAGAGCTCCTGATGATGGAGGTGGGTTTTGCTGCGTGTTAGTACCAGGTTGTGGTCCTCGGGATCGCCCCACCAAGATTTGAGCAATCCAGGGTCCAGTAGCTGATTGATATAGCAGGTAGGGATCAAGCAGAAGTGCAGTCAGTAAACAAGCCAAAGGTCGGTAAGAAATGGTTACAGGTTGAGATCAAGCAGAAGCGTAGTTGAGGAACAAGCCAAAGGTTGTTAATGAGTGGTAGCAAAGATATGGACAGCAGCAGGAGTACCATAAGCAAGATAATGGCTGGAGAGAACACAATAACATGGTAAATGGGAAGTGCAGAGGTATGGCTAAAATTGGAAGTTCATGGGAGGACCAAAGGCTTTAAGAAAAGCAAGGTTCTAGGTACAGTATTATAATTCAAAGAATAGTCCAGGGAGCTGTCCAGCATCCCAGGTGGCTCAACAAGAAGAGATATTCCCAGACACAGCAGAGGTTGCAGGTTCAGACCCAGGTCCTAACAACTTTATACATTTGTAGGAATAAAACCATGTACCCCCTGACAGAAACAACCCACAAGAAGATGAAGGGAGGGCTTCAGGGGACCTAGAATAGAGACAACCAGTGCTGGGACAAGGTCACCCAGCACCCAGACCCAGTGTCGGGACAAGGTCACCCACCGCCCAGAACAAAGATGCCAAACTGCGCCCCCCTTTCCCTTAGGGTTAGGGTCAGGGTGCCCCCTACCCCTGCAATAAACCATTGCGCCAGGGGCAGCCGCCCCTCCTGCCCACCCCCTGTCCCGGCCCTGTCCAGACCCAAACCTTACAATAGTATGCATCCATAAAGAGTGTTAAATATCAATCCGCTAAGCTGTACTCCTAAATAAAAACTACAGACATCAGTGCATTTGATGAGCAGCTACCCACATGGTCCTATAAAAGGGTATCACTAGTTTTGAGTTAAACCTAGTTCCACAGAGAACATGGGTAAAAACCTCAAATGGAAAACAGGTTCTTCTAATGGAATCCCAACACCTTCCCGGGTAGCAGTCAATGGAACAATGCATGTGTTAGCACATAGGAGAGATTAAACGCTTATTACACAATGCTTCAAATTTGTGTGATTAATTGCTAAAGAATATCCTGTCAGTATTTTTAAAACCTCAAAAACAATTCTTCCTGCAAAGCAAAGAGTTAGTACTTGCCCATCTCACTGCAAAGCAAAGAATTAGTACTTACCCGTCCCGCTGAGACATCTTGGGTCTATTAGACCCCAGATCTCTCCTCTGCCCATAAAAGCTTTGGATCATAATAAGATCGGTGACTCCTCTGTTTTTCCTCAGCTGGCTCCTGCATCACTGCAGGACACAGGGGGTTAATGAAAAAAGCCACTATGTATAGAAAGGGGGGCAGGCATCTGCCACAGTTGGAAGGGTTAAATGCAGAAGATGTAGTATATAATATAGTGTATAGTTGATCATTATATATTCTTTTCATGTGGCAGTTTCCATTGTGTGCCTGCTTTCCTTTGAAGCGTGTGTGTTTTATAATTGCCTGAGAACATCCCTTCTGTTTTTTTCCCGATATGAGTGTTTTGCAGTTATCTGGCTGTTTTGGATCCAGACAGTACAGCTGCAAAAAAACAGGCCCTACTTTATTTTTATTCTTGGATATAGGGCCCATTTAAATAACAACGGAGCCCTCATTTATCAGTGACTTCAGAGATGGTGTTCTCATTGCCCTGATTTGTTTGCAGTGACAAATGTATCATTGCACTACTCTATGATCTACTTGTAATAGTAACATAAAGAGGAAAAAAAACCCTAGGGTGGGACTTTAACCACTTCAGCCCCTGAAGATTTTACCCCCTTCCTTACCAGAGCACTTTTTGCGATTTGCCACTGCGTCGCTTTAACTGACAATTCCACGCTCGTGCGACCTTGCACCCAAACAAAATTGACGTCCTTTTTTTCACACAAATAGAGCTTTCTTTTGGTGGTATTTGATCACCTCTGCATTTTTTTTTTCTATAAACAAAAAAAAGCGTAAATTTTGAAAAAAACACAATATTTTTTACTTTTTGCTATAATAAATATCCCATTTCTTAAAAAAAAACATTCTTTCCTCAGTTTAGGCCGATACGTATTCTTCTACATATTTTTGGTAAAAAAAAAATCGAAATTATTATAGATTGGTTTGTGCATCTACAAAATAGGGGATAGATTTAGGCGGCGATCTGCGATTTTTTTTGTGACTGCGACATTATGGCAGACACGTCGGACACTTTTGACACATTTTTGGGACCATTCACATTTACACAGCGATCGGTTCTATAAAATTGCACTGATTACTGTGTAAATGTGACTGTCAGGGAAGGGGTTAACACCAGGGGGCGCTGCAGGGGTTAATATGTTCCCTATGGAAGTGATTCTAACTGTGAGGGAGGGGGACTCACAAGGGGAGGAGACCGATCAGTGTTCCTCTGTACTGGGAACACACCATCGGTCTCCTCTCCTCTGACAGCACGTGGATCTGTGTGTTTACATACACAGATCCACGGTCCTGCTGTGTTCCCGGGCAATCGTGGGTGCCCAGCGGACATAGCGGCCGCTGGGCACACGCACCGGGTCCCGAGACGGCCGGGAATCAGAGGACATCATATGACACCCACCCAGGATGGGAGATCCCATCTGTGGGCGTCATATGTCTATAGGCTGGGGCTGAAGTGGTTAAAGGCACTACCACATAAACGATAAGTAGTAAAAAAATATTAAACATTTATTAGAAAACATTTATAAAATATTGCAAGTAATCGTGGATACAGTGTATACAAAATAGCAAAGAAAGTGTATATGTATATATATATACAGTATATATATATATATATATATATGTATGTAAAGTATATATAACTTCCTGAACCCGACGCATTTCAGAAATGAATGCTGTCTCCTTCATCAGGGGGTTTTACAGAAAATACGGTATCTATAAAATTCAAATGCAAAATAATCAACCATGATTGAACCCTTCCAAATGATGCAGGATAGTCATATAGCACTCTCACCTAGCAGTAAGAAGGGTCGCTGGTTCAAATCCCAACCACGACACTACCTGCCTGGAGTTTGCATGTTCTCCCTGTGACTGCGTGGGTTTCCTCCGGGTACTCCGGTTTCCTCCCACAAACCAAAGACATGCAGGTAGGTTAATTGGCTTCTGTCCAAAATTGGCCCTAGTATATGAATGGGGATCTTGGATTGTGGGCTCATTGAGGGTAGGGACCAATGTGAATGTGTAATGTACAGGGATAGGGACAATTGTAGACACTCACTCAGGTTGAACTGGATGGACTGGTGTCTTTATTCTTTATTCAACCTTACCTACTATGAAACTATGAAACTATATACAGAATACTAGCTATATGACTATCCAGCATCATTTGGAAGGATTCAATCATGGTTGATTATTTTGCATTTGAATTTTATTGATACAGTATTTCAGGGATATGCAATTAGCGGACCTCCAGCTGTTGCAGAACTACAAGTCCCATGAGGCATAGCAAGCCACAAGCATGACACCCAGAGACAGAGGCATGATGGGACTTGTAGTTTTGCAACAGCTGGAGGTCCGCTAATTGCATATTCCTGCAGTATTTTATGTGAAAAATCCCTGATGAAGGAGACAGCATTCATCTCTGAAATGCGTCGGGTTCAGGAAGTTATATGTTTCTTTGCATTTTTGTATACACTATCCACGGTTATGTGCAATATTTTATATATGTTTTGTAATAAATGTTTAATATTTTTCTACTACTTATCGTTTATGTCATGGGTCTTCAAACTACGGCCCTCCAGTTGTTCAGGAACTACAATTCCCATCATGCCCAGCCATGTCTGTGAATGTCAGAGTTTTACAATGTCTCATGGCATGTGTAGTTTCGCAACAGCTGGAGGGCCGTAGTTTGAGGATCCCTGGTTTATGTGGTAGTGCCTTTAAAGTCCCACCCTAGGGGCTATTTTCCTCTTTCTTGATACATTGGGGATGTGGCACAGCCTCTACAGTTTTCTTTATCAGAAACCCTTTTCATGTAATAGTAACATACATCCATGTACAGGGTGCCTGCCGGGTGCATACATGTCTTTAATTTGTAAACTGTGATTTGTAATTTGTAAAAACACTAATAAAAAATTACTATTTAAAGAAGAATTCCAGATATACATGTTTTATGCATAGTTACATTGGTCCAGCTGTAACCAATGTAACTATGCATATATATCATACCTGCCAAATAGCCCTGGAAGCTGAAAATCGCTGAAGTCGACACTTTTATTCTTGTGATCTCCACTTGCTGGTGGGTCCCGTGCTGCGTAGCCGGCCCATTGCATTCTGCACATAGGAAGTCAGGCAATTGGTACAGGTGCCATTCAGGGAATACTTTGCAATTTATGAATGAACGCAAAGCATTCTCTAGTTGGTCAAGGTGAATAGGTGATACCATGCTTTACACCTCGTCCAATCTAAGAATGCTTTGCATTCATTCAGGAAATGCAAAGCATTCTCTGAATGGCACCAATGCCAAGTGGCCGACCTCCTGTGTTCCCAATCCATCGGCCCAGCTGCTCAGCATGGGACTCAGAAGTAAGTAGTGATCGCTAATGTAGCAGGTAACCTTTGCAGAATGGAGGAGGACCAAGGGTAAATCTTACTCAGACAGTACAGGACACAGGATGTGTAGTCATAGCCTATGGGTTATATGTCACCACCCTCAGATAAGTGGATAGTGTCAAAAGCTTTGCAGGGAATACCCCTCTAAATGCAGCATCATATAATCCCCACCCACTCCAGTTTTTTTGTTAGTGTCCTTAGATGATCAACCCTTTCTCCTCTGGAGAATTTTTACACAAATTCATTTTATTTTTCCTTCACTGAATCTCCAACTTCTACCAGGTAGACATCCAGGCTTCTGCTGATGCGACCTTTGGCCTCAAGGTGCGTCGGGTTATGATCTGAGCATTTCTAGTCCATTGACCCTTGTGGCCCTGTTTACCGTTGTTTGATATTTTATTGCCCAAACCTCAAATTATTTTTAGGATTCATGCCATGGTCTATGGCAGTGGTCTTCAAACTACAGCCCAGGACCAAATGCGGCCCTTTGCCTGCTTTTGTCCAGGATTTGGGGTACTATTTCATCCACAAATACCAACAATGGGGGCATAATTTTCATCACTGACACCAATGAAAGGGCACAATTCTTCCAATGACACCAATGATGGCGCACAATTTCTCCCAATGACATCAACAATGTGACCCAATGACACCAATGATGGGGCACAATTCTTTTCAATTACACCAATGATGGGGCACAATTCCTCCCAATGACACCAACAATGGAACACGATTCCTCCCACTGACACCAATGACTGGGTACAATTACTCCCACTGAAACAAACGATGGGGCATTTATTTTTTCCCCTCTGACGTTGGGATCTTTTCTACTGCCAATAGCTATAGTCTGGCCCTCTAAAGTCTGAAGGACAGTAAACTGGCCCTTTGTTTAGAAAGCTTGGAGACATATATATATATCATCTGTCCTGTACTATATGAATAACCTAATGGGATTTTGACTTACCTGTAAATTCAAAATCTCAGAATCCAGTACAGGACACCGATCCCCTGCCTCTGTTCCCTGTTTTTACTAATTGCTTGCTACAAAACTGGAGTCCCACAGAATAGTGGGGGTTATATAAGGGTGCATGGGGGGGGGGGGTGGTCCCAGTAAAGCTTTTGCCAGTGTCCAGTCACCTAAAGGAAATGGCATATAACCCATCTAGAACTACACAACCTGTGTCCTGTACCCTACTCCAAGATATGGAATATAGAGGTGAGCCATAAGTGAGTTCAGTTTCAACCAGAAAGTCTTTAAAATAAATAAGAAAACATCAGGTTGGTTTCACTCGCCAGCATCTACTGGAAACGTATTATCATTTTTGGATGGATTGACTCTTTAAAAGGGCTTTCCATATTTCGCATGAACGTACATGTGAAACTAAAACTGTTGAAAAAGAGTGTCATTGAATGAACCATAGACCTTAGTGATGACGTGGGGATTGTTTGGCTCATTGGTTGTGCTTTGCAATGAGCTCAGTCCACATCAGATATGCCGTTTACGGGCTTGCTGGCCCACTTGCTTTTCAAACAGAAAGAAAAGTCCAACAAACAGCTTCCCTTGCATGGGGGTTTCCACCATCAATATGAAATAAACAATATTTAGCCTCCTTGTCCTCTTTGGCAGCCCTGCTGCTCAGGCCTCGTGCCCTGGTCCTCATGACCATCTAACACCTCACCCCTGTGCTCTCTGTCAGCTCTCTGCCTCTTTCTTGCAGCTCCATCTCTCAGGCTCGGGCCGCTGTCTGTCCTGTCCCAGACAGAACTATGCAGATATGCACCTCTCTGGTTGCCCCTTTGCAACCTTACATGGACTCCTTGGTAGGGTGCAGCCCTGAACTATGGTCGGGTCCAGGGGCGGACTGACCATTCGGCCGCTCAGGCACTGCCCGAGGGCCCCAAGCCGCTGGGGGCCCCATCAGGGTTGCCAGCCTCAGTAAAACCAGGGACAGTATGTAAAAATCTGTGGTTTTTTTTACAGCTGTCTCTGAAAAGTCCCTTACTGACATCCTTTTGGTCTAAAAATCCTGAGATTATAGCTGCCCCACCTCTCCAGTACCTTCTCAGCCAATAGAAACATGTCTGTGTATACTGTGTAATTGTATACTGTGTGTGTGTGTGTGTGTTTGTGTATACTATGGGGCCCCATAATCTCCTATTGCCCAGGGGCCCCATAATCTCCTATTGCCCGGGGGCTCCATGAGTTGTCAGTCCGCCCCTGGTCAGGTCCTAGATTTGAAGGGCTACAAACACCTGCATGCTCGGCCTTATGGTTATTGGCAGGACCCAGACCCTGGGTTGGAGACTCTTTGTCACTTTCTCCTACCTTTTCACTGTGACGGGGCCTCACACTTCTAATCCTAAAATACTCATGGCTTTGCATCAATGTACACAGGCAACTATTGCCACTACTTATATTGGGGAATTTGGTCCAAAAGTCAAAAAGATGTAGCCCCACCTGATAGCCTTTTCTGAAAAGATAAGTCTGCCATGGTTAGAGTGTCAACTGGTATTCTCCATAATTACTTATTACCTATTGGAAACCATTTGCAGACCTTCTGAATTTTGTTCCTAGCCCATCTGATGTAATGTAGCCTGAGCTTGCCCTGTCCTTTGATTTCATCCCTTTTTGTATATTGCAAAGCTGGTCTCTGTAGTCATGCATCAATAAGCCCGAAGCTGTTTGCCATAGGAGCCTGGACGAACATGACTTTTCATTAAGTCTTCCAAATAAAGCAGTCTTCAAGCTTTGAAAAACCTAGGGCCCTAAGGCTAAATACAAATTGTTTAATCAGAAAACCCATTCTTTTTACTGTTTTTTTTACTATACCCGTGCGTTGGTCACTTGTTCAGATTACTTCTCACACACAACTACTGCTGAGATGCATAGTCAATAACCTGCAATTAGTAGCTACATAGAACAGAAAAAGCTGTGCTCTCCTACCAAAAATCCCTCTAGAGTCATTCCCGAGTCTCATAAGAGTGCAACAAGGACATCTTCTAATGGAATTGAACGGTTCTGAACCATGAAGGTCATTAGAAGATCAGATCTCCGACTCTGTGCCAGTAAAGGGTATTAATCTGACTTCTGTCTCCTTTATCTTGATGAGAGTTGCCTAGTGATGTATATACACAGGGACATGAATCCTATAACACCAAACCTTCACATCACAGCTGGGACGTTCCAGAGCAAGCTGAGCATGCCGCATTTCACGGCACGGGGTCTCCAACAGCAACATCTCATTCATCTTCCCTAACACAAGATCCTGATATATCTTAATATTGGACAGATAAGTTATTATGGGAACCCTAGTGCATAAATATAGTCATAGGTTAAATGGTCTGGCTGCGCTATAATTTATTCAAGCAGCAATATCCTTTGGCAAGTAATGTTGGAAATAATTAATGTACGGTATATTTAGTTCAATGTCCTCTACATGGACCTCTATCCAATTGCTATTAAATTGGTATTATGCTATGTAAATATTTTAGTACTGAATATTAAAAGGTCTCATTAAAGGGTTTTTAGTTAAAGGTGAACGCCAAGTATGATCTTAGTTGCATAGTTATGTCGGTCCAGCTTGGCTCAAAATAAGTATGCATACCTCATGGATTAAAGTGGTTGTAAACCCTTACAAACCACTTTGACCTACAGGCAAGTCTAGATTAAGGCTTTCCTGTAGGCCCAAGAAATATCTCCTAAACCTACACGGTTTAGGAGATATTTACCTGAAGACAGCCACCACTGTCCACTGGGTAAGCCGCAGATCGTGGCGATATGCCGCGAGTGTCGGCTCCCGTGCGCATGCGCAGGAGAGGCGTCATCGCTGCTCCGGCGAATCACAGCGAGACCCATGGAGACCCACCAAGAAGATGGACGCTTGGAACTACAGGGGACACCAGTGACTTCGCTGGCTCCTGTGTCAGGTAAGTGACACATAATGGACTACTATGGGATGCATAGTAGTCCATTATGCTTTACCTTTGCAGGGAATCAAAGAGGAAGTAAACCCATCAGGGTTTAATGGGGAAGCTGAAAATCACTGTAGTAGTTGATCCTTCTTGTGCCAAATGGCTACCCCACTGCCTACTGAACAAGGGAGCCACTCGCTTGGCACCGCCACCATTTACAGAAGATCTTCTGATTTTCAATGAATACAAGGTGGAGGGGGTGACTGTGCCACCACTTCAACTCCCCCTGCAGTCCCCCTAAATACAGGCATACCCCACTTTTAAGTACACAATGGGGTTTATTTACTAAAACTGGAAAGTGCGAAATCAGGCTCACTTCTGCATAGAAACCAATGAGCTTCCGGGTTTTATTACCAAAGCTTAATTGAACAAGCTGGGGTTAGAAGCTCATTGGTTTCTATGCAGAAGTGAGCCCCATTGTGTACTTAAAAGTGAGGTATACCTGTACTTATCTGAACTCAATCTCGATCCGGAAGTGTGCAGGAGCCGAGACTCTCTCGGTCCTCTCCCTCCTCATAGGCTCAGATACAGAAGTGAGAGCCATTGGCTCCCGTTGCTTTAAATCATAGCCAGTGACAAGGAATTGGGAGGCGGGGCTCGGGAGCAAGCATGCATTTTGGTCTCATCACTCCAAATGACTTTGTGGCAGAAGGTTTGAGGCTCGTCTCTGTGCTGTTTGGCGTATTGTAAGTGGTGGCATTTGCGTAATAATGGCTTTCTTCTGGCAACTCGACCTTGCAGCCCATCTTTCTTCAAGGGCTTCCTTATTGTGCATCTTGAAACAGCCACACCACATGTTTTCAGAGAGTCCTGTATTTCACCTGAAGTGTTTTTGTGTTTTTTTTCTTTGCATCCCGAACAATTTTCCTGGCAGTTGTGGCTGAAACTTTAGTTGGTCTACCTGACCGTGGTTTGGTTTCAACAGAACCCCTAATTTTCCACTTCTTGATTAGCGTTTGAACACTGCCGATTGGCATTCTCAATTCCTTGGATATCTTTTTATATCCCTTTCCTGTTTTATGCAGTTCAACTACCTTTTCCCGCAGATTCTTTAACAATTCTTTTGCTTTCCCCATGACTCAGAATCCAAAAACATCAGTGCAGCACTGGATGAAAGATGCAAGGGTCTGTCAGGAGTCCAGAAACTCATTGACCTTTTATATACACATACTAATTACAAGCAAACAGATCACAGGTGAGGATGGTTACCTTTAATAGCCATTCAAACCCCTTTGTGTCAACTTGTGTGCATGTTATCAGGCCAAAATCACCAGGGTATGTAAACTTTTGATCAGGGTCATTTGAGTCGTTTCTGTTTTTCATTATGATTTAAAATGAGTAAACACAGTTGATTGATAATAAATGGCTTCAGCCAAAAACTAACCATGAGTGAAAGAAAAGTTTTTGTGTTATTCGTATTCTCTGAAAAATGGCCAAGAAATCATAAATTCTGATAGGGTATGTAAACTTATGAGCACAATTGTATGTAACTACATAGTCTTATGCCTAGTATACATGATGACAAAATCAAATTGAAAATACAGCTTTCGTAATGATCATGCGATAATCTGATCTTTAATAAGGGCCGTTTCCCACTGTTGCGATGTCCGAGATATTTTTCCTCAGGGGTACCATGTAAAAAAATGAAAGCCTCCATAATGTAATTCAGTAAACCGTTTTTATTTGTAAAAGATAAATATTGCACTTACATCAGAGTAAGATTCATTAAGCATTCATATGGGTAAAAAAACAGGAAATCCAGAGCTCAACGTGGTCCATAGACGGGATGTGACGCAATGATGCTCTAACTCCGTCTTATGCGTTTCGTCTCTCAGAATCATCAGCGTTATCTTGCTATACCATCCAGTATTTATTGTGTACAGTAACCTTCTTCTTCCCACATTGCAGGCTATGTATACTCCTCCCTCTCCTGTCTTCCAGCCTATTTTCTTCTTCTTTTTTTCTAATCTGATCATTAGTACACAGCTTCCGACAGCTGATCACGCAACAGTTCACGCAAAATTATCCAAAGACACAAGTACAAAATATTTTCTCGTATGATACCAGAACAAATGAATTTTCTGTAATTAGTGTAGTATTTGTACAAAAAAAAATTGTGTAACCAAGACCGTGCATGCTCAGAAACAAAAGGATACATTACAATACATGAGATCACTTCCGAAGTTGTATTCTGTCATATGAGAACTTTCATAAATTAGGTAACCTATTGGCTTTTCGATATGATAAACAAGGGAAGAGGTACCTCTGAGTGTAGGATTAAAAGCATTTTATTAAAAACATCCAGTTGGCAACTCACATGTATGTGAAGAAAAACAGACACATCTGTATACGGAGGATCCTGAGGGATGACTTCAGTGGGGAGTCAAGTTCCTCCCCTAATATCTCCGCAAAGCACTGAGATCCCCGCTGGTCACCGCTATGATCGAAAACAGGCGTACGGTGGAGAAACCCAGTGGGAGGCTTGGTGCGCGGGTGGCTGGGCGGCGTGGAGGGATGACGTCACCGGTGGCGTCACCAGTGCTTTGCGGTGATAGGAGCTTGACTCCCCACCAGGGGTGGACTGCAACTCATGGGGCCCCCAGGCAATAGGAGATTATGGGGCCCCCAGGCAATAGATTATGCGGCCACACAGTATACACACACACACATAAGGTATACACACACAGACACACAAAATACACACACAGTATACACACACAGAATACACATAGACACACTGAAAAAGTACTGGAGAGGCGGGGCAACTATAATTTGGGGATTTTTAAAAAAACACAGATTTTTAAATACTGTCCCTGGTTTTATTGAGGCTGGCAACCCTGATGGGGCCCCTTAGTGGCATGGGGGCCTCAGGCAGTGCCCGAGTGCCCGAATGGTCAGTCCACCCCTGCTCCCCACAGATGTCATTCCTCGGGATCCTCCATTTACATCTGTTTTTCTTCACATACATGTGAGTTGCCAACTGGATGTTTTTAATAAATTGCTTTTAATCCTACACTCAGAGGCACCTCTTCCCTTGTTTATCTTTCAGCCTTGCTGGAATATGTTTTTTATTCCTACGTGGTGGCTGCCCTTAATGCGTGGACTCTTTTTTTTTATCATATCTTGTCTCATGGACTTCCTATGGACTTTTCATTTACATGTTGGGTTGCAGTAGAACTCTAATGCTGCATACAAATGGTCGGATTTTCCGATGGGGAATGTTGGATGTGAGCTTGTTGGCTGAAAGTCCGACTGTGTGTATGCTCCATCGAACATTTGTTGTCGGACTTTTCTGCCAACAAATGTTGGCTAGCAGGTTCTCAAATTTTTCGCCAACAACACTTTGTTGTCAGAAAGTCCGATCGCGTGTACACAAGTCCGTCGCAGCAAAAGTTCAAGCATGCTCAGAATCAAGTACGAGCCGGAAGCGCTCAGTCTTGTAAAACTAGCGTTCGTAATGGAAATATCACATGACTGTTGAACTTCCTTTTTATCGGCTCGTCGTACGTCTTGTACGTCACCGCGTTCCCACGTTCGTAATTGTTGGTCAACATTTGTGTGACCGTGTGCATGCAAGACAAGTTGGAGCCAACAACCTTCGAACAAAAATCCACGGTTTTGATGTTGGAAATTCCGATCGTGTGTACGGGGCATAAGTGTTTTGTGCCTTTTACTTGTCTTTGGCTTTTGATATAAGACCAGCATGCAAAAAAACAAAAAAAAAACAACGAACAATCATTTGTCCAATACAGTGGAACCTCGGATTGTGAGTAACGCAGTTTACAAGCATTTCACAATACAACCCATTTAAAAAAAAATCCTGTCTCACAAGATGAGCAGGATTTGTGCCGCTGGGATGTGCAGTACCGCATTTGGCCAGAGGTGTGGGGGCACCAATGACGCTCGGAAACACTCGTAGACACTCGGATACCGAGTGTCTCTGAGTGTCTGAGTGGTCCCCAAGCGTCTGAGTGTTTCTGATCGTCTCTGCGTGGTCTCCGAGTATCTCAGAGTGTTTCCGAGTGGTCTCCAAACATCTCTGAGTGTCTCCAGCACCCCCTGCACCTCTGGCCACATGCAGTACTGCATAGACCAGCAGTGGCTGGGTAACGGATTATCTGAGTTTCCATTGATTTTTATGGGGAAACTTGCTTTGATATACGAGTGCTTTGGATTATAAGCATGCTTCTGGAACAAATTATGCTCGTAATCCAAGGTATTACTGTATTCTTAACGTGTGTACTAGGCAATACTTCTACTTGCAAGTTATAGCAGTTGTGCAATGCATCTAAAAATGAATTTGAACTCCAATATGACTGTGCTGCCTGTTCAGCTACACCCTTCCCTTCCTCGGCACTACAGGTCTGTATAATGAGGGGTACGGCTGTTACTCAGTTATGTCAGCATAGAGCACCAAAGTGAGAGGGTGGGAAAAGGATTTTGTAAGGCATTTCTAAGCAAAAATCTATTTAAAAGCATAGCAAATTTCTGTACAGACAATATAACATCAGCACTGCTCTTTGCATCAATACACTGTTAGTATAGGGTGCGATGGTGATCCTCTGAACTTGTGAGAAGAAGGGGAGGGCTCCCAAATGTAGACACAGGGGGGTTTTTATATTAACACTCACCATGATTCACCATCACAGTAATTACAAGGCACAGAGCCATTCTGAGTGGCTCTGTGCAAATAGACTGTTCACTTTGCAAGGCAATTATCCCCAGAGTTTAATGAATGAGGTGAAGCTCTGCTGACTTCCATCATTTAGGGCTGGTTCACACCTATGCATTTTATAGTGCGTTTTCAGTTTTGCAGAAACATACAGTCCCTTTTAACATGGTTTCCTATGGATGTAGTTCACATCTATGCATTTTATGGAAAAGGCCAGGGACTTTTTTTGGTTCAATAGACTTCAACGGATAAAAAGTATGTATTGAAAAACGCTAAATGGACCTGCAATATGCAAACCGCAACCTGCGTGGGCGTGAATCAGGCCTTAATCATGTACAAGCAAAAATGCATTTTTTTGTTTTTCTTGCATGTGATTGAGTATACTTTGTAAAGTGAAACTTCACCACATTCACCAAGCTCTAGGGATCAGCTTGGACCAATGTAACTACTGTATGTACAGTATATACCAGGGATATGCAAAACTACAAGTCCCATCATGCCTCTGCCTCTGGGTGTAATGCTTGCGGCTGTCAGGGTCTTGCCATGCCTCATGGGACTTGTAGTTCTGCAACAGCTGGAGGTCCGCTAATTGCATATCCCTGGTATATACCATACCGTATATAACATACATGACCAAAGCTCCTACAAGATGGAAATCACTGAAGTAGACACCACTACTCCAGTGATCTCCACTAGCTTCCGAGTCCTGCACCGAGCAGCTGCTCTGCTACATTCTGAACACAGGAGGTTGGTGGCTCGGCTTTGCATTCTCTTAATGAAAGTAAAGTGTTCTCTGATTCAACGAAGTAGAGAGGTGGGGTGGTGGCATTACGCTTTCCACCTCACTCAAAGTATTATCTGAATTGCACCCATGTCAAGTGGCAGACCGCTTTTGTTCACAATGCAGCAGGACAAATGCTTGGTGTGGGATATGGAAGCAAGCAGAGATCACTAGTGTCTATTTCACCTTCCAGGAGCATCAGTCAGGTATGGCATAGACATAGTAACAGTAGTCCAAGCTGGTCCAATATAATTATATATAAAATATCCATACCTGTTGTTCATCTTTAACCGCCTCATGCCCGCTGGCCAAATTACGGCCAGGCAGCGCAGCTCTCGTTCTGGGTGGGCGTCATGACATCCTCCCAGAAAGACCACCCCTGGGGGTGCGCATCGTGGTAATCAGTGGTGCGGTGTGTCAGTCAGACACACCGCTACACCGATCTTGGTAAAGAGCCTCTGATGGAGGCTCTTTACCACATGATCAGCTGTGCCCAATCACATCTGATCACAATGTAAATTGGAAGAGCCAGAGCCGTTGATCGGCTTTTCCTCACTCGCGTCTTTACGCAAGTAAAGGAGAGCCGATCGGCTGCTCTCCTGACGGGGGGGGGGGGTCTGTTCTGATGATTGTTTATCAGCACAGCCCCCCCCCCCTCGGATGCCCACCCAGGATCATCAGGATTCTGCCAGGACCACCAGGGATTTACACCACCCTGAACCACCAGGGAAATGCCAATCAGTGCCCAGGCAGCTGCCTATCAGTGCACATCCCAAATGCCTACCAGTGCCCAGCAGTGCTACCTATTAGTGCCCAGCAGTGCTGCCTATCAGCGCCCAGCAGTACCACCTATCAGTGCCACCCATAAGTGCCCATCAGTGCAGCCCTTCAGTGCTGCCTATCAATGCGCATCAGTGCTGCATATCAGTGCCGCCTATCAGTGCCTATCGTCAGTGCCCATCAGTGCCACCTCATTGGTGCCGCCTTATCAGTGCCAGAGAAAACGTACTTATTTACAAAATTTTAAAAAAGAAACAAAAATAAAAACTTTTTTTTGCAACATTTTAGGTCTTTTTTTTATTTGTTTAGCAAAATTAAAAAAACGCAGAGGTAATCAAATACCACCAAAGGAAAGCTCTATTTGTGGGAACAAAATGATATCAGTGCCCAGCAGTGCCGCCTATCAGTGCCACTCATAAGTACCCATCAGTGCAGCCTTTCATTGCCTATCAGTGCCGCTTATCAATGTCCATCAGTGCTGCATATCAATGCTGCCTACCAGTGCCCAGCAGTGCCGCCTATCAGTGCATATCGTCAATGCCTGTCAGTGCCACCTTATCAGTGTCCATCGGTGCCACCTTATCAGTTTCCGTCAGTGCTGCCTTATCAGTGCAGTCAGTGCCAGAGAAAATGTACTTATTTACAAAATTTTAAGAAAGAAAAACATTTTATTTATTTATTTATGACCGCGCAATTGTCATTTAAACAGCGACAGCGCTGAAAGCTGAAAATTGGCTTGGGCAGGAAGGGGATGGAAGTGCCAGGTATTGAGGTGGTTAAAGAACAGTAGCAGCTGAAAACTGTACTTGTTGAGTTAGACAATCATTTTTTGCTTATTTTTAACTCCTTCCGTATAACTTTGATGGGGCAGGGCTGCATCCTTTTCCTATATAATTTGTGTTGAAAGGTGTCCCTCTTTGTCATCTCAGATATTTAGGAGGTATGAGCTTGAGCCCCGATGGGACCATGCTGAGAATACATCTAAACAATGACAGACGGACAGAGGTCAACGCCGCATTACTAAAATGCCTCTACGTACAATGACTGTCTAGCTAATGAAAGTGAAGTTTACACATAGCCTGGACCTCAGCAATGCACCATGGCAGGATATCAATCAAATGTATGGCCACTGTTTACAAGCCAAATATTGTCCCATCCAGAATAGATCCAGGCAATCATCCATTTGAGGGACAGTCAGTCATCGTAGGACAGCTGTTGGTCAGGAGGATTTTCAGAACTGAAGACCTTTTTTTTAGCTTTGCATGTCATTCTAAATAAATGCTTCATCTGGGGGTTTAAACAAGTGTTCTTTGTAGTATATTCCAATGAATTCAAATAAAACATCCCATACTGTGTTACATTTGTATTTATATGATGTAATTGCTGCTCCTTTTTGCAGTCTAGTTCATGTACCATGGCATCCCAATCCCCATTCCTCACCAAACAGATGATGAGCTCTTTGGTTAAAATAACCCAAATCAGTGTATATTATTTAGTCTGTAGAAACGTTATAGAGTCCACAGACTATGGCATATGTCCAAAAATTGATCAGTTCTAATGTACTGGCGGCCTCTTATTTCTTGAGGCCCAAAAATTTCAGGACAGTACAAATATCCCCCAAATGATCCCTTTGTAGATAGTCCACTGTAATTAGTAAGAGGCATTTACGAGTTTTAGGGGTCTATTTAAAAAATAAAAATGGTTGCATGAATGTCAGAAGCTGAATGAATATTCATGGTATGTTTTCTAATAGAAGAATTCTTGTCATCAGCTACATCTAGTACCTCTTTATTATGAGAGGGCATAGGGCATCCAATGCATTTGATGAAGGAGAGTTGGTTGTATGGCCCCTAAAATGCCTTGGCTGTCCTTTGCCCTCTCATAATAAAGAGGTACTAGATGAAGCTCATGACAAGATTCTTCTATTAGAAAACATACCATGAATATTCATTCAGCTTCTGACTTTCATGCAACCAATGTTTTAAAAAATAGATCCCTTGCTGTAACCAGCTGAACAATAAAGACTTTGGACTCCTAAGGATTTTTCATTTGACACTCATTCTTTGCTTCTCTTATCAACCCAAACCTGTTACTGAAAGGAAGGACACAAGGATCATGTAACAACATTCTCCTAAAGACAGGGGCGTAACTATAGGGGGTGCAGCAGTCGCGACCGCAACTGGGCCCTGTGATGCAGGGGGTCCGTGCAGCCCCCTCTACATATGGGGGCAGCAGCATAGGCAGCTAGGGGTACCAGCGCACCATGCACACAGGTGGCTGGAGGTGGAGGGTGACTAGCAGAGCTCCATGCTCGACTATTGCACTGGCTGCTCTTTAGTTGTGCATTCCCCGCATGACCTGTGTCCTCGGCCGGCTCCTCGGAGTACCCCTCTCCTGCTCCATGCATTGCCGCTCAGTCCGATGTCTGTTCTCCCCAGCCAGAGTCCCGCCCCCCGAGTCCGGCCAACACTGCACTGCATACTTCTCCCGGGTAAACAAACTTTAAACAAACAGATGCAGTGCAGCACTATGAGAGCCCCCCCGGAGGACACTGCAGGCTTGTCTGCCAGCCCCCCTCCTCCCCCGTCCTACACAGATGATGAAAGGTCTTTCTGGGAAATATGCCGATCGCCCGTCCAGCACACTGGATGGAGCCCAGGCCAACATGGATGAGTGCGCGGCCTACAGCTTGGTCATGGTGAGTGAGAGGACCCCATCCCCCACACACTATTACATACCCCCTCCATCTCCCCCTGGGGACAGGGACCCCTTCTCACGTGGGGACAGGAACCCCGACCTCCCGAGGACAGGGACCCCTTCTCACCTGGGGGGAAGTACCTTCATCTGCCCTGGAGAAAAGGACCTCATCTCTTCTGGGGACGGGGACCCCATCCTGCATAGGGACAGTCCCCCAATGGGGCACCTAAAAATGTAAAAAAATAAATAAAATAAAAACTACTGATACCAGTGGTGGAACTACAGGGCTCACAAAGGTCATACCTGTGACCACACCCTGGAGTTCCACCGCCGGACTCGGAGGGAAGGGCCCTGGCTGGGGTTTAGGGGGGCCCTTCATGGTTTCTTGCATCGGGGCCCTGAAGGTTCTAGTTACGCCACTGCCTAAAGCTGTAACGGTGCAGCCAAGGCATTATATGCACCCGCTGGAAGGCCATTTGTAAAATTGCTCTATATGTTTGTATTTTCTTTGCAATATCATGACCTTCTGTTTCTTTTAGGTCTTTGCCCATTGACACAGATGACGAAGAGACAAGGAACCTCAAGATGGATGACCCCACCTTACTGCCCCTTGTGGATGTGGATAAAGGATTTGCTATTGCATTATTCCTGCTCCTTTGCGTGTTCCTCGCCATGATGATTGTACGATGTGCTCGCCTTATCATGGATCCCTATAAGGACATACCAAATTCTATGTGGGAAGACCAATAGAGGAATGATCTTGGTGGAAGGTTAATGACTTTGACTTTTGGCCTTCTAATCTCTAGAACACTGGGGATCCTGTATATACCTTCTTACGTGGTTCCTGTCAGGCAGGAGGACTATGAAAGTTACTATTAAATCACTGCCTTCACGGGGGGGGGGGAGAATCAGCAAAGGATTCTGAGAGTGAAACCTGCCACTTCAGCATTCACTTGACAAGCCATTACTTTCTCTAATTTCATTAGCTAAATGAGCTGGTTTTTCAATGATCATTCACTTCTGCGCTCATCCATCTTGAAGAAAATCACAGTTTTTGTCAGGCTGTTAATTTAGTGCTCAAGGCCAGTGCACGGGCTGCTGCTCTCAATATGAGAAGCCAATACAATTCTTCTTAGGTGGAAATTATTTAACTCATTCCAATAGTGGTTAGGACTTAAAAAGTAAAAAAACAAAAGGAATATAAAAATTGCATTACTATCCAACGTGAGCTGGGCATATAATTAGAACCAAACTGTTAAGGGGCAGCATGATATTTAAAGTGCACTTGTGATTTAATAGTAAACCTATTGCTATGAAGGGGGCTGGGGAGGTAGACAGTAGTTTGTCCTTCCAATTAAGATTTTAATGTATTTTAGAAGTGTCACTTTAAGACTCATTTTAGTTTTTGGTGTTTTTTTTTTTTTCATTTTAACCTTGATAGTGCTATTAGGTAGATCGTTGGAGAGACCTAATACCAGACAATTGATATTACATTCTAGAACAGCAATACTCAACCAGGGTTCTGTAGAACGCTAGGTTTCCTCCAGAGGTTGCTGAATGTTCCTTGAGCAGTAGCTAATTGACCCTCCTCATTTAATGATGCCTCCATAGGTCAAGGGTCGATGCCACATGGCAGAGCCAGTGGCATGATGCCAGTGATATTTAGCCATCTGTAAAGGTAGCATTCTGACCACCACAATTAGGTCTTCCCAATTGCCACCCATATAAGGGTTATTTGTTCCAATGACCACCAATGAAAGGGTTTTTGGAAGGGTTCCCTGCAACCCACAAGTCATTTCAAAAGTAATAAGCACAATTAACCCAGGATACACTGAGGAACCAGATATATGGTATTTTAAAGGCTCCTCTGGGGTTAAAATGTTGAGAATGTTTGTTCTAGAATGTTGGTGCTACAGAGAGTAAGCTGGAGAAAACAAAATACGAGTTGTCTTTTCCACTAGTTTTTTTTAAAACAATTTCAGGACAACCTAACTCCTTGGAGCTGGTGGCAATATGTAAGAGGGTGGCGCCTAATTGTAAAGTGAATGGGCACAATACCACATTTCTAGAACCTATAAAACCTTCATATTTGAAAACCAGAGGGCAGTGCCTACCTTCCCTGACCTCTTCCTTTTCAACGTATTGTTTGAGGTAAACTAATAAGTGCACTTTAAGAAATACTTTTATATTCTTTTGATTTACCTTTTTATATTATCTTTTTAAATTTTTAAGATGGGTAGAAACATAATTTCTAGTATAGGTTTGTCAATTCCTTTAACATTGTTTCTGACCAAAGATCAACTCTGTAGGACAGCTGATAGGACAACAACATTAGAATGCAGATTATGAAATACACCCTCATGGATGTGCAATATTTAATTGTAGACTGGGTGATACATACAATAATACATAGGATGCAAACACCCCAGTGCTGTTCCTGTGGGAACAATAGGCTCATTTCAAGGTACATGTAGACATGGCATTTCAGTAATTGGATTTGGTTGAATTTGGTCAGATTGGCGACAGTCTCATGTCAAAGGACCCCACCGGACACCTCTTGTCAACTCATCTCAGGGAGGAACCTGAACAGCTTATCACCCTTCCCAAAGATAATTTGTCTAGCTGCTCCTCCATTGTGTACCCTTAGCTGAGGATACATGTTTATAGCTAAAGGACATCCTTGGGATAAGTGATGACATCTTCTATGCATGGCCTGTCTACAGCTCTGGTTGAATTTGGTCAGATTGGCTTCAGTCTCATGCCAATGGGCATCACCAAACATCTTTTGTCAACTCATCTCAGGGAGGAAATTGAACAGCTTATCACCCTTCCCAAAGATAATTAGTCTACCTGCTCCTCCTTTGTGTACCCTTAGCTTAGGATACATGTTTATAGCTAAAGGACATCCTCGGGATGAATGATGACATCTTCTATGCATGGCCTGTTTACAGCTCTGGTTGAATTTGGTCAGATTGGCTTCAGTCTCATGCCAATGGGCATCACCAAACATCTTTTGCCAACTCATCTCATGGAGGAAATTGAACAGCTTATCACCCTTCCCAACGATAATTAGTCTCCCTGCTCCTCCATTGTGTACCCTTAGCTTAGGATACATGTTTATAGTTAAAGGACATCCTTGGGATGAGTGATGACATCTTCTATGCATGGCCTGTCTACAACTCTGGTTGAATTTGGTCAGATTGGCTTCAGTCTCATGCCAATGGGCATCACCAAACATCTTTTGTCAACTCATCTCAGGGTGGAAATTGAACAGCTTATCACCCTTCCCAAAGATAATTTGTCTACCTGCTCCTCCATTGTGTACCCTTAGCGGAGGATACATGTTTATAGCTAAAAGGACATCCTTGGGATGAGTGATGACATCTTCTATGCATGGCCTGTCTACAGCTCTGGTTGAATTTGGTCAGATTGGCTTCAGTTTCATGCCAATGGGCATCACCAAACATCTTTTGTCAACTCATCTCAGAGAGGAAATTGAACAGTTTATCCAATTGCCACCACCCTCCTCCAAAGATAACGTGTCTCGCTCTTCCTCATTTATGTTCTCTTGACTGAGGATACATGTTTAAAGCTAAAAGACATCCTTGAGATGAGTCATGACATCTACACAAGGCCTGTCTACAGCTAGAAATACATCCATTAATCTTTAGCTCTGCTAGTGATAATTACTACATTTCGAAGATAGCTTTTCACTGTCAACCATGGTTTGGCCATCATATCTAAGCCCTTGTACACACGGTCGGACATTCCGAAAACCAAATCTGATGGATTTTGTCCGAAACGATTGCATACACACAGACGGGACTACATTCAGGCTAGTAGCCAATAGCTTTGGTTTAGGAATTTGATCTGATAATGCGTGGCACTTTGTCCCATCGGAATTCTCTACACATAATCGGACAAAGTCCGATCGGATCATGTTTTCGGAAAATTTTATAAACAAGTTGGAAAACTTGGTCAGTCGGATACTCCGACGGAAACAGTCCGATGGAGCCCACACACAGTCGGATTATCTGACAACACAGTCCGATCGGACACTTTCCGTCAGAATGTCCGACCGTGTGTACAAGGGCTTAGAGGCATTTCGAAGAAAGCTTTCACCATGGCTTGGCGATCATATCTTAGAGGCATTTCCCAAAAAGTTGTCCTGTTATTGGATACATCAATTGGAACATAATAAGCCCCTGTACACATGGTCGGAGATTTCCACAACCAAATCCATCGGATTTTGTCCGTCGGATCTTGTCCGAAACTGTTGCATACACACGGTCGGACAAAGTTGGCGAAAAATCCGATCATTCAGAACGTGATGACGTAATTTCGTTACGATGGGACTACGTTCAGGCTAGTAGCCAATAGCTTTGATGTAGGAATTTGATCTGAGCATGCGTGGCACTCAAAATTCTCTACACATGATCGGAGTATGTCCGATCGGCAAAGTTGGTCGGGAAATATTTCCAACATGTTGGAAAATTGGGTCTGACAGAGATTCGGACAGAATCAGTCCGATGCATACCACACACAGTCGGATTATCCGACGACACAGTCCGATAGAACACATTCCGACAGATTCTCCGACCGTGTGTACAAGGCTTTAGACTGCTATAGAACCTATCATCAACTGTTGGTTTTATGATTTTCTTTTTCTTAGTAACTCCTCAATTTTTTTTTTTCTTTTTAAACTTTTTCTATCCACAATCTGGAAGACAGTATCTTATACTCTGGGGGTTCTGAAAGCAGGAGAAAAAAAAAAACGTCTAACCATATTTCAGTCAATTATACATGATCATTGTATGGTAATGTTTTCAGACACCGTGAGGAGCTCACGTCAATAAGAACTCCCCTGACACGGCAGTGTTAGAAGGAAACCCTAACACAGCAAACCTTCATCCCATAGCACAACGTTATTAGAGCACAACAAAGTGGTAGCAAATAATAGCCAACTTTTAAGGAAAGATTATATTTTTGTACTTTTCCTTCAGCCTATGAAAAAATGCCAATAAAATGGGATGACCTTACTGATACCTTGAGTCTGAAGGTGAAAATTGTTTCATGCAGCAAATTTTGGGCATTGAAGTGCTCGTAAACCCTAACAAGGAACTTCCCTTATTTGTTCCCATTTTGGTCTTTTGAATATACAGTTGAACGCATTTGTTATATCTGTTCGATAAGCACCAATAAATACCAGTTGATGCTTCCAGAAATCTAGGGCTGTACTGTTCACTCTGCCTGTGTTATCTAAAGCCTCATACACACTATCAGATTATCTGCTGATTTTTTCCTTCAGCTTTACCAAAACCATATAATATGAGGTCAAACCTTAGCAGTTTCAATGTGTATGCAATCAGGAAGGCCCTTGCACTACATGGTTTTGGTAAATCTGAAGGTAAAAATCAGCAGAAAATCTGATAATGTGTATGAGGCTAAAGGGAGTCGCCCAGTTCCTTTCTGAGCTACAGAACACCTCCCCTAATGTTATAGAGAGGAAAGGTGTTCTGTAATTCAGCAAAACTGAGTTGAGCAGGGCTGACGTCATTCCTTGCAATTTCAATGTAACAAAGGCATTGTGTTGTCTGCCCACAAAAGGAAATTAGGAGCTAAGTGCTTTCTGCTAGATTCAATGGGTATTTTTATTCAACAGGCTAAAACATAGGGAAATGTGCTTGTATTGCAGAGATGTACTGCATATGGTCTATTTTTTTATTTCTCCCTGAGCCCAAATTGATGCTCCTGTAAAATGCTCCCTTAAAATTGGAGATATATAGCTCTGGCTCATACGGGGCACGGTGGGCCTCTGCAGAGAGGCTGCTGCTTCCACACAAAGATCAGTGGTTCTCCTTTACAAGTAGAATGGATACTAGCACATTATGATAGACTTGCCTGCACACAGAGCCCTCCAACTCAACGTTATCGTGGCTACCCGGCGTTCTATCTTCACCCGGTCTTCCTTCTGGGTTTTGCGAGCTCCTGGCTGTATCAATGACTGGGGTCACGATGCGCATGCGTGTGGGAGGCCCGGCACGCAGGTAGGGCACAGGTATACCGTCCATTCAGTGCACGTGCATCAGTGACGTCACTGGTTGCATCCCGTGTGAATGTCTCCTAAACAATGCAAGTTTAGGAGATATTCATTGTACCTATAGGTAAGCCTTACTATACCTGGAAGTACTTACCTGGAAGTACAAGTTAAAAAGTGGGCTTAACTTCCACTTTAACCTAATGAATGCAAGTGCCCTCTTACTATACATAAATGTGGCTCGCACACTATTGAGGACATAGCCTTGAGAGGTCACCAATGACTCGATTGATGAATTGATTGTACTGTACTCTTGAGCACAATGCTGCCACCATCACATTCAACAGTTCATTGTGCATTCTTTTTTTATAAGGACTTTGTGACAAAGACCTAGCTTGTAGCTGCACTATAAATGATCAAGTTCTTCCAAATGACTTTTAGACTGTTAAAGTAGTATATTTGGAATTTCAAGTTACGGGTGAGTCCTGCAGGCGGTGCTTCACCTGCTGCAGCAACCAAAGCGAATGATGTACAGTGTAGGGACCACCAAGCAAAATCAGGGTTTGGTCCAACCAGGGAGAAATGTGAGCCGCCAAGAATCTCAGCCTGCAGTATGCATTTTCTCCAGCGGGTGGTGCTCTATGTTTACAGTAGTGTTAAACCCAAAAACAAACATTTATCATATTGCAGCTTACCAGTTCTCGGCTGCGTTCATTTTCTTTTTTTTTTTTCATTTAGTGATCTGGCCAGTAAGTGTTGTTATTCAACAGAACAAGCTGTCCTGTAGATGTAGCAGCAACCTGGTTGAGACAAACCATTTACCACTGAACAGATTGCTTACAATGGTCAGCTTTTATATTTTATGATAAAATGTTTAACATTTATTTATGTTAAACATTTTATCAGAAAGAGAACAAAAGTGTTAGCTAGAGTTTGGATTCAATTTCCCAGATAGCAAGCAATTGGGCTGCAAGTCGGCATTGCATCACTCCAGATCAACTTTCTTTGCAAACGTTCTGCAAGTTCTGGTTCAGTTATGTTGTGCAATAGTCCTCCCGCCACAGGGGGTCACTGTGGCTGAATTTTCATGCTGTAGACTTGCAGAGCTCTTGCTGTAGACTCACCATTGCAACTTTGCTCTTGCTAGAGACTTGCAAGTTTGCTACAAATTGCAAAAGTGTCAGCTAGAACTTATGCTTTAAGTGTTCTGCAAGTGTACAACTTGACAGTGAAAATGTGCAGCAAGTTAAGACTTACAATTCAATTCAAGTTATCCTTGCTATCTGGGTTGTTAGTGCAATTAAACCTGCTAGTCTATCTAACATTCCCCTCCCCCCAAGACTGACTATGCTGCTATCCAAAGGTCCCCCCTGTGCTTCTTCATCTAGAGTGGGGACACTGTAAGGCAGGCCATAGATTATTTTTCTTTTCCGAAACCTGCAGGATAGAGAATCGCTCGGTCCCCCCCCTCCCACGTGGCTCTCATGTTCTCCTGTCAGGAAGGGGGGGGGTGCGTCACCAAGTCGATCCATGGATACAATCAACCTGAATTGATGCCAGTCCCTGCTGAGATTCGAATCATCTATGACTGGCTTAATACAGGAAGTGTGTTACTGGCCAGGTGACCAAGTGAAAACAGAGGGCAAAAATACAAAAAAAAGAAAACGAAGGCAGCCGCCACATATAATGATTGGTAAGCTGCAATATCTTACATTTTTAGTTTTGGGGGTTTAATACTGCTTTAAATATGATGTAGGGATAATAAGGATTTGCACACACTGAAAATGTTTGTGTTATATGTTGTTATTCAATTGACTTGAATGGCAAAATGCTGATCAGTAGACGCAAAATGTAGCATGGGGACGTATTCATAGTGTACTAGTGAACAAGTCCTATAGAAAATAACATGTTCTCTGTAGTATATGCATTGTGCAGTGTTTAAAAATGCAGGAGAATATGTTCATTGTCATGTTTCTAGTGTGAAAGGGGGAGGTAGATCATCAAGCCAAATCAGGGCTCAGACTATGGGGCAAGGTGAGAGTCTTGTTATAGATCAGTGGTCTCCAAACTGCGGTCTGGGGGCCAGTTGCTGCCCTTTACTTGCTTTTATCTGGCCATTGGGGTGCTGTTATATTAACTGACACCAATGTAGGACACAAGTTCTCCCAATGATACCATCAATGGGGCACAGTCCCTCCTATTAAACCCAACAATGGGGCCCAATGACTCCAATGACGGGGTACAATTCCTCCCAATGCCACCAACAATGGGGCACAGTCTCTCCCATTAAAACCAACAATGGGGCCCAATGACTCCACTGACGGGGTACAATTCCTCCCAATGCCACCAACAATGGGGCCCAATGACACAAATGATAGGGCGCAATATCTCCCACTGATATCAACAATGCGGCCCAAAGACACCAATTATGGTGCACAATTCTTCTCACTGACACTAATGATGGGGCTCAAAGACACCAATGATGGGGCACAATTTGTCCCAATAAACCAACAATGGAGCCCAATGACACCAATGATGGGGCACAATTCCTCCCACGGACACCAACAATGGGGCCCAAAGACACCAATAGTGGGGCACAATTTCTCTCAATGTCACCAACAATGGGGTCCAAAGACACCAATGGTGGGGAACAATTCCTCCCAATGCCACCAACAATGGGGCCCAAAGACACCAATGGTGGGGCACAATTCCTCCCAATACCACCAACAATGAGGCCCAAAGACAGCAATCAAAGGGCACAATTCCTCCCACTGACACCAACAATAGGGCCCAAAGACACCAATGGTGGGGAACAATTCCTGCCAATGCCACCAACAATGAGGCCCAAAGACACCAATGATGAAGCACAATTCCTCCCAGTGACACCAACAATGGGGCCCAATGACACCTATGATGGGGCACAATACCTCCCAATGACACCATCAATGGGGCCCAATGACACTGACACCTATGATGGGCCCAATACCTCCCAATGACACCAACAATTAGGTCACAAAGATACCAATGATGGGGCACAATACCTCCCAATGACACCAACAATAAGGGCCCAAAGACACCAATGAAGGGGCACAATACCTCCCAATGACACCAACAACAAGGGCCCAAAGACACCAATGATGGGGCACAATTCCTCCTACTGATACCAACAATGGGGCTCCAGTGCAACTCTATTGTCCCCACTGGTTCACTGGTACCACAGCCCCTCATATAGGACACTGAAAAATACTAGATCCCTACCAAAAACCAAGTAATAAGACTTTAAAGCTACAACACCAAACATTAGAGTTCACATTTCTAATTTTACAAAAAAACTTTGAAAAGTTTAAAATGAGAAATACTAAAAACTCATAGGTATAAATTAAAACAAAACTGCAGTCACATATATCAAATTATGAAATGCATCCCTAGAGAGTTCAAATAAGATGTTTAATGCAGGAGTCTTCAATGCATTTTGCAGGGACAAAGCACCCTTCTTCAGTGAGAACTGGCACAGAACTCTCATAGATTTACTATGTGCATGCAGCATGAACCAGGAAAGCAGAACCACTGTATATCAGGGGAAACCAACCCAATACTTAGATGCTTATTAATTTACTGTGCACATGCAGTAACTCAAAAAAGGATGACACCATGATCCCAGGACCCTTTTAAATTTATTAATTTACAATATTAAGAACATTCCATTATAAAAGCATACACATTTGTTACATGGTCATTATTGTTTTAAATTATACAGTGGTAGGACAGTGTGTAGACTCCCAACATGTTTCGCTCTTTGGGGCTTCTTCAAGGGTGTTGATAACCACTAGTTATCTAAAAGTTACATAAAAGAACAGAAAATTAGGTATCATAGATCACATACTATGGTAGCAACATATAGTACATTCACGTACTTAGATATTCACAGTGTTAGGCCCTATCATGTTTACCCTTCACACTATTGTTAACCATCAGAGTCTTATCCACACAGACAACAGGTTTTCGTGTGATCACAGAAGGTATAGAGGGACCAGACTGTGCTAAATACATATGCATATATACCATAAGACTTCAAATTCTTCAAGATACCCATATCTTACTGATCTCTAGTAAGCAATACTTGATTGAAGTACTTACAATGTGTAGTATTCTGAAAAAACACATGGGGGCTGCCAAGTTCCCTTTGTATGCACTAGATATGGGTGCAGACAAGCACTAGCAGTTTTCAAATCCCTTGAAGAAGCTGCAAAGGGCGAAACATGTTTGGAAGCTACACTTACATACCGCAGTATACATGAAAACAACAATGATCATGTAACAGAATGTGCATGCTTTTATAATGGAGTGTTCTTAAAATTGTAAATGAATGAATGATGTAAATTAATGAATGATGAAGTTTTAAACTTTGGTTTATCATTGGGGGAGATTTACTATAACTGGAGGGTGCAAAATCTGGTGTAGCTCTGCACAGAAACCAATCAGCTTCCAGGTTTTATTGTGAAAGCTTAATTGAACAAGCTGAAGTTAGAAGCTGATTGGATACCATGCACAGCTGCACCAGCTTTAGCACTCTTCAGTTTTAGTAAATCAACCTAATTGTGTATACTAAAGCACCCTTAAGCCCCGTACACACGAGCGGACTTTTCAACATCCAAAATCCGACGGACTGAGTCCGTCAGACTATTCGATCGTGTGTGGGCTGCAACGGACTTTTGACTCGCCAAAGTCCGAAGGACTTTAGAATATGGAACATGCTTCAAATTTTTCCGAAGGAACTCCGCCGGACCCGGTCCCTTCGAAAAATTCGCTCGTGTGTATGCTATTCCGACGGACTAAAACCGACACTAGGGCAGCTATTGGCTACTGGCTATGAACTTCCTTATTCGAATCCAGTCGTACGTCATCACGTTCGAATCCGTCGGAGTTTAGTGTGATTGTGTGTGGCCAAGTCCGCTCCGCCGAAAAGTCCGTCAGAACTCCGTCGGAACTCCGGCAGAACTCCGACGGAACTCCTTCGGAAGTCTGTCGGACATAAGTCCTCTCGTGTGTACGGGGCTTTAGAAAGATCCACTAATTTCTCTTTCCAAATAACCTTCATTACGTGTTCTCCTTAAAGCCCAATTGCAGTTTTAAATTTTTTTTTTTTAAACCCGTAGCTCAGCATCTGTAAGAATAAAAAAATGTGGTTCTGGATAAAATACCTCCTCCTGTCGTCTGCAGACTCACTTCTCCAGTGCTGGTCCTCTTCTGGGTTGAATGATGTCCATCTTCACTCAACCCACTTCCTGAGAGCCCAGGATGTCATGAATCTGCCCCCTGGGGGTGTGTTACAAAAGCAGTGGCGGCTTGGTTTTTTGGGCCACCCCTGGGCCGCCGGTGGAGCAGCACCCCCCCCCCACCACCACCACCACCCGCTGTCCTTACCCTGGATACGAGTGGTGAGAGCGTGGCTGGCTCACGGAAAGCTGCTCCAGTCTCTTCTTCTGGAGCAGCTACCGCTGTGTCTCCTCCTCCCAGCGCTAGGTGTCCAATAGAATTGCCTGGCGTTTTGGCCAGTCGGAAAACAGGTTTCATACCTAGTTCCCGATTGGCCAGGAGGAGGATCAGTGTCAACACACCTGGGTGGGCTCCAGACGCGATGTTCTGCGTCCCGAGTCCACCCTATTTCCAAGCCTATTAGCATACCTCCCAACATTTTGAGATGGGAATGAGGGACACCTACTAACAAACGTATGTAGGCATAGGACACGCCCCCCTGCCACACCCCCTTAAAAAAGACTTAACTAAAAAAAAAGGTTAATTAAATCCACAAGGACTTTTTTTACCACTACTATTCCTTTATGTTGTCTTTTAAAATGTACAAATGCAGCAATTTAGAAATTGGATGAAAGGTTTAGCGCTGGGAAACACTTTCTGAAAGAATAAAAGTGCATTTTGTATACAACTATATAGATCAGACCAAAATGAGGGACAAATAAGGGGGAAAGAGGGACAGAGGGACAAATTAGGGACAGTCCCTTGAAATCAGGGACAGTTGGGAGCTATGTATTAGAGCCTATGGAACTAATCGGGTTCTTCAAAAAATACCTGATATGCCCGGTGACCCGAAAGGGTGCCGTTCACATGACTAAGGGGTGGCAGCAGCGGTCGTGGATAGATTCATGCTGCAGTATGCTTTAATCCATCTACTGCATATAGGGTGTGGTTGAGGATAGGGAGGGCGGCCAGGCACCCCTAATGGACAGGCCACCCCTGCACAGGACCCTTTGCAAATGCTGACTGCGACCACCCTGGAGGGGTGTGAACCAGCTCCATTGCGACAACCCCCCCCCCCCCCCCCCCATGCTTGTAGGTTGAATCTGGGATCTTGATGCAGATATCTCACCACCAGACTCACCTGGAGGTTATCGGTGGGTTACGGACTGAAATCTGTTCCCATTTCCCATCACATACAAATGTGCTTTTCTTCTGATCTGCAACCAGGGAATATTTTATGATAGATGACTGTGATTTTATTTTATTTTTAACTAAAGGAAGTGAATACTATTAGGCTTAAAGAGGTCCTCCACTTTAAATTCTGGTTAAACCCCTCCATGTAGCAACACAGATGTGGTTCTTCTGCTCACCCTTTTTTAGGCAATGTTGGAGAACTGAAGGCGGCGATACACATCACAACCTCATTGTACAATCCTTGTACTATCCCCATTATATTTAACAACAATCATGTAGTATGAGAGATTCCCTGAACAGTACATTCGATCGAAAGCCATTCAGGGAAGCCCACAGATCTACAACATTACTGACCTCATAGATAGCCTGAGACAACGTATAGGAAGATAGAACCAAATATTACATGCACTTTGGGGTATAATGGAAGTGAGATGTCTTCTTTCGGTAAACCTATCCACTAAGCTGTCTATACTTACCTTCTAATTCCACCTTCCCGCTCATTCAGGGAAGTGAACATGACAGCACTGGCCCTTGGTGATTGGCTACTCAGGCGTCCATTGTGGTCAAATAGAAGACAGGGGGCAAAATTCATAAACCAAGTTCGTAGTGTGAGAATGCTGGAAGATCTATAGCACAGGTCCGGTCACAGCACCAAGTGGAGCAACCTTCTAAGCATTTTGGTAACTATGCATTGCGTTCAAAATTGAATGGCATTGATGTGAATAGATAAGCACAAATCAATTTCTTCAGGATTTATTTGTTATTTTTTAATTTTCTTTAAACAACCTGTACCTATATTATGTAGAAAATATTTATACTATGTAAAAAAAAATATTAAATGCATTCTAAAGAATATTTCGGTGTGAAAGTCTGTTTTTTTTTTAATAGCACGGCCTTGATCTGGCCTTGACCAAACATAAACTCCAGACACAAAAATACAGGAAGATGCGCTAGACTAAAGAGTCCAAATAAATTGTATTATTGGTGTAGCACCGACCCCCGAAGGAGCTGACGGTTTTGTTGGGCTTACCATTACCTTCTTGACCTCGCCTCCAGCTAGGGCAGCTTTTCTAAACCTTTTCAACACAGAGGAACCCTTGAAATAGTTCTCTGGTCTCGGGGAACCCCTGCTAAAAATGGTTTCCGTTACATCAGAGGGGGCGAGGTTACCCACACGTCACTGGGGAACCCCTGGCTTCCCTCTCCAGCGTCAGAGGGGCGGGGTCAGGTGACGGGTGGCCCCGCCCTCCTAATATAAGAAACGTCAGCGCTGTGCTCTCTGCAGTGTCTCCGGAGAGGAGACAGAAGAAGGATGTATGGACAGCGCTGGACTGAGAGATCCCCGTCGCTGGATATGATCATCCATCACTGGACCCCGGAGACCCGTCGCTGGATAGCAAGAGTGGATTAGCAGCGCTGGAATCTTTTTTTTATTTTTTTTATTTTTAATAAAGGAATTTTTCAAAAGTGTGTTTGTCTTATGTAACCATTTTGACACTTTCTTTGTGAAATGGTAGGGGTACTTTTGTACCCCCTTACCATTTCAAACAGGGGGGGGCTGGGATCTGGGGGTCCCCTTGTTAAAGGGGGCTTCCAGATTCTGATAAGCCCCCCGCCCGCAGACCCTCACAACCAACGGCCAGGGTTGTGAGGATGAGGCCCTTGTCCTCATCAACATGGGGACAAGGTGCTTTGAGGGGTCACAGACCCCCAAAGCATCCTCCCAATGTTGAGGGTATGTGGCCTGGTACGGTTCAGAAGGGAGGGGGCGCCGCTCTCTCGTCCCCCCCTCTTTTCCTGCGGCCTGCCAGGTTGCGTGCTCGGATAAAGGGTCTGATATGGATTTTTAGGGGGACCCCACGTCAATTTTTTTTTAAATTTGATGCGGGGTTCCCCTTAATATCCATATCAGACCTGAAGGGTCTGGTTATGGACATTTAGGGGGACCCCCACGTCAATTTTTTTTTTAAATTTGACACGAGGTTCCCCTTAATATCCATGTCAGACCTGAAGGGCCTGGTAATTGAATTTAGGGGAACCCCCACGCTTTTTTTTTTTTTTATCAATGAATGAATGAATTGTCGGCTAATGCAGAGAACACTCATTGAGTGTTCTCTGTATTACGGGACCCGACAATAGCCGCAAGTGATTTTAAAAGACTTTTTTTCCTACACAAATGACACTTTGTGCAGGGACAGTTCTAAGCACCAGAAACATGCGCCCCTTCACAGGCATACTATAGATACCCCCCAGCTACGAAATTTAAAGGAATATTACACTTTTATTGTTTCACTTTAATCATTATTAAAATCACTGCTCCTGAAAAAACGGCCATTTTTAAAACTTTTTTTTGCATTGATCCATGTCCTCTGGAGCAGGACCCGGGTCCCCAAACACTTTTTAGGACAGTAACCTGCATATTACCCTTTAAAATGAGCACTTTAGATTGTGAACGTTCGAGTCCCATAGACTTTAATAGGGTTCTAAAGTTCACACGAAGTTTAGGTCTGTTCGCAGGTTCTGGTGCGAACCGAACAGGGGGGTGTTCGGCTCATCCCTACTCATGATACATTAGTGTGATGGTCAGTGGGAAGAATGGTCCTTACACTTGCGGTCATTGGGAAGAATTACCTCCTTATAGATAGCTAAAAAGATCATTGGTGTCGGTGGGAACTTATCTGAGAGGCAGAAATGGCCCAATGCTGAAGCAACCCCTAGCAACCTCTGGAGGAACCCAAGGCTTCCACGGAAAACCCTGGTTGAGAATCACTGGTCTAGGGGTTCCCATGGTAGATGGCCCAAAAAAATGCAGAAACTGACACTGGATCCTATTTTGGGTTATTTATTTTAGAAGATAACACAGTTTCTTAATAAAATGTAGAGAGTTAGAAAGGAAGTTCTGGTACTTTTGGAACTGTAAAATCCAGAGAATAAACGTTTCACAGCTAGATTCTCACAACCTTTGGATAGTCTGGATAGTCCTCCTCTCACTAGGCCTAGCAGCCGGCAGGGTGTTAAGTAAAGCAAAGTCTCTGCCACAGACTTGAATGTAAAACTGAGGGACGTAGATAAATTTAGAGAACTATGATACCATACCAGTATCTCTTAGCCGACGATACCGTATGAATATAGATCCACAAAGTGTCCTTCAACTGAGCCACCAGGCTCCTTCTGAGAAACCAGCCTTATGCATGGCCTTCTCCCAAAGAGTCCTCCTCTGGATACTCCTCCAGTTGCTGGGCCTCTCCCTAGATGAGACAGCACCAGACCACCTTTGAATCATTATGTCCTCATACCCATTCAGGCCTGTCCCTGCAGTTGCTTTGCATTGGACTATCCAGCTCCGAGGCTTGGAAATTGTCAGGAGGGCCATGGGGGCTGGTCAGGAGGACCAGGACCAAACAGATAGAAAATCTCTTCTGGACCTGAACCCAGAAGCATGTGATAGCAGTACCTTAAATACCACCTCCCAGAATGCACAGCAGGACAACACTCCCACTGGGCTGGTTCCGAGACAAGGATGGCACTCAATACACCCAACTAGACTGTGTTCTACCACTTGCTGGCGGTGACAGTGACACCTGCAGGCAAGGAGAACTGAGTGCAATCCAGATAGACTAGGTACTAAAACCATAATTTGGTAAACTTAGCCCGAAAACTCAACTGTGGGTTTAGGAATATTAATTTTCAAAAACATATAGCCCATGCTCGTCAGGAGCCGGTGTCTTGTAAAATAGTGTCCCCCATCAGATGCTGTCCCCTGCGTACTGCGCATGTGCAGTACACAGGAACACACATTCCGAAAATTGCCGAGGACGAACGGCGCCTGCGCCGTGAGTCCAGGTTCTATCCCCACTATCCAAGTGGACATAGAGTTAGAATAAAAAAGAGCCGAGCGGAGCGAGGCCGAGCCCGAAGCGTGGCGAGCGAAGCTCGCCCGCGAGGGGCCCTCTAAAATTCTTAACCCTATGTCCGTTTGGATAGTGGGGCTACCTCCTCCACTCACGGTGCAGGCGCCGTTCAACTTCGGAGTTTTTCCGAAGCTTCGGCTGCTCCGTACTGCGCATGCGCAGTACGGAGCGGACAGCATATGATGGGCGGACTGTATTAGGCAGAACACCGGCACTACATTTGTAAAAAAAAAAAAGTCATAAAAAACAACCGACACGTGTAAGGGCAACGCCGCTCTCCCTTCATCAGGGCTCAACACAGGATAAAGCTTGGTGCTTAGCAAGTGCTGTCAAGTTGTCATGTGGCGTGTTCAATACTGATTCTAATATAGATCTGTGAATACTAAAGTCACTTTTTTTTTGTGCAAAAATAGCAAACGTTATACCTGCCTGCTCTGTTGCAGTTGATTTTGCACAAAGCAGCCCCGGATCCTCCTCTTTTTGGGTCCCTCTTTGGCGCTCCTGTTCAGTGCCCCCCACAGCAAGCAGCTTGCTATGGAGGCAATGGGAAATAGGAAGAAGTTCTGGACAGCCGCACTCCAAAAATTGCCTTTTCTTCAAAAAAACAGAATCAAAAATACATGCTACAACACAACGGACAGAAGATCTGACACTTTTTACACTTTTTTTTTTAATCATGATAAAGCACGGTGTATACTGTAAAATGCGTCAGTTCTTCTGTCCATTCTGCTGTGGCATGTATTTTTGATCCTGTTTTTTTTTTTTTAATAAAAGGCAATTTTTGGAGTGCAGCTGTCCAGAACTTCTTCCTATTTTCCATTGCTTAATGCATTGCCAGCACCTGTGGTTTCTAAACTGGAGGAGAGGTTTCACTTTTGGCTGACCTACCCTTCCCTATCTTGAGTCCTGGACTTTGCTATGAAAGCAGCCGAGCTGAGCCGCAGCTCCGTGTGTCCATTCACACGCAGAGCTGCAGCCCCGTCCAGCTACCTCGCTCTCCTCATTGGCTCGCTGACCTTGATTGACAGCAGTGGGACCCAATGGCGCTTCGCTGCTGTCTCAGGCAAAGAGGAGGGAGAGCCCCGGACAGGTGAGTCTCCCGTGCAACATTGCTGGATCTAGATGGGCTCAGGTAATTATTGGGAGGGCTGAGGGGGGATGCTGTACACAGAAGGTTTTTATCTTAAAACTTAACTTGGAATCCATGCAAGTTTTATGCAACGTTGAGCCCTGATGAAGGAGTGGTGTTGCCCCTAAAAAGGCTGTTCTATATGACTTTTTTTTACCAACAATTAAAATGATCTTGGACTATTTTATTTGGTGTTGGTCTGTTACTCCTTTATGCATTTCTATGGTCTGAGCTACTGTTGGGTGCCCACCAAGGGAATTAATGAGCTTGTTTGAAATTTTCCTTCATCTGACTATGAATGCAAGTCAAAAAGTGCCTTAAATATGTTTCTTCAGAAGTCCATCAATTCCAAACAAACAACTTAATACACAGTGAAATACATACATTGCGGTGCTTTTACCTGCCAAAGGAGAGATTGCTAGGACAAAGAGGCCTGGGCTGTACAGCGCCAATGGTTCTTATAGGGCTCTGACATCAGTGGACGCAATAATACGCCCCTGTACTGCGGGTCAATGAATGCAATAATATTCCCCAGTATTAAGGGTCAGTGGACGCAATAATACACCCCAGTATTAAGGGTCAGTGGACAAAATAATATGCCCCAGTATTGCAGGTCAGTGGACGAAATAATATGCCTGGTATAGTGGTTCAGTGGATGCAATAATACATCCCAATACAGCATTCCAGTGGATGCAATAATAAGCCCCAGTATTGCAGGTCAGTGGATGCAATAATAGACCCCGATATTGCATGTCATTGGATGCATTACTAGTCCCCAACATTGATGTCACTGGACGCATTAATAGCCCCCAATATTAGTGTCAGTGAACGCATTAATAACCCCCAACATTGGTGTCAGTGGACGCATTAATAACCCCCAACATTGGTGTCAGTGGGTGCATTAATAGCCCCCAACATTAGTGTCAGTGGACGCATTAATAGACCACAACATTGGTGTCAGTGGACCCATTAATAGCCTCCAACATTGGTGTCAGTGGACGCATTAATAGCCCCCAACATTGGTGTCAGTGGATGCATTAATAACGTCTAACATTGGCATCAGTGGACGCATTAATAGCCCCCAACACTGGTGTCAGTGGACACATTAATAGTCCCCAACATTGGTGTCAGTGGATGCATAATAACCCCCAAGATTGGTGTCAGTGGACGCATTAATAGCCCCCAAAACTGGTGTCAGTGGATGCACTAATAGCCCCCAACATTGGTGTCAGTGGATACATTAATAACCCCCAAGATTGGTGTCAGTTGGTGCATTAATAGCCCCCAATATTGGTGTCAGTGGACGCATTAATAGCCCTCAACATTGGTGTCAGTGGACGCATTAATAGCCCCCAACATTGGTGTCAGTGGACGCATTAATAACCCTCAACATTGGTGTCAGTGTACGCATTAATAGCCCTCAACATTGGTGTCAGTGTACGCATTAATAGCCCTCAACATTGGTGTCAGTGTACGCATTAATAGCCCTCAACATTGGTGTCAGTGTACGCATTAATAACCCCTAACACTGGTGTCAGTGTACGCATTAATATCCCCTAACATTGGTGTCAGTGTACGCATTAATAACCCCTAACATTAGTGTCAGTGTACGCATTAATAATCCCCAACATTGGTGTCAGTGGACGCATTAATAGCCCCCAACACTGGTGTCAGTGGACACATTAATAGTCCCCAACATTGGTGTCAGTGGATGCATAATAACCCCCACGATTGGTGTCAGTGGACGCATTAATAGCCCCCAACACTGGTGTCAGTGGATGCACTAATAGCCCCAACATTGGTGTCAGTGGATACATTCATAACCCCCAAGATTGGTGTCAGTGGGTGCATTAATAGCCCCCAATATTGGTGTCAGTGGACGCATTAATATCCCCCAACATTGGTGTCAGTGGACGCATTAATAGCCCTCAACATTGGTGTCAGTGTACGCATTAATAACCCCTAACACTGGTGTCAGTGTACGCATTAATAACCCCTAACATTGGTGTTAGTGTACGCATTAATAAACCCTAACATTAGTGTCAGTGTACGCATTAATAACCCCCAACATTGGTGTCAGTGGACGCATTAATAGCCCCCAACATTGGTGTCAGTGGACGCATTAATAGCCCCCAACATTGGTGTCAGTGGATGCATTAATAACGTCTAACATTGGCATCAATGGACACATTAATAGTCCCCAACATTGGTGTCAGTGGATGCATAATAACCCCCAAGATTGGTGTCAGTGGACGCATTAATAGCCCCCAACACTGGTGTCAGTGGATGCACTAATAGCCCCCAACAGTGGTGTCAGTGGATACATTAATAACCCCCAAGATTGGTGTCAGTGGGTGCATTAATAGCCCCCAATATTGGTGTCAGTGGACGCATTAATAGCCCCCAACATTGGTGTCAGTGGACGCATTAATAGCCCTCAACATTGGTGTCAGTGTACGCATTAATAGCCCTCAACATTGGTGTCAGTGTACGCATTAATAGCCCTCAACATTGGTGTCAGTGTACGCATTAATAGCCCTCAACATTGGTGTCAGTGTACGCATTAATAACCTCTAACACTGGTGTCAGTGTACGCATTAATAACCCCTAACATTGGTGTCAGTGTACGCATTAATAACCCCTAACATTAGTGTCAGTGTACGCATTAATAATCCCCAACATTGGTGTCAGTGGACGCATTAATAGCCCCCAACACTGGTGTCAGTGGACACATTAATAGTCCCCAAAATTGGTGTCAGTGGATGCATAATAACCCCCAAGATTGGTGTCAGTGGATGCACTAATAGCCCCCAACATTGGTGTCAGTGGATACATTAATAACCCCCAAGATTGGTGTCAGTGGGTGCATTAATAGCCCCCAATATTGGTGTCAGTGGACACATTAATAGCCCCCAACACTGGTGTCAGTGGGTGCATTAATAGCCCCCAATATTGGTGTCAGTGGACGCATTAATAGCCCCCAACATTGGTGTCAGTGGACGCATTAATAACCCTCAACATTGGTGTCAGTGTACGCATTAATAGCCCTCAACATTGGTGTCAGTGTACGCATTAATAGCCCTCAACATTGGTGTCAGTGTACGCATTAATAACCCCTAACATTGGTGTCAGTGTACGCATTAATAACCCCTAATATTGGTGTCAGTGTACGCATTAATAACCCCTAACATTAGTGTCAGTGTACGCATTAATAACCCCCAACATTGGTGTCAGTGGACACATTAATAGCCCCCAACATTGGTGTCAGTGGATGCATTAATAACGTCTAACATTGGCATCAATGGACACATTAATAGTCCCCAACATTGGTGTCAGTGGATGCATAATAACCCCCACGATTGGTGTCAGTGGACGCATTAATAGCCCCCAACACTGGTGTCAGTGGATGCACTAATATCCCCCAACAGTGGTGTCAGTGGATACATTAATAACCCCCAAGATTGGTGTCAGTGGGTGCATTAATAGCCCCCAATATTGGTGTCAGTGGACGCATTAATAGCCCCCAACATTGGTGTCAGTGGACGCATTAATAGCCCCCAACATTGGTGTCAGTGGACGCATTAATAGCCCTCAACATTGGTGTCAGTGTACGCATTAATAGCCCTCAACATTGGTGTCAGTGTACGCATTAATAGCCCTCAACATTGGTGTCAGTGTACGCATTAATAGCCCTCAACATTGGTGTCAGTGTACGCATTAATAACCCCTAACATTGGTGTCAGTGTACGCATTAATAACCCCTAACATTGGTGTCAGTGTACGCATTAATAACCCCTAACATTAGTGTCAGTGTACGCATTAATAGCCCCCAACATTGGTGTCAGTGGACGCATTAATAGCCCCCAACACTGGTGTCAGTGGACACATTAATAGTCCCCAACATTGGTGTCAGTGGATGCATAATAACCCCCAAGATTGGTGTCAGTGGATGCACTAATAGCCCCCAACATTGGTGTCAGTGGATACATTAATAACCCCCAAGATTGGTGTCAGTGGGTGCATTAATAGCCCCCAACATTGGTGTCAGTGGACGCATTAATAGCCCCCAACACTGGTGTCAGTGGACACATTAATAGTCCCCAACATTGGTGTCAGTGGATGCATAATAACCCCCAAGATTGGTGTCAGTGGATGCACTAATAGCCCCCAACATTGGTGTCAGTGGATACATTAATAACCCCCAAGATTGGTGTCAGTGGGTGCATCAATAGCCCCCAATATTGGTGTCAGTGGACGCATTAATAGCCCCCAACACTGGTGTCAGTGGGTGCATTAATAGCCCCCAATATTGGTGTCAGTGGACGCATTAATAGCCCCCAACATTGGTGTCAGTGGACGCATTAATAACCCTCAACATTGGTGTCAGTGTACGCATTAATAGCCCTCAACATTGGTGTCAGTGTACGCATTAATAGCCCTCAACATTGGTGTCAGTGTACGCATTAATAACCCCTAACATTGGTGTCAGTGTACGCATTAATAACCCCTAATATTGGTGTCAGTGTACGCATTAATAACCCCTAACATTAGTGTCAGTGTACGCATTAATAACCCCCAACATTGGTGTCAGTGGACGCATTAATAGCCCCCAACATTGGTGTCAGTGGACACATTAATAGCCCCCAACATTGGTGTCAGTGGATGCATTAATAACGTCTAACATTGGCATCAATGGACACATTAATAGTCCCCAACATTGGTGTCAGTGGATGCATAATAACCCCCATGATTGGTGTCAGTGGACGCATTAATAGCCCCAACACTGGTGTCAGTGGATGCACTAATAGCCCCCAACAGTGGTGTCAGTGGATACATTAATAACCCCCAAGATTGGTGTCAGTGGGTGCATTAATAGCCCCCAATATTGGTGTCAGTGGACGCATTAATAGCCCCCAACATTGGTGTCAGTGGACGCATTAATAGCCCCCAACATTGGTGTCAGTGGACGCATTAATAGCCCTCAACATTGGTGTCAGTGTACGCATTAATAGCCCTCAACATTGGTGTCAGTGTACGCATTAATAGCCCTCAACATTGGTGTCAGTGTACGCATTAATAACCCCTAACACTGGTGTCAGTGTACGCATTAATAACCCCTAACATTGGTGTCAGTGTACGCATTAATAACCCCTAACATTAGTGTCAGTGTACGCATTAATAGCCCCCAATATTGGTGTCAGTGGACGCATTAATAGCCCCCAACACTGGTGTCAGTGGACACATTAATAGTCCCCAACATTGGTGTCAGTGGATGCATAATAACCCCCAAGATTGGTGTCAGTGGACGCATTAATAGCCCCCAACACTGGTGTCAGTGGATGCACTAATAGCCCCCAACATTGGTGTCAGTGGATACATTAATAACCCCCAAGATTGGTGTCAGTGGGTGCATTCATAGCCCCCAATATTGGTGTCAGTGGACGCATTAATAGCCCCCAACATTGGTGTCAGTGGACGCATTAATAGCCCCCAACATTGGTGTCAGTGGACACATTAATAGCCCTCAACATTGGTGTCAGTGTACGCATTAATAGCCCTCAACATTGGTGTCAGTGTACGCATTAATAGCCCTCAACATTGGTGTCAGTGTACGCATTAATAACCCCTAACATTGGTGTCAGTGTACGCATTAATAACCCCTAACATTAGTGTCAGTGTACGCATTAATAACCCCCAACATTGGTGTCAGTGGACGCATTAATAGCCCCCAACATTGGTGTCAGTGGACGCATTAATAGCCCCCAACATTGGTGTCAGTGGATGCATTAATAACGTCTAACATTGGCATCAATGGACACATTAATAGTCCCCAACATTGGTGTCAGTGGATGCATAATAACCCCCAAGATTGGTGTCAGTGGACGCATTAATAGCCCCCAACACTGGTGTCAGTGGATGCACTAATAGCCCCCAACAGTGGTGTCAGTGGATACATTAATAACCCCCAAGATTGGTGTCAGTGGGTGCATTAATAGCCCCCAATATTGGTGTCAGTGGACGCATTAATAGCCCCCAACATTGGTGTCAGTGGACGCATTAATAGCCCTCAACATTGGTGTCAGTGTACGCATTAATAGCCCTCAACATTGGTGTCAGTGTACGCATTAATAGCCCTCAACATTGGTGTCAGTGTACGCATTAATAGCCCTCAACATTGGTGTCAGTGTACGCATTAATAACCTCTAACACTGCTGTCAGTGTACGCATTAATAACCCCTAACATTGGTGTCAGTGTACGCATTAATAATCCCCTAACATTAGTGTCAGTGTACGCATTAATAATCCCCAACATTGGTGTGAGTGGACGCATTAATAGCCCCCAACACTGGTGTCAGTGGACACATTAATAGTCCCCAAAATTGGTGTCAGTGGATGCATAATAACCCCCAAGATTGGTGTCAGTGGATGCACTAATAGCCCCCAACATTGGTGTCAGTGGATACATTAATAACCCCCAAGATTGGTGTCAGTGGGTGCATTAATAGCCCCCAATATTGGTGTCAGTGGACACATTAATAGCCCCCAACACTGGTGTCAGTGGGTGCATTAATAGCCCCCAATATTGGTGTCAGTGGACGCATTAATAGCCCCCAACATTGGTGTCAGTGGACACATTAATAACCCTCAACATTGGTGTCAGTGTACGCATTAATAGCCCTCAACATTGGTGTCAGTTTACGCATTAATAGCCCTCAACATTGGTGTCAGTGTACGCATTAATAACCCCTAACATTGGTGTCAGTGTACGCATTAATAACCCCTAATATTGGTGTCAGTGTACGCATTAATAACCCCTAACATTAGTGTCAGTGTACGCATTAATAACCCCCAACATTGGTGTCAGTGGACACATTAATAGCCCCCAACATTGGTGTCAGTGGATGCATTAATAACGTCTAACATTGGCATCAATGGACACATTAATAGTCCCCAACATTGGTGTCAGTGGATGCATAATAACCCCCACGATTGGTGTCAGTGGACGCATTAATAGCCCCCAACACTGGTGTCAGTGGATGCACTAATATCCCCCAACAGTGGTGTCAGTGGATACATTAATAACCCCCAAGATTGGTGTCAGTGGGTGCATTAATAGCCCCCAATATTGGTGTCAGTGGACGCATTAATAGCCCCCAACATTGGTGTCAGTGGACGCATTAATAGCCCCCAACATTGGTGTCAGTGGACGCATTAATAGCCCTCAACATTGGTGTCAGTGTACGCATTAATAGCCCTCAACATTGGTGTCAGTGTACGCATTAATAGCCCTCAACATTGGTTTCAGTGTACGCATTAATAGCCCTCAACATTGGTGTCAGTGTACGCATTAATAACCCCTAACACTGGTGTCAGTGTACGCATTAATAACCCCTAACATTGGTGTCAGTGTACGCATTAATAACCCCTAACATTAGTGTCAGTGTACGCATTAATAGCCCCCAACATTGGTGTCAGTGGACGCATTAATAGCCCCCAACACTGGTGTCAGTGGACACATTAATAGTCCCCAACATTGGTGTCAGTGGATGCATAATAACCCCCAAGATTGGTGTCAGTGGATGCACTAATAGCCCCCAACATTGGTGTCAGTGGATACATTAATAACCCCCAAGATTGGTGTCAGTGGGTGCATTAATAGCCCCCAATATTGGTGTCAGTGGACGCATTAATAGCCCCCAACACTGGTGTCAGTGGGTGCATTAATAGCCCCCAATATTGGTGTCAGTGGACGCATTAATAGCCCCCAACATTGGTGTCAGTGGACGCATTAATAACCCTCAACATTGGTGTCAGTGTACGCATTAATAGCCCTCAACATTGGTGTCAGTGTACGCATTAATAGCCCTCAACATTGGTGTCAGTGTACGCATTAATAACCCCTAACACTGGTGTCAGTGTACGCATTAATAACCCCTAACATTGGTGTCAGTGTACGCATTAATAACCCCTAACATTAGTGTCAGTGTACGCATTAATAGCCCCCAACATTGGTGTCAGTGGACGCATTAATAGCCCCCAACACTGGTGTCAGTGGACACATTAATAGTCCCCAACATTGGTGTCAGTGGATGCATAATAACCCCCAAGATTGGTGTCAGTGGATGCACTAATAGCCCCCAACATTGGTGTCAGTGGATACATTAATAACCCCCAAGATTGGTGTCAGTGGGTGCATCAATAGCCCCCAATATTGGTGTCAGTGGACGCATTAATAGCCCCCAACACTGGTGTCAGTGGGTGCATTAATAGCCCCCAATATTGGTGTCAGTGGACGCATTAATAGCCCCCAACATTGGTGTCAGTGGACGCATTAATAACCCTCAACATTGGTGTCAGTGTACGCATTAATAGCCCTCAACATTGGTGTCAGTGTACGCATTAATAGCCCTCAACATTGGTGTCAGTGTACGCATTAATAACCCCTAACATTGGTGTCAGTGTACGCATTAATAACCCCTAATATTGGTGTCAGTGTACGCATTAATAACCCCTAACATTAGTGTCAGTGTACGCATTAATAACCCCCAACATTGGTGTCAGTGGACGCATTAATAGCCCCCAACATTGGTGTCAGTGGACACATTAATAGCCCCCAACATTGGTGTCAGTGGATGCATTAATAACGTCTAACATTGGCATCAATGGACACATTAATAGTCCCCAACATTGGTGTCAGTGGATGCATAATAACCCCCACGATTGGTGTCAGTGGACGCATTAATAGCCCCAACACTGGTGTCAGTGGATGCACTAATAGCCCCCAACAGTGGTGTCAGTGGATACATTAATAACCCCCAAGATTGGTGTCAGTGGGTGCATTAATAGCCCCCAATATTGGTGTCAGTGGACGCATTAATAGCCCCCAACATTGGTGTCAGTGGACGCATTAATAGCCCCCAACATTGGTGTCAGTGGACGCATTAATAGCCCTCAACATTGGTGTCAGTGTACGCATTAATAGCCCTCAACATTGGTGTCAGTGTACGCATTAATAGCCCTCAACATTGGTGTCAGTGTACGCATTAATAACCCCTAACACTGGTGTCAGTGTACGCATTAATAACCCCTAACATTGGTGTCAGTGTACGCATTAATAACCCCTAACATTAGTGTCAGTGTACGCATTAATAGCCCCCAATATTGGTGTCAGTGGACGCATTAATAGCCCCCAACACTGGTGTCAGTGGACACATTAATAGTCCCCAACATTGGTGTCAGTGGATGCATAATAACCCCCAAGATTGGTGTCAGTGGACGCATTAATAGCCCCCAACACTGGTGTCAGTGGATGCACTAATAGCCCCCAACATTGGTGTCAGTGGATACATTAATAACCCCCAAGATTGGTGTCAGTGGGTGCATTAATAGCCCCCAATATTGGTGTCAGTGGACGCATTAATAGCCCCCAACATTGGTGTCAGTGGACGCATTAATAGCCCCCAACATTGGTGTCAGTGGACACATTAATAGCCCTCAACATTGGTGTCAGTGTACGCATTAATAGCCCTCAACATTGGTGTCAGTGTACGCATTAATAACCCCTAACACTGGTGTCAGTGTACGCATTAATAACCCCTAACATTGGTGTCAGTGTACGCATTAATAACCCCTAACATTAGTGTCAGTGGACGCATTAATAACCCCCAACATTGGTGTCAGTGGATGCATTAATAGCCCCCAACATTGGTGTCAGTGGACGCATTAATAACCCCCAACATTGGTGTCAGTGGATGCATTAATAGCCCCCAACATTGGTGTCAGTGGACGCATTAATAGCCCCCAACATTGGTGTCAGTGGATGCATTAATAACCCCCAACATTGGTGTCAGTGGATGCATTAATAGCCCCCAACATTGGTGTCAGTGGACGCATTAATAGCCCCCAACATTGGTGTCAGTGGATGCATTAATAACGTCTAACATTGGCATCAATGGACACATTAATAGTCCCCAACATTGGTGTCAGTGGATGCATAATAACCCCCAAGATTGGTGTCAGTGGACGCATTAATAGCCCCCAACACTGGTGTCAGTGGATGCACTAATAGCCCCCAACAGTGGTGTCAGTGGATACATTAATAACCCCCAAGATTGGTGTCAGTGGGTGCATTAATAGCCCCCAATATTGGTGTCAGTGGACGCATTAATAGCCCCCAACATTGGTGTCAGTGGACGCATTAATAGCCCCCAACATTGGTGTCAGTGGACACATTAATAGCCCTCAACATTGGTGTCAGTGTACGCATTAATAGCCCTCAACATTGGTGTCAGTGTACGCATTAATAACCCCTAACACTGGTGTCAGTGTACGCATTAATAACCCCTAACATTGGTGTCAGTGTACGCATTAATAACCCCTAACATTAGTGTCAGTGGACGCATTAATAACCCCCAACATTGGTGTCAGTGGATGCATTAATAGCCCCCAACATTGGTGTCAGTGGACGCATTAATAACCCCCAACATTGGTGTCAGTGGATGCATTAATAGCCCCCAACATTGGTGTCAGTGGACGCATTAATAGCCCCCAACATTGGTGTCAGTGGATGCATTAATAACCCCCAACATTGGTGTCAGTGGATGCATTAATAGCCCCCAACATTGGTGTCAGTGGACGCATTAATAGCCCCCAACATTGGTGTCAGTGGATGCATTAATAACGTCTAACATTGGCATCAATGGACACGTTAATAGTCCCCAACATTGGTGTCAGTGGATGCATAATAACCCCCAAGATTGGTGTCAGTGGACGCATTAATAGCCCCCAACACTGGTGTCAGTGGATGCACTAATAGCCCCCAACAGTGGTGTCAGTGGATACATTAATAACCCCCAGGATTGGTGTCAGTGGGTGCATTAATAGCCCCCAATATTGGTGTCAGTGGACGCATTAATAGCCCCCAACATTGGTGTCAGTGGACGCATTAATAGCCCTCAACATTGGTGTCAGTGTACGCATTAATAGCCCTCAACATTGGTGTCAGTGTACGCATTAATAGCCCTCAACATTGGTGTCAGTGTACGCATTAATAACCCCTAACATTGGTGTCAGTGTACGCATTAATAACCCCCAACATTGGTGTCAGTGGATGCATTAATAACCCCCAACATTGGTGTCAGTGGACGCATTAATAACCCCTAACATTGGTGTCAGTGTACGCATTAATAACCCCCAACATTGGTGTCAGTGGATGCATTAATAACCCCCAACATTGGTGTCAGTGGACGCATTAATAACCCCTAACATTGACATCAGTGGATGCAATAACATCCACTGCATTGCTATCAATGCACGCAATAATACATTTTCAGTATTAAAGTCAGTGGATGCAATAAAATTCCCAAGCATTGGTATCACTGAGTGCAACAACAATCCCCAGCACTGATGTCAGTACTATTAGCAACTCTCCAGATAGCTGGTCAGTTTCAGTGAAAGTTAACCCCTGCCTACCTTGGTGGCAGTAAGCCCCTCCCCTTGGATTGAAGCAGGTCACTGGCAGTGAAAGGGAACCCCCATAAGTGATCACTTACCCATCACATCCCCCACCCCGCTCTCTCTCCCCAGGCTGGGAATTGCGTGTACTGTAGGTGCATTTTTCCTGCATTTCCATGTCTCTCGGGTATGAAATCCATTTCCATCCCAATATGTAAACCTAAAACAGTGAAAAATGTGTACAGTCCGCATTATACATCCAATGTCAAAAGCTGCTTCAAGTGTGCACCGGCTTCAGGCTGCATTTCTGTGTGTGTTTCCAGGAATGCCAAATTGTGAATGGCATCTCAGCGTTCCATCACCAGTGTACATATAAACTTCACCGCCAGCATTGGTGCCAGTGGATGCAATTACAACCGTCAGCATTGGTGCCACAGCCACTGCATGCAATTACAACCGCCAGCATTGGTGCCACAGCCACTGCATGCAATTACAACCGCCAGCATTGGTGCCACTGGATGCAATTACAGCTGCCAGCATTGGTGTCAGTTGCATTTACAACCGCCAGCATTGGTGTCAGTGGATGCAATTACAACCCCCAGCATTGGTGTCAGTGGATGCAATTACAACCCCCAGCATTGGTGTCAGTGGATGCAATTACAACCGCCAGCATTGGTGTCAGTGGATGCAATTACAACCCCCAGCATTGGTGGCAGTAGATGCAATTACAACCCCCAGCATTGGTGGCAGTGGATGCAATTACAACTGCCAGCATTGGTGGCAGTGGATGCAATTACAACTGCCAGCATTGGTGGCAGTGGATGCAATTACAACCGCCAGCATTGGTGGCAGTGGATGCAATTATAACCCTCAGCATTGGTGTCAGCGGGTTCAATTACAACCCTCAGCTTTGGTGGCAGTGGATGCAATTACAACCCCCAGCATCGGTGCCAGTGGATGCAATAATATACTCCAGCACCAATGTCAATGGATGCAATAATTTCCCCTAACACTGGTGTCAATGGACGATCCCAACATTAGTATCACTGGGTGGAATCATAACCCCCAGCACTGATGTCCATACTATTATCTCCCTCCGACACTGGCGGTCAGTGGCAGTGAAAATTAACCCTCCCTGCATCTGTGGTCAGCGGCAGTGACAGTTAACCCCTCTCTCTGCATTCCTGGTCACTGGCGGAGATTTATAAACCCCCCTTCCCCTGCTGCTAACTGACCGTGAAAGGTCATTCACTTACCTATCACAGCTCCTGCACCCCTCTCTCCCCAGGCCAGGATTTTGCTTGAACTGTGGGTGGTGCATTTTTCCTGCGTTTCCATGTCTTTCAGGTGTGAATGGAGCCTGATACATATACCTAAAGCAGGGAAAAAATAATAAAGTGTTAAAAAAATGAATTTAAATAATAAGACTTCTAAAAAGGATGCAGCTCCTAGTATGTGATCTGACAGTTCAGGGTCTGCAGCGTGCCCCGCCAGCGATCACAGCGGGAGCCCCGTGGCAGGACTTGATGTCCGCTAGCAGTTTAGTACAGAGGGAGAACAGCAGTCTGCCTATGCAAACAAGGCAGATCGCCATTCAGTAGATAGGGAAGACATTGATCCTGTGTTTCTACTAAGCAGGAACACAGACCTATGTCTTCCCTTAGGCTCCGTTCACACTTAAGCGATCCGAATCGCCGGCAGAAACGGCGCGATTCGAAATCAAGGCAATCGCAGAAGTCTTGTGCGATACCATTATTGCTTATGGCATTGCATAAGCATCCTGCGATTTCGATTCAGATCGCTCAGGTGTGAATGGATCCTAAGTAGAAGCACCTCCCACACAGTAAGCACTCACAGGGAACACATTTCATTATTACTACTTGCCCTTCCTCCTCACACTTAGAGCTTAGTGCAGATGCATTTGTCTTCAAACAATTAAACAGTTTTGTAGCAGTGGTGCCATTATGGGTGCAGGGAGGATATCGCCCCCCCCATCCATGAGTACTGCCCCCTGTTCTACATACAGGACGCCGGACTATGGATTCCAGTTGTGGGGGGAGTGTTTTTTTTGAAGCATGTGATTAGAGCCAGAGGCTCTAATAGGCTTCAAAAAAGGGTTGGCTTGGCGCACATCCCACCCAGTTGTGTGACGACAGTGAATGAATATTCGCTATTTCCACATTAAATTTCGTCCCCGCCAATCAAGGGGCTGGCCATGAGACCTGTTTCCCGATTTGCCAAAACGTCAGGTGATCCTATTGGACAACTAGCTCTTAGGAGGAAGAGAGTCAAGACACACGGCGGAAGCCATGGAGGAAGCCGTTGGGGGAGCGGACACCGGAGCCGCTGCCTGCAACCCACCTTCCACCACTTAGATGTGGTCCGTCCACCGTGCTGGAGGACACCGGAGCTGCTGCCTGCACCCCGCCTCTCACCACCTAAATGGTGTCCACCACAGTGCTAGAGGACACCAGAGCCCCAGCCACACCCCAACACCCACCATCTAGATGAGGTCAACTCGCCATGCTGGAGGACACCAGGGCTGCTGTCCACACACCGCTGGCCCCAACCTAGATGGGGTCCACTCCCCGTGCTGGAGGACACCGGAGTCACTGCCAACACCTTGCCTCCCACCACTTAGATGAGATCCACCTACCGTGCTGGAGGACACCGGAGCCACTGCCTGCACCCTGCCACCCACCACCTAGATGGGGTCCACCTGCGGTGCTGGAGGACACCGGAGCCACTGCCTGCACCCCGCCACCCACCACCTAGATGGGGTCCGCCTGCCACGCTGGAGGACACCGGAGCCACTGCCTGCACCCCGCCACCCACCACCTAGATGGGGTACGCCTGCCATGCTGGAGGACACTGGAGCCGCTGCCTGCAACCCGCCACCTAGATGGGGTCCGCCCACCACACTGGAGGATACCGAAGTCGCTGCCTACATCCCGCTTACCACCACCTAGATGGGGCCCGCCGCTGTGCTGGAGGACACTGGAGCCACTGCCCGCACCCCGGCCCCCACCACCTAGATGGGGTCCACCCACCGTGCTGGAGGACACCGGAGCCACTGCCTGCACCCCGCCACCCACTACCTAGATGGGATCCGCCCGCCATGCTGGAGGACACCGGAGCCACTGCCCTCACCCCGCCACCCACCACCTAGATCGGGTCTGCCCGTCGTGCTGGGGGACACCGGAGCCATTGCCTGCACTAATTTGTAAAAATGAAAAAAAAATCTGATTAACATAAAAAAAAACTAGATTTAAATTAAAAAAAATCTGATTTACCTCAAAAAAACCTGATTTAAATAAAATATATATATATATAATATATATAAAAAAACAGATTTTTTTTTTTAAATCGATTTTTATCCACCCTGCTTGCATTTAATAAATGGCTGTGCAAATATTGTTCATCAAAAAAAAAAAATTTAAACAGCTTCCATTTTATTCCCCTGGACCTCTGCTTTCAGAAAATATATCATATATGGGAAATGAAAAGTCATTTCTAGCAACAAAAAAAATTGCAGATGTCGATTTTAATCCAGGCAGGAAAGGGTTAAATGTTTTTCCTGCTGTGCCCAGCTCTGATTGGCTGTTGGCATTCTGCTGACGTCAGAGAGTGTGTGTGCGGGCTATATAAGCAAGGTCGGGCCTGCCCGATAGTCAGTTCTGAGATACAGAGCATAGGAGAAGGAGGGGTTTGCTTGTACTGGAGATAGTGTGATATACTATTGTACATTACAAGGCGATTTTTAGAGGAAATTCAGCGAATTTTGTAGATTTACTACATTTCAGTACGTATCTATGTCATTCTCTATAAATACATTTACTTGTAAAATAATAAATGTTCTTTTTAGTTCCCCAAATCATCCCCCGAGTGTGTCCAACTTGCATTTACACTGCTCCGCCCTTCTCCCCGCCCTTCGCTCCGCCCCAGTGCTCGTAACAACACCCGGTGTTGTGGCATATAATGTCTTCACGTCATATAGCGTCTGCCCCGTACTGCGCATGCGCAGTGCGGAGCAGAAGAAGCTTCGGAAAATTTCCGAAGATGAACGGCGCCTGCGCCGTGAGTCGAGGTGGTAGCCCCACCATCCAAGCGGGCATAGGGCTGTGAAAATTAGAGGGCCCCTCGCGGGCGAGATTCGCTCGGCTCGCTTCGGCCTCGCTCGGCTGTTTTTATTCCAACTCTATGTCCACTTGGATGGTGGGGCTAGAAGCTGGACTGACGGCGCATGCACCGTTCATCTTCGGGTATTTTCGGAATATATGTGTACGGTGTACTGCGCATGCGCAGTACAAAGCGGACGCTATCCGATGTAGGACGATCCTTCCAGCTGACCTGATGCTAAAGCGCTTGCGCGTACGTGACTCAGGTCACGCGCTCCGGCGCGTGACGTCACAGACAAAAAAATAAGGCCGCCATTTTTCTTCCATGGAGAGCCGTTATCTTCTAGGAAAACACATTTTTAACCCCTTGCTGACCAAACCAGTTCTCACATACGTGTCAAAATCAACATTTGTGTTGCTCATAAACTGATTTAGAATCCCCCCTCCCCCCAGATTAGTTATATTGTTATTACCAGTTAGTTATTGTTATACCAGGTATATTGTTCTGAAATCAGGGACCCTAAAGAATATAATGGTGCCTGTCACAATTTTATTTTTATTTTTTGTGTCACGCGATATTTGCTCAGCGGTTAATCAAACGTTAATTTTCAGGAAAAATCAGAGACCCTAAAAGATATAATGGTGGCTGCTGCAATTTTGTTTTTTTAGTTTTGCATCATATGCAGCCGTTTATCAAACGTTAATTTTTTTTTTTTTTTTTAGGAAAAATGTGAGACCCTAAAAGATAAAATGGTGGCTGCTGCAATCTTTTTTTTTTATATCGCACGATATTCGCGCAGCCGTCTAACAAATGCAAATTTTTTTTACATTTGATGACAAATAATCGGGTATTCTATTGTGTTTGTGTGAGGTAAAATCCAATAAAGTGGGATTTTTTTTACTCCAAAAGTATTTTATTAAAATAAATTTGATACAAATTAAAAAATAAATTTGATACAAATTAAAAAATAAATCTGATTTACATAAAAAAAACCTGATTTAAATTTAAAAAAAAATCAGATTTACATAAAAAAACCTGATTTAAATAAAAAAAATCTGGTTAAAAAAAATCGTATTTTTTTTAAATCAATTTTTATCCACCGTTGGCATTTAATAATCGGCTGCGCAAATATTATGCAATATTTATTAATGCTGAATAAACTAAATTATTAATGTATCTTAAATAGAAAACTATCTTTAAATTTTTTTTTTTTTACTCCAAAAGCATTTTATTAAAATAAATTTCATAAAAATGAAAAAAAATCTGATTAATATAAAAAAACGTTTTTAAATGAAAAAAAAATCTGATTTACATTAAAAAAAACTGATTTAAATAAAAAAAAACTGATTAATATAAAAAAAAGTGATTTAAATAAAAAAAAAATCTGATTTACATTAAAAAAACAGATTTAAATAAAAAAAAAATCGGATTAAAAGAAAAAAAATCAATTTTTATCCAATATTGTTCATCAAAAAAAAAAAAAAAAATCAACAGCTTCCATTTTATTCCCATGGGCCTCTGCTTTCAGAAAATATATCATATATGGGAAATGAAAAGTCATTTCTACCAAAAAATAAAATGGAGATGTCAATTTAACTCCAGGCAGCAAAGGGTTAAATGTTTTTCCTGCTGTGCCCAGCTCTGATTGGCTGTTGGAATTCTGCTGACGTCAGAGAGTGTGTGTGCGGCTATATAAGCAAGGTCGGGCCTGCCTGTTAGTCAGTTCTGAGATACAGAGCATAGGAGAAGGAGGTGTTTGCTTGTACTGGAGATAGTGTGATATACTATTTTACATTACAAGGCTATTTTTAGAGGAAATTCAGCGAATTTTGTAGATTTACTACATTTCAGTACGTATCTATGTCATTCTCTATAAATACATTTACTTGTAAAATAATACATTTTATTTTTAGTTTCCCAAATCATCCCCCGAGTGTCCAATTGGCCAAGATAATACACCTTGCCTTTACACTGCTCCGCCCTTCGCTCGTAACTGCTCCGCCCTTCTCCCCGCCCGTCGCTCGTAACTGCTCCGCCCATCTACCCGCCCTTCGCTCGTAATTGCTCCGCCCATCTACCCGCCCTTCGCTCGTACCTGCTCCGCCTTTCGCTCGGCCCCAGTGCTCGTAACAACGCCCGGCTCCTCCCCCCATCCGCCTCCCTATTAGAGCGCTGGCAAGGGCTGCCGGGGTAACAGATCGGCGCCAAATCCGTTTCCCCAGCTGACCCGATGCTAACGCGCTTGCGCGTACGTGACTCTGGTCACGTACTGCGGCGCGTGACGTCACAGACGTAAAAAGTCGCCATTTTCTTCTATAGAGTGCCGTTATTTTCTAGGAAAAATGTAAAATTCTTTAATTCTTTTTACATTTCCTATAAAGGCGTGTAATGAAAAAAAAAAAAAAAAATAGTTTTGCTTTTCAAACACAATATTAAAATGTCAATTAAAAAAAAAAAAAATTTTTATCCCTTACCGCCCAAACCAATTCTCACATACGTGTCAAAATCAACATTTGTTTTGCTCATAAAATGATTTAGAACCCCTCCCCCCCCCCCCCCCCCCCATTAGTTAGTTACTGTTATACCAGGTATTATTGTTATACCAGGTATATTGTTCTGAAATCAGAGACCCTAAAGAATATAATGGTGCCTGTCACAATTTTGTTATGGTTTTTTGGTGTCACGCAATATTTGCGCAGCGGTTAAGCAAACGTTAATTTTCAGGAAAAATCAGAGACCCTAAAAGTTTTTTTTTTAAATTCTGCATCATATTTGTGCAGCCGTTTATCAAAAGTTAATTTTAGGAAAAATGTGAGACTCTGAAGAATATAATGGTGGCTGTTGCAATTTCTTAAAAATTTTGCATCCTATTTGCGCAGCCGTTTATCAAACGTTAATTTTCAGGAAAAATCAGAGACCCTCAAAGATATAATTCCTGCAATTTTTTTTTTTTCGTTTTTCGTTTTTTTTAATTAATATATATATATATTAATAAAATAATATATATATTGTTAAAATGTGTATATATATATATATATATATATATATATATATATATATATATTAATAAAATAATATATATATTGTTAAAATGTGTGTATATATATATACACACATATGTGTATATATATATATACACATTTTAACAATTTTTCAGCTTTCACATCCATTAGTAAAACTATAAAAATCCTCACAGTGAAAAAACACTTATGTACTTTGTGTAGAGTTTATCTGGATTGTTAGAGGGATTTCAGCAGAATGTTAATCTTACATTTTTCTCTTATTTCATCAACAGGAAAAGACTAAAAACAACTTTAAAGATGTTCCGAAAGGTCTTCGAGAGAGTTGTTAGAGCAGCATACCAATTTCTGATCGCACCGTAAGTTAGAATTTCATTTTGGGTAAGATAGAAAATGTTAGGGGCTGTTTTATAACGATGAACAGATATTCACAATTTGCATTTTGCAGCCCATTCATAAAATGCAGACCCCGATGCGAATCCTGCGATGCCCCATGGAGTTCTCTCTGCTTAAAGAGGAGTCTCCCCCCCCCCCCCCAGCAAAAAATTAAGTCAGCAGCTACCCAGCACAATCCTGGGACGGATGATCTGTCTATAAAAGTGCCCGGACAAGGGGGGGGGGGCTGTATATGACGGCACGCGGCGAGTAACACACAGCTATTGAAATGAAAGCTGTTATGTTCCCCACGCTCTGATCAACCAGGTGGTGGCGGCTCTCCTCTCCCTTCCCCTATGACCATCCCGACAAACCCAGGCTTGTCGGCGGTGCTTACCCACCCCCCCCCTCCGCAGCCCACACTCGCCAGCCCTCAAAATCCACTCGCAAAATGCGAGCAGGTGAGTGGATTTTTTGAGGGCTGCACTAAAGTACACAAAATAATGAGTGGACATTATTAGTCCGCCCATTAGTAACCAACAATATGTCCAAAAAGCTAACTCATCATGTACCGTAGTGTATACCAGTGGCGGCTGGTGCTAAATATTTCGGGGGGGCGCCCTGATCCCACCCTTTTTTTTTAAGGGGGCTCATGTGCTTAAACAAAAAAAAAGAAAAACGCACATTGGAATCCATCCATTCCTGCATACAGATTAGAGGCCATGCGAATGGACTAGGGGGGCTGCCCCATATGGAGGGGCTGCTACTGGTGTATACACTACCGGTGTTCCGTGAAAGCAGCCAACTCGAAATCTCCAATTATTGCTGCTGGAGAGTAACCAGAAGTGACATGGTGGTAGACTTTGGCGAGTTGGATGTTTCGGCAGAACACCGGCAGCGCGGGAAGGAGGAGGGGGCCGAACTTCTGAGTGATCGCACCAGAATTAGGGATAGGTACCTGTTCAAAACAGTTACCCATCCCCCCTCCCCACGAAAGGTGCCAAATGTGGCACCGGAAGGGGGAAGAGGAGTAAGATAAGTGGAGCGTCTACTTTCGTGTGGAACTCTGCTTTAAAGCGGGAGTTCCGCCGTTTTTTTTTTTTTTAAGCCAGCAGCTACAAATACTGCAGCTGCTGACTTTTAAAATAAGGACACTTACTCGCCCAGCGCGCCCGCGATGTCGGCACCCGAAGCTGATCTCTTGATCTTCTCTCGGGTGCTGCCGCCGCCATCTTAGGTTTGGGAATCAGGAAGTGGAGCCTTGCGGCTTCATTTCCCAGTTCCCTACTGCGCATGCTCGAGTCACGCTGCGAAATAAGGATGGTCCCCGCTGTCTCTGGGATACGTGTGTTTCCCAGCAGACAGCCGGGGACCTGCGGAAAGGGGCGTAGATTCTGCGGAAAGGGGCGTATATTAAGCAGATATCTATGCCGGAAGTGGGTGCATATACCTGTACTGTACAGGTACCTGCACCCCCCTGAAAGGTGCCAATTGTGGCGCCGGAGGGGGGAAGGGTTCCAATGAGCGGAAGCTCCACTTTAGGGTGGAGCTCCTCTTTAATGAAGTAGGGAAAGCTCCATGATTGGAAAAGAGACTGTCATGTGACTTTGATTGGTCACACGGTCAGGCTCCCCTTCTAAATTTTCTTTATACTCATTCATGCAGAAGAGTAGCATCCCCGACCCCCATAAAACCTCTGTACCTACGTTCCCTCGTAGCTCCTTGACCACTGGGGCTGAGGTTTTCGGCTTTGACAATGACCTGGGAGCGCTGAAGTCACATCCTCAGTCATGTGACAGTGCCTAGGCCAAATGATTGGCTGCTCGGCCTGGGTACTGGGTCTGGGTACTATCACAGGTGGCATACTCCTCCATGTTAGGAAGTGGCAGGTACTCTTGACAGCAGGGATCTATGAGGGAACCCAGATAAGGCAAGTATACCAGGTCGGGACGCCCTTTCAGAGACACTGTCACTCTTCTCTTAATGCGCAAATTCATTGCCGTATATTATTAAATGTGCACCTAGCTGGCCCAGCCCAGTAGCCCAGGCTCAGAAAGGCCTCATACACATGGATGTTTAGTGCCTCATAGGTCCCCGGGTATAAAGTTCCTGGAGCTTTCCTGTGCCTGGGGAGCCACAGGTGGTGTGTACAGCCGGACATACAAGTGAACGGCCGTATCACACCACCTGTGACTCCCCAGGCACAGGAAAGCTCCAGGAATTTTATACCCGGGGACCTATGAGGCACTAAACATCCATGTGTATGAGGCCTTTCTGAGCCCGGCCATATTGGTGCATGAGAATACCCCTGTGCATGTGCTAAATTGTCTTTGCTTCTAATGACAAAAATAATAATTTTTTTTTTTATTTCTCTTTCAACAGCGAGGTAAAACCGGAAAAAATTGATCGGCATGGCCATATTATTCGTAACACCCTGTATGAACAACTAAGGGATGATAATCTAAGGAGAGTGAATGACTGGTGGTAAGTACACATTCTTCCTTGTATACAAGTCTTATGCCCCGTACACATGGGTCGGACTTTTCGTCGGAAAATGTGTGATCGGAGCTTGTTGTCAGAAATTCCGACTGTGTGTAGGCTCCATCGGAATGTCCGACACACACAGTGTGAGGGCTGGATCTAAAATTTTCCGACGACAAAAATCCGTTTGCATAATTCCGATCGTGTGTAGACAATTCCGATGCACAAAGTGCCAAAGTGCATGGTCAGAATCAAAGAGAAGAGCAGCTATTGAACTTCATTTTTCTTGGCTGGTTGTACGTGTTGTACGTTCTTAACGTTTGGAGTTTCCGACCAACTTTGTGCGACCGTGTGTATGCAAGACAAGTTTGAGCCAACATCCGTCGGAAAAAATCAGATGGATTTTGTTGTTGGAATGTCCGATCGTGTGTACAGGGCATTATATTGTATGGAAACAGAACCCAGATCTTACTTCTGTTCTCTTTGTCAACAGGAGTATTTACACGCCAGAAACAAGAAAAAAAAAGGAGGAGGAAGAAGAGATAATAGTTGAACGACATGAAGTGGAGGAAAGTACAGAAGAGGAAATTATGGCCATGATGGAGGCAGAAAAGGAAAGGAGAGCCCAGGAGAGGCAGTAAGTAGACTTTCTTTCTTGTAAGCAAGCCTTATATTTTATGTAAAATGTATGTGAAAGAGTTAGAACCCCTGCAAGTTTTTATTGCGGTCTGTGTCCCCTCTGGGTCCTGGAGACCTCCGTCTGTAGTACAGAAAGTGATGGGAAATCCAATATTTTTGAGCTATCCCAGGATCAGAAGGTGAAGGGAAATCTTTCAATGGGAAAATCCTGTTCTGGTGACACCTGTCTAAGGTGGCAGCATGATGGGAAGCCCAGGAGCTGATCGTAGAAGCACTTGGCTGTCCGCTAAAGCTGCTAAGACCGCAGGCACCCCTGAAATCAGCGGTTGTTTTACAATGGCGCTGGGGCAGCTCTGGGACAAACAGTTGCTATGTTGGCAACAATGGGGGACTCAAGAAGAAAAAAATCAATTTGTATGGAACTTTAAAGGGATGATATAATGGGTTAAATATTTACCTTATATTTAAACCCTTTACAACCACTTTAAACTACAGTCAAGCCTATAATTAGGCTTGCCTGTAGCTCCACTGGATATCTCCTAAACCTGCATGGTTTAGGAGATGTCCCTGTATTTGCATGTGTCAACGTCATTGGCACATGTGCACTTAGAGGGCTTTCACACTGACCCGCCCCGGGCGTCAGCAGTAAAGCGGCGCTATTTTTAGCGCCGATTTACCGTAGTTTTAGCGGAGCAAAGGGGTTAAACCCGCTCACAAAACGCCGCCGGAGCAGCGTTTTGCCGGCGATATCGCAGTGGTGCCCCACTGATTTCAATGGGGAGCAGCGGTGGAGGAGCGGTGAGTTCACCACTCCTTCACCGCTCCAAAGAAGCCGCTGGCAGGACTTTTTCTGGCGCACCTCTCCAGAGGGCTTTCCCACTGGAGTGAATGGAGCCATTTTTTTCAGGCACTATACAGGCGATATTTTTAGCGATGTAGCACCTGAAAAACGCTGGCATTGTGAAAGGGGTCTTAAGCCAACTGAAGCAATGCGCCATTGCTTCAGTTGTACTATGCCGTTTCCGGCGGCTCCGGCGCGCATGCACAGGAGTGACGTCATTGCTGCTCTGGCCATGATACCGGAAGTAACCTCTGGGAGAGATGTCGCTGGCCAGCGACAGACGAGGATGGCTGCGGGGGCTTCGTTCTCGGGTAACGCTATGCTATGCCTTTGTCTTGCAGGGTTGTTTTTTTTTGTTACCCGGGTTTACACCCACTTTAACCCTGTTTCAATTCTTTATTTGAAATGCAAAATAAAGCAGGGCATATATTAACTAATTTTGGGGTTGAAGGAAAGAAAACTGGTTCTCCTCCATCAACACATTCAGTGTATCAAGCCGTCAGAATACAATTATCGCTGCTTGCAGCTACAGCCAGTGATCACATAAAAAAAAAAAAACAATTAGACAGGCTGGTTGTACTCGATTGATGGACTGACTTCAATACAACCAGCCTGCCTATACATTGATCAAAATTCAACCAGTTCCTGCTATTCAGTCAATTTTCGATCCGTCTTTGGTCGGCTTTATTTGTAAAAAAAAAAAAAAAATTTAGTTAAAATACATAAAAAAAAATAAACCCATAACCATTATATTTCCCTTTAAATATATATTGTATTTTTACGTGATGCTTTTTGCAATCCCGATCTTACTTATCTCTCTTTGTTTTGTCAACAGGTTGATCACCAAAATACAAAATCGATTCAAGAGGCAGATGGCAATGTACAGAACTGGCATGCCACGTTTCTTACCAACAATGGACACGTAAGTAATAAAATCACTTAAGATGGGACTGTGGGGGAGGGGCTAAGTCATTGGGGCCGCTTTTTAAATAGGAATAGATATCCGCGTTTAACAGCCCATTCGTAAAATGTTGGCCGCTGTGTAGAGCCTGCAATGCCACTTGTGCTCTCTCAGCAGGGAGAGCTTCATGGCTGGAATAGAAGAGTCATGTGACTTTAATAGGTCATACGTATAGGTTTCCCTGCACTCTTTCCCAGCTTCTTGCTCCTCCACAGCTGGCACTATACTAGGCTGTTGATGACCTTGGGAGCAGTGATGACACTTTCCCAGTTATGTGGCAGTGATTAGGTCAAGGGATTGGCTACTAGACCAAAGTATAATCCCAAGAGAGCAGGTGACATGGTCCTCTATATCCATTAGTGATGGGTATTCTTGCCAGCTCTTGAGCCAGGCAGTGGTTGAGAAAAGAAAATTGGTGTTAAATGCATTGGCGGATATTAATATAAGGGCAACTCGATTACCCAGCCCAGCGGCCCAGGCTTAGAAATTGTTTTTTTATTGCTTCCAATCACAAAAATGTGAAACTGATCTTTTTTATTTTTTTCTCTTACAGCATTCCAGAGTATAAAGTGGCGGAGTTTTCGCCATATGGGGTATTCGGGAGCCACAAGTTGCTTATTGTGAACAGCAAGACCACCTTAAACTTCCGCGAGGTAAGTGTCCTTTATACTTCTTACTTAGTTTCACAGCTTATACAGCTGAAAAAAGCACACGTCTGTCTGGTTCAATCTTGAAAAACAGTAGATGTTTTGTTCCTTAGGAGTGTGGGGGGGGGGGGGGGAATTGGGGTACTTTGTAATAAAGGGAGTCCGATTCCTTACTGACCACAAGTAGGCAGGTGCAGATTTTTTTCTGGCTCAAACTATTTACATTTCAGCTCAGCCAAGTAATGGGGAAAATTGTATTATTTATTTTTTTGGCTAGTGTTGGTAAGGGATTAGATCCTTGGACAAGTTTTTACTGCAGTCCGTGTCTTTACTGGGGAGATTCATGCCTTTTTTAGTACTGATGACTACTGTCACTGAAGAAATCCCAAATTTAAGCCAAACTCTAGACTGCTTTTAAATGTAGTTATGCAATGACCCCCCCCCCCCCCCCCCACACACACACACACACACACACACACACACACACACACACACACACACACACACACACACACACACACACACACACACACACACACACACACACACACACACACACACACACACACACACACTGTGATGTAGACATGGCACGACCAGTTTGATTTTGGAATCTAACCGAAGATGCAAAGGCCGGTCAGGTGTCACGTCTGTAGATCCAATGGCCCTTTAATACCTATAGTGAAATTGATTCATCATGTATGATGCAGGTCGTGAAATATTCTAATACACCTTCCCAATATAGCCCGATTCTCAGAGGAAACCCTTTTTTTGGGGGGGTTGGTCATTCACTTCCCAGGGCTGCTGGTCCTGTCCACACAATCGGAGCTTTTTTATAGTGTGATCACAGGCGTGAACGCTTAGCCAGGCATGGGCTTGAATAAACTTTCATGCTTATGTGATTAGATGGGGAAGAAGGGGTAGGTGTTCCGCAGAGCTGGCATCAAACTATAAATTGCCTCAGATTGATGAATTAGTATTATGAACCTGACAATAGACCACACGGGGTGACCTGATGACATTGTCAGATAGTGGAGGAATAACGGGAGGCATCCACTCACTACATCACCTACTCAATGAACAGGAAGTGAGGGGGAACCTCCCCATACAGGACACTGACAACACAAACCTAAAACATCTATCCTTTTTCCCATTCTATTGGCATGTAAAGGAAAAAGCTTTTCATTTTGTTCTACTTTAAACCTGGACTTCAACTTACTGTCTTTTTGTTTTATTTATCTATTTTTATTGTGTAGTTGAGAGAAAAGAACAGGAAGTGGAGGCAGCAGAATAAGGAGGAATTTATAAATAAGAAGAGGATGAAGATTGTGGATCAACGGAGGACAACGAGGGAGTCTGCAATTTATCTCCGCGAAATAATGGCGGAATATAAAAAGATACAGGAGGAGAAAGCGGAAATGCTAAGGAAGAAAGAAGAGAGGGAGGACCAAATTATATGGATTAACAAGAGACTGAAAAAGCAGATGAAGAAAGACTATCAGGCCATTATAGATGGGACATTGACATGTCAGCAAGAAAGCAAATTGAAACGCGGCTACCACCGTCTGGAAGCAGACTATATAGCATATAAAGAGCAGGAAAGAGAGAAGATGTTGAGGAAACAGGAGAAGAAAAAGAAAAAGAAAAAGAAGAAAGAGCTGAAGAAACAGAAGAAAGAGCAGAAGAAAGAGCAGAAGAAAAAAGCAAAGGAGAAAACGTACGAAGAAACGTATGTATAAAAAAAAAAAAACTCACTTTGGTCAAGATAGGATCTTGGGGAATGTGCTAAGTTGTTGGGGCCACTTTATAAATAAGACCAGATATCCACATTGAACAGCCCATTCTTAAAATGTTTGCCACTGCATGGAGTATGCGATGCACCGCAAAGTTCTCTCTACAACAGCGAGAGCTCCATGATTAAAATAGACCTGGTCATGTGACTTCATTAGGCCATATAAATAGGCTTCCCTGCCAATTTAAAAAAAAAAAAATTTTATTCATTCTTGCCAGCCCATAAGCCGGGCAGTGATTGATAAAATAAAATTGGTGCTGAATGCATTGGTGGATATTAAAATAAGTGCACCTTGGTGGCCCAGCAGCCTAAGTTTAGAAATAGTTTTTTCTTGTTCCTATTAACAAAAACTTGAACAAAAAATAATCTTTTTTTATTTTTTATTTCTTTTACAGCATTGTTGAGGACATCGTGGAAGTTCCTTTAGCCCGTGACAGTAGCACGCAGACAATGACCGGATTCAAAATGATATGGAGCAAAGTAAGTGACCTCTATACTTAGATAGATTTACATAGTCTCACAGTGTATGCCACTGAAAGAGACAAAGATAATAAATAAAAAAAAGTTGGAAAAGTTTTAGTCCTTTTCCCACTCTATTCAAATCGAACAGAAAAAAGATTTGGGTGGAGTTCCACTTTAAAGTCTGTACTTCAACTTACCTATTTATTTACTTTTTCTTTATAGTATCATTTGCGAAGGGAAGAAGAGGAAAGGAAAAAACAGGAACAGTTAGCATTCGAGAAGGAAGAAGAGGAAAGGCTTGCTGAGGAGAGGGAAGAAGAGGAATGGCTTGCTGAGCAGAGGGAAGAAGCTAGAAAGAGAAAAGAGGTAAGTACCCTTTATACTTCTTGCATGGTTTAAAAGTTTATGTTGCTGAATAGAACAGAACTGTCTGGTTCAATCTGTTGAAAAACAGATGTTTTGGTCCAGAAGACGGCAAAAAAAGTGAAGGTGGGGGGGGGGGTGAATTTTGTCTCATAAAGAGAGACAGATTCCTTACTGACCACACAGTTGAAGCAATTCCTTGGGTGAAACTATTTCCCTTTCAGATTAATCATCCAAGTAATGACCAACACAATTTTTTTTTTTTTTTTTGGATAGAGTGAGCAAGGGTTATATCCTTTTGACAAGTTTTTCCTCACAGTCTGTGTCCCCACTGGGGTACCCCCTTTTTAGTCCCGGTGACCACTGTCTTAGAAAAAACAGAAGAAATCCCAAATCTTTACATTTTCATAATAGCGAGGGGTGAGGGATAAAGCCAAACTTTGGACCTCTTTTAAATGTACCTATGCAATGATCCCAAACAATGCTTAGTGATGTAGATATGACCGTTCAGATTTAGGAATCTGACCAAGGATACAAATGTCAGAAGCTGGTCAGGTCACGTCTGCAGATCCGGTGGCCCTATAGCTATAGTGAAATTGATTTGTCATCAGTTTGATGCAGGTCATGAAATATTCTGATACACCTTCCCCAAATAGCATGATTCTCAGAGAAAACCTTGTTTATTGGGTTGGTCATTCTTTTCCAAGAGATGCTGGTCCTGTCCGCACAATCAGAGCTCCTTTATAGTGTGACCACAGGCATGAACGCTTAGCCAGGCATGGGCTTGGATAAACTTTCCTGCTCTTGTTATTGAATGTGGAAGAAGGGGTAGGAGTTCCGCAGAGTTGGTATCAAACCATAAACTGCCTCAGATTGATGAATTAGTATTATGAACCTGACAATAGACTACACGGGGTGACCTGATGACATTGACAGATAGTGGAGGAATAACGGGAGGCATCCACTCACTACATCACCTACTCAATGAATAGGAAGTGAGGGGGAATCTCCCCATACAGGACACTGACAACACAAACCTAAAACATCTAACCTTTTCCCCATTCTATTGACATGTAAAGAGCTTTTCATTTTGTTCTACTTTAAACCTGGACTTCAACTTACTGTCTTTTTGTTTTATTTATCTATTTTTTTGTGCAGATGAGAAAAAAGTTGATAAAGTATTATAAGGCGCAAAAGCTGGAATTGAAAATAGATAAGGAATGGTTGGAGCGGGCAGAAAGGAGGAGAAAGGTGAAAGCATACACTCTTATGGGCAAAAGGCAAAATAATGGATGAATTTGAAAAGAAGCAGAAGGAGAAAGCGGAAAGACTAGAGAGGCAAAGAGAGCACGAGGAGAAAGTTAAGGCGATAAACAAGAAGCTGAAGAAGAAGCTGAAGAAAGAGTGGAAGGCCAAGGAGAAAGGGACATTGACATGGCTGCAAGCACAATTATTGAGGATCCACTACCGCCAGTTCGAAATGGAATATAATAGCGAAGAAAGAGAGGGAAAGACAGAAGCTGTTGGCGAAAGAGCAGAAGAAAAACGCAAAGGAGCAAAAGGAAAAAGGGTATGTAAAATTAAAACTCAGTTTGGTCAAGATAGGATCTTGGGGAATGTGCTGTCGTTGGGGCCACTTTATAAATAAGATCAGATATCCACATTGAACAGCCCATTCATAAAATGTTTGCCACTGCAGGGAGTTAGCGATGCACTGCAAAGTTCTCTCTCCCTAAAGCAACAGAGAGAGCTCCATGATTAAAATAGACCTGGTCATGTGACTTTAATAGGCCATATGAATAGGCTTCCCTGTCAATTTTTATTTTTATTTTTTTACACTCTTCCAATGCGAATGTGGAGGTTATTCTTGCCGGCCTATAAGCCAGGCAGTGATTAATAAAATAAAATTGATGCTGAATGCATTGGTGGATATTAAAATAAGTGCACCTTCGTGGCCCAGCCCAGCAGCCCAAGCTTAGAAATATTTTTTTCTTGCTCCTATTAACAAAAACTTGAGAAAAATAATCTTTTTTTTTTTATTTCTCTTACAGTATTGAGGAGGTCATCGTGGAAGTTCCTCGTTCTCGTGACATTAGCACACAGACAGTCACTGGAATCAAAAAGGAAAAGAGTGCCGCGGAGGGGGAAAAAGGGGAAAGTAGTGCCGCGGACAGGGAAGAAGGGGTAAGTATACAGGGAAAGGAGGAAGAGAAAAAAAGAGGAGAAAAGTAAGACGATGACAAAAGAAGAGAAGGAAATGAAGAAGAATTGCAAGCGGTTCCTTGCCTTTTTTAATAAGCGAGCAGAAATGAAAAAGGAGAAAGAGGAAAAGGAAAGAAACAAGAAGCAAGACAAAGAAGAGATTAAAAGAGAGAGGAGGAAAAGCAAAGACGGAGGGATGTAAAATATCTGATAAAGCGTACTGGCATACCAAAAAGGAAGGAGCAAGGAACGAGCAGCAAAGAGACATGGTGGAACAAATTTTCTTTGTCGTAGACTTACAGCGTCAAATGGAAAAAGAGATGAGGAATAAGGAATAAGGAATAAGGAATACTAAGCACTGCACAAAAGGAGAAATCCAGGGGAAAGAAAAGAAAGGACCACTCAGATGATTCTTCACTGCAGTCTCATCAGTTCCCATCACTGCAGCCTCATCAGCGCACATCAGTGTAGCCTCATCAGTTCAGCTTTTCAGTGCCGAGTGGCGAAACTACCAGGGTCACAATGGTCATACTTGTGACCGGGCCCTGGCTTTTCACCACTGTCGGGGGGGCACCAGCAGGCTCTGAGCTGAGAGCATCTGCCTCATAAAGCCTAGAGCCTGCACTGACAGTTCTTCTTCCCTCGTACTGATGGGAGAGGAGAGAGACTACAGCTTGGGCTCTCGCCTCTCCCATCCATGCGAGGGAGTGCGGGGAGGGGGAAAGTGAGTGCAGGCTCTGGGCTGTATGAGAGACATCATAGCTCAGAGTTCTGCTGAGTTGGCACTGATAGGCAGCACTGATGGGCACCGATAGGCAGCATTGATGAGCACTTATAGCTGCCAATGATGGTGGCATTGATGAGCACCAATAGTCAGCACTGCTGTGCATCGGGGGCCCTGAAGGGTCTACTAATGCCTCTGTCACTGCCACCACATCAGTGTCCTTCAGTGCAGCCTCATAAGTTCCCATCACTACAACGTCATCAGCGCACATTAGTGCCCATCAGCGTCTCCTCATCAATGCAATCTCATCAATGCCCATGTCAATGCAATCTCATCAATGTCTCATCAGTGCCCATCACTACAAGGTCATCAGCGCACATAAGTGCCCATCAACGTCATCAGCGCACATCAGTGCCCATCAGCGTCTCCTCATCAATGCAATCTCATCAATGCCCATCAGGGCCACCGGGCGGCACAGTGGTGTAGTGGTTAGCACTTTCACCTAGCAGTAAGAAGGGTCGCTGGTCCGAATCCCAACCACGACCCTACTTGCCTGGAGTTTGCATGTTCTCCCTGTGCCTGCGTGGGTTTCCTCCGGGTACTCCGGTTTCCTCCCACAATCCAAAGACATGCTGGTAGGTTAATTGGCTTCTGTCTAAAATTGTCCCTAGTATGTATGAATGTGAGTTAGAGACCTTAGATTGGAGTATATATGCCAAAGCAACTTCATCAGTGCCTATCAGTGCACATCAACGTTGCCTCGTCAATGCAACCTCATCAATGTCCATCTGGGCCACTGGGCGGCACAGTGGTGTAGTGGATAGCACTTTCACCTAGCAGTAAGAAGGGTCGCTGGTCCAAATCCCAACCACGACCCTACTTGCCTGGAGTTTGCATGTTCTCCCTGTGCCTGCGTGGGTTTCCTCCGGGTACTCCGGTTTCCTCCCACACTCCAAAGACATGCTGGTAGGTTAAGGGAGTCAGGCGGGGGGGGGGGGGGGGTGTTGGCTGATCAGTGCCCATCAGCGCTGCCTCATCAGTGGAACTTCATTGATGCCCATCACTGCAGCCTCATCAGTTCCCATCACTGCAGCCTCATCAGTTCCCATCACTGCAGCCTCATCAGCGCACATCAATGCAGCTTTAAGGACCCTTTCAGATGGGCTTTCTGATCAGGTCCATCTGGATAAAAAGATGAGGAGATGGGGGATGGGGAGGGGGAGGGGGATGGGGAGGGGGAGGGGGATGGGAAGGGGGAGGGGGAGGGTTGGGGGTAGGCGGGCGGGTGCCTGACGTCAGTTCTGGGCGTAGCTAGCGAGGCTGTTCCCGGGGCTTGACTCCCGACCCGTCACTCCGGTGACCGGAGACAAGAAGGGTGGTACTGGGGTGCTCCTATGATACATAAAAAGCATATATGCTGAAGCATGGGGGCAGGGGTGGGGGAGCGATTTGCTCCTAACATTAGGGGTTAATTGCCCCCATGCTTTGGCATATATTTTTTAAGCTAAGCAGCTGAATTTGATAATTTAGCTGCTGGGTTTCACACTTTCCATGGTGCACACAGAAGAGGGTGGGGGGGGGGGGGGGGGTGGGGGGGCTAAAGCATGGGGGCAGCAGGGATGGAGGAGCGAATTGCTCCTAACTTTTGGGGTGCTTCGGCCTATATTATTTAGGCCATTCAGCCGCTGCACTGATTTATTTATCTTGTGGCAAAATATAAAATATTCCATGGATTCAACATACTCAAGAGAAGCAGCAGAATGTAGAGAAGGAGAAGCGTTATTCAATCACTTGGGACAAAAAAATAAAATATTCAATGTGCTCAACATGTCTCTCAGCATTTTCCTTGGGGTGTCTACTTTCAAAAATTGGGTCATTTGGGGGGGGGGGGGGGGGGGGTGTACTGCCCTGCCATTTTAGCGCCTCAAGAAATGAGATAGGCAGTCATAAACTTAAAGCTGTGTAAATTCCAGAAAATGTACTCTAGTTTGTAGATGCTATAACTTTTGCGCAAACCAATAAATATACGCTTATTGACATTTTTTTTTACCAAAGACATGTGGCTGAATACATTTTGGCCTAAATGTATCACTAAAATTGAGTTTATTGGATTTTTCTTAGAACAAAAATTAGAAAAACCTTTTTCCGTTTATATCACAAAAAAAAAAAAATCGCAGAGCCAATCACATACCATCAAATGAAAGCTCTGTTTGTGGGGAAAAAAAGGACGCAAATTTTGTTTGGGTATAACATTGCGGGACCGCGCAATTACCAGTTAAAGCGATGCAGTGCCAAATTGTAAAAAGTGCTCTGGTCAGGAAGGGGGTAAAACCTTCCAGGGCTGAAGTGGTTAATAGGATTAAAAATAAAATAAAAAATACTGATTCAGGCTGAGTGTTTTAGCCTGAAAATTAAAATTACCAGATTTTTCACTGATCACTGTACTGGTGTCATTTGTGTCTCTAATCAGCATTAGAGACAAGGCAGTTAGTAGTAGGCCCAGGTAGCCTCCTAAACCCCCCTAATAAAGGTTTAACCTTGATTGCCCCCCCCCCCCAGTTAACCCTTTCACCCCGTGTCACCAGTGTCACTGATATAGTGTATAGATCTATATTCTGATCGCCGTATTAGTGTCACAGGTTAGCCAGTTAGTTGGTTAGTGTCACCATCAGTCTTTTATAGCATCAGGGTACCCCCATATATTACCCAATAAAGGACACCAGTAATCACCGTATTAGTGTCACGGTTGATCCTGGTTAGTTCTGTTGTGAATTCATGAAGAAATACATTTAATATTCGCTGGCCGAGATGAGGGATTTCAGTATTTTATTGAACTGTGACCTCTTGGAGACCTTTAAAGCAAAGTACAAGATCTCGCAGGTTTTTTTTTTCCAAATGTTGAAAGGATTAGTTCTTGTTAAACTTTTACAAAACTGTGTTTAAAAAAGAAACTCGCTGAAACAATGGTATCTTCTGTCACCAAATAAAAAGCTGTTTACTTATTTTGTTGGTTAGAGTGAGAAGGCCAAACTTGCATAAGTATTTATCACATGGAAATAACCCTTAACTAGAGAACCCCATTGTACGTAAGTAAAAGACTATTTGGACAATATACAACCGTGCAAATAGCTGACGCCTCATCCAAAAACATATTGAAGGACACAGCTAACCCATTTAATCATTTATTGGAAGCTCAGAGTTCATCCCAAAACATGCTGTAAGATTCATCTACCAGTATCATCTATATTTTTATAAGCCATTCAATTTATACATAGGTCACAACTGAGATTATAAATTTAGTATCTAATGATCTAAAGAACTTTGTCATAAAGAATTATATATGAAAGTGTGATTATAAGTAGAAGTGTTTTAGCAACAAATTAGTATTATGAAAAACATATAATCATGATTATAATTGTATAAGAATTTAACCTATGTTTAGATAAACAAATATTGATTGGATACCCAAATTATACATGGATCCATATAGAAATAATTGTATGTGATATTGTTTGTGATATATCTAACCTGTGTCCTTTCTAAACGGACTAAAGATTAACAGATATACATTGATATACATATATATCAACAATTTATGCAAGTGATTATTGAACTTTATGTCAAGGAGTATTTTATATTATGCCATAATTCGTGAACACTCAAAATATATTCGTTAGAACATATATAAATAACGAGCGCACATTACAGAAATAGAAAAATATTAACTTAAAGAAATAAAACACCAAACACAGGTGAAGACACCTGGTGGTGGAAGGTGCTATTACCTTAAAATCACGAGACTCCCGGGAAAGCTAACCATTAAGTCTGTCGGCCAATGAGGGGGGAACACATACCCTCTGGGCAGAACTTAGTATAATTTTATGATCCTTTTGTTTAAAAGGATATTTAAGAAACTAGAAAGGAGAAAAAGGAGGAAGCTCGGAGGAGAGCTGGGGGGAGAGAGTCAGGGGGAAGCTTAGGGACCCCCCCTGAGAAGGGACACTGGAAGACATGCCTGAATACACATTTTACATTCATGAAGATCCCTGCTCCTTGGAATGTTGAAGCCACGGCAGCCATCTTAAAATTCCTGGTAACTAATACTCCACACTAATAGCCATATTGGAAATGGGTAAATATATGTTTATCATCTATTTTATGTTCTCTTAAATATTGATGTTTTTGAATATTCTATTATTGAAATACTTCTCCCGAATCAATAACCGCCTTTTAGATTTTTCTCTAAATTAAATTTTTCATACATTTCTTTTTGCATAGATGCCAATTTTATTGACAAACAAATGTCTAATTTATTTCACATTGTTAACCACTTACTTACCTGCAGTATAGTAACGGTTGGATGTGTGAAATACAGACATTCTGTTTAATTGTCAATTATCAAAAGGTTATTGATTCTACCGAGAAATGATAATGGTGATAATTGTGTCCAAGGTACTACTACGCCCAGTTTGAGGGTGTTCCCAGAAATTGTCAAAATGATCAAGTAATGTAATCTGTATTTTAATATTTCATGTAAATATTTGTTTTCTGTCAACCAATAAATGTAGCTATTTTGTATGATCACTCGTCTCCGTGAATAAGTTTCACATATATAGACCGTGTCATATAGACTGATTCTGTATCTTAAAAATATCTTCGTTAAAAATTACTTAATAAATATTGTGCGGGAAAAGGTCCTTAAAAGCACAACATATATAAATGGAGGCACTGCGTGAGATAACGTTGATATTTTGTATAGGATCAATCATAGTTACGGTGGTGACAGAAATAATATTTCGCATGAAATTATTAATTATTAACTTTTAAAAAAAAATGTTGCCAAGAAAAATGTCTGGTCAAAGTGAATTTTATTTTGATGGGGATTATCAAGAGTTAGCCCTTAGTGGTAATATGAGTACTCAGACAAAATGGATACAAGAACAGGAAATGTGGGATATAATGTCAAAAAGTAACATGATAAATCATGCCGAAAAAAGTTTGTCTAATGAGAATGATCTAGAAGCACTCATTGAAGACCTTATAAACCACACCCGTCAATCAATAAAAGACGTAGGGAACGTGGAAGGTCAAAGCGTTGAACTCACAGACAGCTCATCTGAGACAAAGGAAATAGAAAGGCCTGATCACATGTATTTTGAATTAAGCACTAACCTGGTGTATCTTTATAGTGAGTTTAAACGTCAATATACCCAACTAGAGAGTGATATCTTAGAATCCCAGTCCCATTTAATAGAAGGGGAATGTGAGCTCACAAAAAAGCTAAAGGAGATTAAAGACGAGGCAGATTATTTTGATGAGTCTATAGTGACAATGGTGAAATATGAAACAGAACAGTTACAAAATGATGTAATAATGCTGGACGAATTTCACCAATTAAATAAAAAGTATAAACAATCAAAAGAGAAGGAGAGGTTCTTAATTAAAGCAGAACAGATGCACAATAATACAATAATAATGCTGTACAAATGTTATCAATTACATAAAGAAATAATAAACAATACAAGAGAGGAGAAGGAAAATTTTCTGCAGGAAAACGAGTCTCCTGAAGAAAGTTGCCGAGTAATATGCAGTGGAAATTTAAAAGAAGAAACAAATCAGCTTAGGTCAGGACAGGAATCCCTAATTAAGCAACCAGAAGAATTAAAAGAACAAGGGGAGTTTATGCCTCAGGATAATGCTCAGATGCTTAAACCTGAAAGTATAGAGTCTGACAATACTCCAAAATATGACTCTCAACCTAAAATTTGGGAGTTACATAATGAAAAAGAATTAGAAAAAGAAACTATATTCTACCCCAAGCCATCTGTAGAGCAAAGGGGGGTAAAAATTGAACCACCACATGAAGGTATGCCTAATCAGTTTTCTTTGGGATCAGAGAAAAATACAGGCACCCCTAAACAGGACGCCTCAGAAATAATAAAATTTTTAAAAGATGCTGTCCCGGTGTTTAAGGAAGAGGGATCCATGCACATTATTGACCACATTGAAATCTATGAAAATGCTTTATCAGTTTTAGGCCTAAATGATGACCAATCTAAGATTCATTTCTTACCGTGGGTATTTGAACCCAAACTCCGCTCATTCTGCGAAGATGTAATAAGTCTGTGGGGTACTGCCTGGCAAACAATTAAAAACATCTGTCATCTAGGATTTGTCCCACATAAAAATGTTAACGCAGCTAGAGTGGATATACACAATATCACACGCACCAGTGATCAAAGCCCCACCGAAGTTATGGCTGTGCTCAAGGGTGCTGTCCACTTAGCAGAAAAGGAGCCAAGTTATAATGAACTTGAGTTTGAACCCATGTTCTTCAAGGCCCCGCCTACCCACATAAAAGTGAATTTGGCGAAAGACTACAAAGGGGGGTCTTCACTGGAGTCTTTGGTAAAAGAGAGTAACAATTTGTACTCTATCCAACAAACTGGTGAAAACAATGGAAGGCCTGAAAGCCCTATAATGAAACTTGTGGATGAATTTTATGTATCTCCTCAATCATTACAGCCCAAAACCAAGAGAAAGAGATACGCCGATATAGTCAGAGAGATGCTACCGAGTCTCCCCAGCGGGAAACCAATGTCCCCACCCATCAGAAGGGGGGAGCAGAGACCACCCTTTAGAGGGGGAGTTAAAAGACCACCTCAGGAGTCTCATCCAAAGGATCCAGACCCGAGGTTTAGGAGAAACTATAGGGTATATCTCCAACGGGTCAGATTTAAAACTAAGGGTAGACACCCTCACCTTTACTGGTGTAATGGACTTCGGGGGCCTACACAGGTAAATAGGGAGAAATTACAGGGTAAGACACCCCAAAATCCCCAGAACAATAGGGAACAACTAAGGCCCAGACAACTATCCCAGAATCAAGACAATGTTTCTGATGTGGATATGTCTGATAAAATTGAGCCAGTAGTCCCCAGAAAGTATAGAAACCGGGTCCCACGAACAAATTCTGATCAGCCTGTAAGCAATACGGAAACCAAAATAGACAAAATTATGGATATGTTACACGGTTTCATTGCTATACGGAACGTGAATAACACTTCTTCCAGGGACAAATCCTGTGGCCAGCCCAAGGGCCACAGAGCCTTTTAAGCGCCTATGTTAAAATAAATCAGAGGAACGCACTGAATAAAGATATAGGAAGCAGAGGTTCTAACACCATGTTTTTCCCCAGGTTACAGTAATGAGGATCCTGAAATCCCTACCGAGGGATTGTGGTTGTTAGATATTAACTATTCTCCTATTTTTCAGTGGTCACTTCATTCCTCTGACATAAACAGGTCGCTCCAAACAGCCCAATTTCAAGAAGTCCCGAAGACGGTAATTCCAGAGGAAGACCGAATCCTAAAGACATAAATATCAGGAGGCCTAAATGGTTTGATATTTTGGTAAAAGATGAGGAGTCACCCGTATAAGGTAGTTTGATTGCCTCAAATGAGTTGTATTGACACCCCAAAGGGGGAAGATTTTATCTGTTTTATTCCTCCCAAGTAGAAGGTTGACTATGATGTCAAATATTTTGATACTGACAGTAAGTGTCACATGTCAAAATGAAATGTTTTTAATTTTTATTATTCCAGAACTAGTGATGGCCGAACGGTTCGCCCGGCGGTCGTTTCGCGGCGAATTTCCGACATTCGCGGTCCGCACGTTCGAACGCCTTTTTCCGTCGTTCGCCGCGGCGGACTTACGTGTTTAATGTATACAAGAACTTTAACCTTTGGTGACACGTTTATCATGTGATACAGGACAGCCAATTGAGACATGACAGCACATGGACACTTGTACATTCCCCCTAACCTATAAATACACCCGATCCGGTGGCCATTTTACATTCTTTCTTCTGTTAAGATAGGGACAGGTTCCTGTGTGGAGTAGGGAGAGATAAACCACTAGCTATTTGGTACACAAAAGTTCTTTTCAGGACTGGTATAGGTGTTAGGTGTTGATAGGTTTGCTGTGCTGCTGATTCTTGCAGCAGCCTGAGTGTCTTTTGTTAGTTTAGAGAAAGGGAAAGGACGGTGTATGCTACAGGGACAGCCAGATTAGTCTTTCATCATCATCATCATCATCATCATCATTAGCTGTTACTATCAAGGTCCACAAAAGAGCTGTTCCAGTAACCACTAATCGTTCTCTTTTTTTGCCAATTTGTATAGGGACAGGAAGGAAGCAGTGTTGTCAGGCAGTGAGGGTAATTTTAAAGACTTGCTGTTATTATTAGTTCCACAAAGGTTCTTTTCAGGACTGGTATCAGTGGTACAGTAATAGGCTTGTACATGTATAATATTCTTTCTTCCAAATATAGAAAGGATATTATACTTGACTGCTGCCCTTCTGCTGCAGTCTGCTAAACATTCACAACTCACTTGTTCCACAAAAGTTCTTATAAGGACTGGTAACTTGGTATAGGGTGCTACGGTACATAGGCTTGAGTGCGGTACAGTCTGCTGTTCTGTAAGGACCGCTATCGGTCCACAATAGATAGGGTTGACGTGCACCACTGCTGACCGCTGCCCTATACTGCAGCAGTCCTTCAGCGGTATAGGGACTGACGTACAGTCTGCTAATCACTAACACACAACCTGCTTGTTCCACAAAAGTTCTTATAAGGACTGGTAACTTGGTATAGGGTGCTACGGTACATAGGCTTGAGTGCGGTACAGTCTGCTGTTCTGTAAGGACCGCTATCGGTCCACAATAGATAGGGTTGACGTGCACCACTGCTGACCGCTGCCCTATACTGCAGCAGTCCTTCAGCGGTATAGGGACTGACGTACAGTCTGCTAAACACTAATACACAACCTGCTTGGTCCACAAAAGTTCTTATAAGGACTGGTAACTTGGTATAGGGTGCTACGGTACATAGGCTTGAGTGCGGTACAGTCTGCTGTTCTGTAAGGACCGCTATCGGTCCACAATAGATAGGGTTGACGTGCACCACTGCTGACCGCTGCCCTATACTGCAGCAGTCCTTCAGCGGTATAGGGACTGACGTACAGTCTGCTAAACACTAATACACAACCTGCTTGGTCCACAAAAGTTCTTATAAGGACTGGTAACTTGGTATAGGGTGCTACGGTACATAGGCTTGAGTGCGGTACAGTCTGCTGTTCTGTAAGGACCGCTATCGGTCCACAATAGATAGGGTTGACGTGCACCACTGCTGACCGCTGCCCTATACTGCAGCAGTCCTTCAGCGGTATAGGGACTGACGTACAGTCTGCTAATCACTAACACACAACCTGCTTGTTCCACAAAAGTTCTTATAAGGACTGGTAACTTGGTATAGGGTGCTACGGTACATAGGCTTGAGTGCGGTACAGTCTGCTGTTCTGTAAGGACCGCTATCGGTCCACAATAGATAGGGTTGACGTGCACCACTGCTGACCGCTGCCCTATACTGCAGCAGTCCTTCAGCGGTATAGGGACTGACGTACAGTCTGCTAAACACTAATACACAACCTGCTTGGTCCACAAAAGTTCTTATAAGGACTGGTAACTTGGTATAGGGTGCTACGGTACATAGGCTTGAGTGCGGTACAGTCTGCTGTTCTGTAAGGACCGCTATCGGTCCACAATAGATAGGGTTGACGTGCACCACTGCTGACCGCTGCCCTATACTGCAGCAGTCCTTCAGCGGTATAGGGACTGACGTACAGTCTGCTAAACACTAATACACAACCTGCTTGGTCCACAAAAGTTCTTATAAGGACTGGTAACTTGGTATAGGGTGCTACGGTACATAGGCTTGAGTGCGGTACAGTCTGCTGTTCTGTAAGGACCGCTATCGGTCCACAATAGATAGGGTTGACGTGCACCACTGCTGACCGCTGCCCTATACTGCAGCAGTCCTTCAGCGGTATAGGGACTGACGTACAGTCTGCTAATCACTAACACACAACCTGCTTGTTCCACAAAAGTTCTTATAAGGACTGGTAACTTGGTATAGGGTGCTACGGTACATAGGCTTGAGTGCGGTACAGTCTGCTGTTCTGTAAGGACCGCTATCGGTCCACAATAGATAGGGTTGACGTGCACCACTGCTGACCGCTGCCCTATACTGCAGCAGTCCTTCAGCGGTATAGGGACTGACGTACAGTCTGCTAAACACTAATACACAACCTGCTTGGTCCACAAAAGTTCTTATAAGGACTGGTAACTTGGTATAGGGTGCTACGGTACATAGGCTTGAGTGCGGTACAGTCTGCTGTTCTGTAAGGACCGCTATCGGTCCACAATAGATAGGGTTGACGTGCACCACTGCTGACCGCTGCCCTATACTGCAGCAGTCCTTCAGCGGTATAGGGACTGACGTACAGTCTGCTAAACACTAATACACAACCTGCTTGGTCCACAAAAGTTCTTATAAGGACTGGTAACTTGGTATAGGGTGCTACGGTACATAGGCTTGAGTGCGGTACAGTCTGCTGTTCTGTAAGGACCGCTATCGGTCCACAATAGATAGGGTTGACGTGCACCACTGCTGACCGCTCACCTATACTGCAGCAGTCCTTCAGCGGTATAGGGACTGACGTACAGTCTGCTAATCACTAACACACAACCTGCTTGTTCCACAAAAGTTCTTATAAGGACTGGTAACTTGGTATAGGGTGCTACGGTACATAGGCTTGAGTGCGGTACAGTCTGCTGTTCTGTAAGGACCGCTATCGGTCCACAATAGATAGGGTTGACGTGCACCACTGCTGACCGCTGCCCTATACTGCAGCAGTCCTTCAGCGGTATAGGGACTGACGTACAGTCTGCTAAACACTAATACACAACCTGCTTGGTCCACAAAAGTTCTTATAAGGACTGGTAACTTGGTATAGGGTGCTACGGTACATAGGCTTGAGTGCGGTACAGTCTGCTGTTCTGTAAGGACCGCTATCGGTCCACAATAGATAGGGTTGACGTGCACCACTGCTGACCGCTGCCCTATACTGCAGCAGTCCTTCAGCGGTATAGGGACTGACGTACAGTCTGCTAAACACTAATACACAACCTGCTTGGTCCACAAAAGTTCTTATAAGGACTGGTAACTTGGTATAGGGTGCTACGGTACATAGGCTTGAGTGCGGTACAGTCTGCTGTTCTGTAAGGACCGCTATAGGTCCACAATAGATAGGGTTGACGTGCACCACTGCTGACCGCTCACCTATACTGCAGCAGTCCTTCAGCGGTATAGGGACTAAGAGTTTTGTCACAGGGTCATTTAAAAAATGACATGCAGAGGAAGAGGCAGGCCCTTCCGCAGGGGTGGTAGGGGTAGGGCAGGAGCAACAGGCTTGAGCCAAAGTGGGAAGTTGCAGAAGGTGCGTTCAATTACTTTAAAGGATGCACCAGACTTGGTTGAGTGGCTCGCTCAGCCTTACTCTTCTGCACCCTCCTCATCCTCTCGATCTGCACCCTCTTCTTCACTCTCTGCTATGTGCACCCCCAAAGACACTACCACCAACAACACGACCACCACCACCACCACCACATACCTTCCGCTTGAGTCACTGGAATTATTTTCCGATCCATATCAAGAGGACATTTCTGATGCGCAGCCACTCTTGGTATTGGATCAGGAAGAGGAGGTAGCAACAAGCGCTACTCAGCAGTCTGACGCCAGTACCCAGATCAGCCCAAGGAGGAGGTTGGTCCCCGGTGTTGCTGCCTACTCTACTTATAGCGGTGGGGAAGGTGACGTTGATGATGACGTGTCTAGTGATGTCACGTGGGTGCCCACAAGAGAGGAAGAGGAGGGGAGTTCAGAGGGAGATATGGACCAGCAGATAGGGAGGAGAAGCAGCAATGACTTACATTGCACAGCAGGGACAAAGCAGACTGCAAATGTATCAGGAGCGAGTCATCGACCATGTACGGTCACATCTGGCGCTCCCAGGACACCGGCACATGGCTCCGCAGTGTGGGCTTTTTTTAACGTGTCCGCTGCTGACAATAGCGTTGCCATCTGCAATCTTTGCAGTCAACGCGTTAGTCGCGGTAAGCCCAATACTCACCTAGGGACGACCGCCTTAAGAAGGCACATGAGCAGCCATCACCGAGCCCAGTGGGAGCAACGGAACACACAAAGCCACACTGCAGGCTCTCACCGTCCAGCCTCGTCTTCTACTTCTCCTTCTCCTCTCTCCTCACAATTGTCCTCCACTCCACCTTCCATCACGCCAAGCTCACATTTTTCTGCAAAAAGGCAGGCTTCCGTGGGCCTAATGTTTGAGCGTAAAAAAATGATGACGCCGGATAACCCTCTTGCCCAACGGTTGGCGGCTGGCTTGTCAGAACTCATAGCCCGCCAACTACTGCCATATAAACTGGTGGACTCGGAGGCCTTTCGCAAATTTGTGGCCATTGGAACACCACAATGGAAGGTCCCAGGAAGGAAGTATTTCTCAGAGAAGGGCATCCCAGAGCTATATGGCCATGTTCAGCGGCAAGTGAATGTATCTCTGGCACACAGTGTCGGTGCCAAGATACATCTGACCACAGACACGTGGTCTAGCAAACACGGGCAGGGAAGGTATATCAGTTTTACTGCCCACTGGGTGAACCTTCTGACGGCCGTCAAGCATGTAACCCGTGGCACCCGTGTAGATTTGGTTTTACCGCCACGGATTGCATGCAGGCCTGACTCTTCTTCTCCTCCTCCTACTCCATCCTCCTCCCTCTCCTCCTCAGCTGCCTCCTCCTTTTCCGCTGCTAGCGTCTCTTCCACTGCACCGCCCAAGCTCCCCAGAACCTATTCCACATGCCAGGTGAGACGTTGCCATGCCGTGCTGCGTCTGTTGTGCCTGGAAGCAAAGAGCCACACTGGCCCGGCACTCCTTTCAGCTTTGCGTTCACAGGCAGATGAGTGGCTAACACCGCTCAATTTGACAGTTGGTAAAGTGGTGTGTGACAACGGTGCCAATCTGCTTAGCGCATTGAAACAGGGCAAAATCACGCACGTGCCGTGCATGGCACACGTCTTAAACTTGGTCGTGCAGCGATTCCTTGTCAAATACCCTGGGGTCCAGGACATCTTGCGGCAGGCAAGGAAAATCTCGGCCCATTTCAGAAGATCTTACACGGCCATGGCTCGCCTTGCTGACATTCAGCGGCGACACCATCTGCCGGTCAGACGTCTTATTTGCGATTGCCCGACGCGATGGAACTCAACCTTCTATATGCTTGATAGGCTGCTCCAGCAGAAACGTGCAGTTAACGTCTACCTGTATGAACTCTGCGAAAGAAACGGTTCTGGGGAGCTGGGTTTTTTTTCACCGCGCCAGTGGCTGCTCATGCGCGACACATGCAGACTTCTGCGGCCATTTGAGGAGATCACCAAACTGGTCAGTCGCAGCCATGGCGCCATCAGTGACATGGTACCTTATGCCTTCTTTCTGGAGCGTGCATTGCGTCGTGTCATTGATCAGGCTGTGGAGGAGCAGGAGCGGGAAGATGAGGAAGTCGCAATGCTGGATGAATTCCCAGGGGGGGCTACTCTATCTGAGACAAGTCAACAACAGGAGTCTGATGAGGAGTCAGAGGAGGATGGTGCCGGGGCGGATGAGCAGGAGCAAGAAGAGCATGCTTTAAACCTTTCTGGGATCCCTGTTGTGCGAGGATGGGGAGAGGAGAATGAAGAGGACGACATTATCCTGGATGATGAGCAGGAGCCAGGCCACCACACCGCTTCCACTTTAGTGCAAATGGGGGCCTTCATGCTCCAGTGTTTTAATAGGGACCCCCGTATAAAAAGCATGAGGGTCAAGGACCAGTACTGGGTGGCAACGTACTTAGACCCCCGGTACAAACACAAAATGGCGGAAATGTTACCGCCGTCGCAGAGGGCTGTCAGAATGCAGCACTTCCAGGCCTTGCTTCGAGAAATGCTGCATTCTGCTTTTGCGTGCGCTGGCAGAGGAGCAATTCCCACTCCCAGAGAAGGATTTGCGGGTACCAATCCAACAGCGCCTGCAAGAAGAGGCCGGTTTGAAGATGTGTTGGTGACTTCGGATATGAGGTCATTCTTTCAGCCGACCCATCGACAGGTGTCATCCGGATCCAGCATCAGGGAACGCCTAGACCGTCAGGTGTCCGACTACATTGGGTTAACGGCCGATGTGGACGCTCTGAGGAGTGATGAACCCCTAGACTACTGGGTGGGCAGGCTTGACCTCTGGCCAGAGCTTGCCCAATTTGCAATCGAACTGTTGGCTTGCCCCTCATCCAGTGTCCTGTCCGAAAGGACGTTCAGCGCAGCAGGGGGGATTGTGACCGATAAGCGTACTCGCCTAGCTCACCACAGTGTTAACTACCTCACATTTCTAAAAATGAATGAGGCATGGATCTCGGAGGAATTCAACACATGTGATCAGTAGACCATGTATATGTCTATAAACAATTTTTGGAATCAAGCACACAGACCTTCTTAATTCATTTGGCTCACTTCCCTGACCCAAAAAAGCACACCGTACTATATGCCCCTACCCTCCTCTTTGAAGAGGTTGAGCGGTGTCATATTTCTACTGGGGCTGCTTATTATGAGGGGTTCCCACCATCCCTGTGCTGTGCTGACTTCCTCCTGGGTGTTCTTATTATGAGGGGCTCCCACCATCCCTGTGCTGTGCTGACTTCCTCCTGGGGGTTCTTATTATGAGGGGATCACACCATCCCTGTGCTGTGCTGACTTCCTCCTGGGGCTGCTTACGGTGCTGCTGTCAGCGCTGTATGTCACGGAGCTGCTGTCAGCGCTGTATGTCACGGAGCTGCTGTCAGCGCTGTATGTCACGGAGCTGCTGTCAGCGCTGTATGTCACGGAGCTGCTGTCAGCGCTGTATGTCACGGAGCTGCTGTCAGCGCTGTATGTCACGGAGCTGCTGTCAGCGCTGTATGTCACGGAGCTGCTGTCAGCGCTGTATGTCACGGAGCTGCTGTCAGCGCTGTATGTCACGGAGCTGCTGTCAGCGCTGTATGTCACGGAGCTGCTGTCAGCGCTGTATGTCACGGTGCTGCTGTCAGCGCTGTATGTCACGGAGCTGCTGTCAGCGCTGTATGTCACGGAGCTGCTGTCAGTGCTGTATGTCACGGAGCTGCTGTCAGCGCTGTATGTCACGGAGCTGCTGTCAGCGCTGTATGTCACGGAGCTGCTGTCAGCGCTGTATGTCACGGTGCTGCTGTCAGCGCTGTATGTCACGGAGCTGCTGTCAGCGCTGTATGTCACGGAGCTGCTGTCAGCGCTGTATGTCACGGAGCTGCTGTCAGCGCTGTATGTCACGGAGCTGCTGTCAGCGCTGTATGTCACGGAGCTGCTGTCAGCGCTGTATGTCACGGTGCTGATGTCAGTGCTCTGTATTACGGTGCTGCTGTCAGTGCTCTGTATCTCCTGCACCCTCTTGTTTGCCTACCCTGGTCCCTGACCTTCCCTCTCCTCCATTGCCTTCATTAGCTCCATAGTCCTGAATTGTCAGAACAATTTCCCAAATAAAAAAAAAATGCTTGTAGTTATCGATCCCAAATTCACCTCATACATGTATTATGCTATTGTCCAGGTGGTGGGACTACGTGCTACCCCCTAATAATTACCCCGTGGCCGCAAATTCGACCTAAAGGTTTGCGAAATTCGCCTCCCATTGAAGTCAATGGAGCCCGCGGCGAACGGTCGTTTTCGCGAACGTTTGTGTCCGTTCGCGTTTCGCGTTCGCGAAACGTCCCGTCGGAAGTTCGTCCATCACTATCCAGAACCGCTACAATTAAGCTAAAAAAAAAATGGTTCTGAAGAACATAAGTCAGTCAGAATTGTCTGGTATCCACAGATATTAATAAATGGCCTCATGATAATGAGCCCTGGAGCTTGGTCTCCCATAGCCAATGTGTCATACATGGTCTTGATTTCCAGAGTGTTTAGTTAAAGGACTGATAACATAATGGGAAAGAGGAGGGCTCTGAGGAAGCCCAGGATACCAACTTGACACTGAGATCTCAAACACAGATCATGTTAAAAAAAAAAAAAACTCATATATCTTTTCTCATGGAATCCATTTTCATTTACAGGACTAAGATGTCCATGAGCCGGTCAACAGAACCGAGAGTCCAACATGTGTGAACATCCAGAGAAGGAACCGTATGGGGATCCAGGGATACCACTGATGGCCAGTCTACATGGACGGAACCCACCAGGACGGCCAGGACTAAAGGTGCCCGGAATGGTCCATTTCCTGCCAATCAACAGATGACGGTCCTGAGATGCACACATCGATCACAAACCCATTTTGTTTTTCAAAGAGTTACACTCATCTGCAAGGGTCTATACCTCTTAATTATATATATCCATAATCCGGATCCATCGTCACAACTCAACTTACAAGGCCCGAGCGAAGCCATATTTCTTCAAACTGTTGCATTGGTGAAGTCTTTCAAACGACTTCCGGCATTTGAACACTTCACAAGGGGGGCTTTGTTGTGAATTCATGAAGAAATACATTTAATATTCGCTGGCCGAGATGAGGGATTTCAGTATTTTATTGAACTGTGACCTCTTGGAGACCTTTAAAGCAAAGTACAAGATCTCGCAGGTTTTTTTTTTCCAAATGTTGAAAGGATTAGTTCTTGTTAAACTTTTACAAAACTGTGTTTAAAAAAGAAACTCGCTGAAACAATGGTATCTTCTGTCACCAAATAAAAAGCTGTTTACTTATTTTGTTGGTTAGAGTGAGAAGGCCAAACTTGCATAAGTATTTATCACATGGAAATAACCCTTAACTAGAGAACCCCATTGTACGTAAGTAAAAGACTATTTGGACAATATACAACCGTGCAAATAGCTGACGCCTCATCCAAAAACATATTGAAGGACACAGCTAACCCATTTAATCATTTATTGGAAGCTCAGAGTTCATCCCAAAACATGCTGTAAGATTCATCTACCAGTATCATCTATATTTTTATAAGCCATTCAATTTATACATAGGTCACAACTGAGATTATAAATTTAGTATCTAATGATCTAAAGAACTTTGTCATAAAGAATTATATATGAAAGTGTGATTATAAGTAGAAGTGTTTTAGCAACAAATTAGTATTATGAAAAACATATAATCATGATTATAATTGTATAAGAATTTAACCTATGTTTAGATAAACAAATATTGATTGGATACCCAAATTATACATGGATCCATATAGAAATAATTGTATGTGATATTGTTTGTGATATATCTAACCTGTGTCCTTTCTAAACGGACTAAAGATTAACAGATATACATTGATATACATATATATCAACAATTTATGCAAGTGATTATTGAACTTTATGTCAAGGAGTATTTTATATTATGCCATAATTCGTGAACACTCAAAATATATTCGTTAGAACATATATAAATAACGAGCGCACATTACAGAAATAGAAAAATATTAACTTAAAGAAATAAAACACCAAACACAGGTGAAGACACCTGGTGGTGGAAGGTGCTATTACCTTAAAATCACGAGACTCCCGGGAAAGCTAACCATTAAGTCTGTCGGCCAATGAGGGGGGAACACATACCCTCTGGGCAGAACTTAGTATAATTTTATGATCCTTTTGTTTAAAAGGATATTTAAGAAACTAGAAAGGAGAAAAAGGAGGAAGCTCGGAGGAGAGCTGGGGGGAGAGAGTCAGGGGGAAGCTTAGGGACCCCCCCTGAGAAGGGACACTGGAAGACATGCCTGAATACACATTTTACATTCATGAAGATCCCTGCTCCTTGGAATGTTGAAGCCACGGCAGCCATCTTAAAATTCCTGGTAACTAATACTCCACACTAATAGCCATATTGGAAATGGGTAAATATATGTTTATCATCTATTTTATGTTCTCTTAAATATTGATGTTTTTGAATATTCTATTATTGAAATACTTCTCCCGAATCAATAACCGCCTTTTAGATTTTTCTCTAAATTAAATTTTTCATACATTTCTTTTTGCATAGATGCCAATTTTATTGACAAACAAATGTCTAATTTATTTCACATTGTTAACCACTTACTTACCTGCAGTATAGTAACGGTTGGATGTGTGAAATACAGACATTCTGTTTAATTGTCAATTATCAAAAGGTTATTGATTCTACCGAGAAATGATAATGGTGATAATTGTGTCCAAGGTACTACTACGCCCAGTTTGAGGGTGTTCCCAGAAATTGTCAAAATGATCAAGTAATGTAATCTGTATTTTAATATTTCATGTAAATATTTGTTTTCTGTCAACCAATAAATGTAGCTATTTTGTATGATCACTCGTCTCCGTGAATAAGTTTCACATATATAGACCGTGTCATATAGACTGATTCTGTATCTTAAAAATATCTTCGTTAAAAATTACTTAATAAATATTGTGCGGGAAAAGGTCCTTAAAAGCACAACATATATAAATGGAGGCACTGCGTGAGATAACGTTGATATTTTGTATAGGATCAATCATAGTTACGGTGGTGACAGAAATAATATTTCGCATGAAATTATTAATTATTAACTTTTAAAAAAAAATGTTGCCAAGAAAAATGTCTGGTCAAAGTGAATTTTATTTTGATGGGGATTATCAAGAGTTAGCCCTTAGTGGTAATATGAGTACTCAGACAAAATGGATACAAGAACAGGAAATGTGGGATATAATGTCAAAAAGTAACATGATAAATCATGCCGAAAAAAGTTTGTCTAATGAGAATGATCTAGAAGCACTCATTGAAGACCTTATAAACCACACCCGTCAATCAATAAAAGACGTAGGGAACGTGGAAGGTCAAAGCGTTGAACTCACAGACAGCTCATCTGAGACAAAGGAAATAGAAAGGCCTGATCACATGTATTTTGAATTAAGCACTAACCTGGTGTATCTTTATAGTGAGTTTAAACGTCAATATACCCAACTAGAGAGTGATATCTTAGAATCCCAGTCCCATTTAATAGAAGGGGAATGTGAGCTCACAAAAAAGCTAAAGGAGATTAAAGACGAGGCAGATTATTTTGATGAGTCTATAGTGACAATGGTGAAATATGAAACAGAACAGTTACAAAATGATGTAATAATGCTGGACGAATTTCACCAATTAAATAAAAAGTATAAACAATCAAAAGAGAAGGAGAGGTTCTTAATTAAAGCAGAACAGATGCACAATAATACAATAATAATGCTGTACAAATGTTATCAATTACATAAAGAAATAATAAACAATACAAGAGAGGAGAAGGAAAATTTTCTGCAGGAAAACGAGTCTCCTGAAGAAAGTTGCCGAGTAATATGCAGTGGAAATTTAAAAGAAGAAACAAATCAGCTTAGGTCAGGACAGGAATCCCTAATTAAGCAACCAGAAGAATTAAAAGAACAAGGGGAGTTTATGCCTCAGGATAATGCTCAGATGCTTAAACCTGAAAGTATAGAGTCTGACAATACTCCAAAATATGACTCTCAACCTAAAATTTGGGAGTTACATAATGAAAAAGAATTAGAAAAAGAAACTATATTCTACCCCAAGCCATCTGTAGAGCAAAGGGGGGTAAAAATTGAACCACCACATGAAGGTATGCCTAATCAGTTTTCTTTGGGATCAGAGAAAAATACAGGCACCCCTAAACAGGACGCCTCAGAAATAATAAAATTTTTAAAAGATGCTGTCCCGGTGTTTAAGGAAGAGGGATCCATGCACATTATTGACCACATTGAAATCTATGAAAATGCTTTATCAGTTTTAGGCCTAAATGATGACCAATCTAAGATTCATTTCTTACCGTGGGTATTTGAACCCAAACTCCGCTCATTCTGCGAAGATGTAATAAGTCTGTGGGGTACTGCCTGGCAAACAATTAAAAACATCTGTCATCTAGGATTTGTCCCACATAAAAATGTTAACGCAGCTAGAGTGGATATACACAATATCACACGCACCAGTGATCAAAGCCCCACCGAAGTTATGGCTGTGCTCAAGGGTGCTGTCCACTTAGCAGAAAAGGAGCCAAGTTATAATGAACTTGAGTTTGAACCCATGTTCTTCAAGGCCCCGCCTACCCACATAAAAGTGAATTTGGCGAAAGACTACAAAGGGGGGTCTTCACTGGAGTCTTTGGTAAAAGAGAGTAACAATTTGTACTCTATCCAACAAACTGGTGAAAACAATGGAAGGCCTGAAAGCCCTATAATGAAACTTGTGGATGAATTTTATGTATCTCCTCAATCATTACAGCCCAAAACCAAGAGAAAGAGATACGCCGATATAGTCAGAGAGATGCTACCGAGTCTCCCCAGCGGGAAACCAATGTCCCCACCCATCAGAAGGGGGGAGCAGAGACCACCCTTTAGAGGGGGAGTTAAAAGACCACCTCAGGAGTCTCATCCAAAGGATCCAGACCCGAGGTTTAGGAGAAACTATAGGGTATATCTCCAACGGGTCAGATTTAAAACTAAGGGTAGACACCCTCACCTTTACTGGTGTAATGGACTTCGGGGGCCTACACAGGTAAATAGGGAGAAATTACAGGGTAAGACACCCCAAAATCCCCAGAACAATAGGGAACAACTAAGGCCCAGACAACTATCCCAGAATCAAGACAATGTTTCTGATGTGGATATGTCTGATAAAATTGAGCCAGTAGTCCCCAGAAAGTATAGAAACCGGGTCCCACGAACAAATTCTGATCAGCCTGTAAGCAATACGGAAACCAAAATAGACAAAATTATGGATATGTTACACGGTTTCATTGCTATACGGAACGTGAATAACACTTCTTCCAGGGACAAATCCTGTGGCCAGCCCAAGGGCCACAGAGCCTTTTAAGCGCCTATGTTAAAATAAATCAGAGGAACGCACTGAATAAAGATATAGGAAGCAGAGGTTCTAACACCATGTTTTTCCCCAGGTTACAGTAATGAGGATCCTGAAATCCCTACCGAGGGATTGTGGTTGTTAGATATTAACTATTCTCCTATTTTTCAGTGGTCACTTCATTCCTCTGACATAAACAGGTCGCTCCAAACAGCCCAATTTCAAGAAGTCCCGAAGACGGTAATTCCAGAGGAAGACCGAATCCTAAAGACATAAATATCAGGAGGCCTAAATGGTTTGATATTTTGGTAAAAGATGAGGAGTCACCCGTATAAGGTAGTTTGATTGCCTCAAATGAGTTGTATTGACACCCCAAAGGGGGAAGATTTTATCTGTTTTATTCCTCCCAAGTAGAAGGTTGACTATGATGTCAAATATTTTGATACTGACAGTAAGTGTCACATGTCAAAATGAAATGTTTTTAATTTTTATTATTCCAGAACCGCTACAATTAAGCTAAAAAAAAAATGGTTCTGAAGAACATAAGTCAGTCAGAATTGTCTGGTATCCACAGATATTAATAAATGGCCTCATGATAATGAGCCCTGGAGCTTGGTCTCCCATAGCCAATGTGTCATACATGGTCTTGATTTCCAGAGTGTTTAGTTAAAGGACTGATAACATAATGGGAAAGAGGAGGGCTCTGAGGAAGCCCAGGATACCAACTTGACACTGAGATCTCAAACACAGATCATGTTAAAAAAAAAAAAAACTCATATATCTTTTCTCATGGAATCCATTTTCATTTACAGGACTAAGATGTCCATGAGCCGGTCAACAGAACCGAGAGTCCAACATGTGTGAACATCCAGAGAAGGAACCGTATGGGGATCCAGGGATACCACTGATGGCCAGTCTACATGGACGGAACCCACCAGGACGGCCAGGACTAAAGGTGCCCGGAATGGTCCATTTCCTGCCAATCAACAGATGACGGTCCTGAGATGCACACATCGATCACAAACCCATTTTGTTTTTCAAAGAGTTACACTCATCTGCAAGGGTCTATACCTCTTAATTATATATATCCATAATCCGGATCCATCGTCACAACTCAACTTACAAGGCCCGAGCGAAGCCATATTTCTTCAAACTGTTGCATTGGTGATTGGTGAAGTCTTTCAAACGACTTCCGGCATTTGAACACTTCACAAGGGGGGCTTTGTTGTGAATTCATGAAGAAATACATTTAATATTCGCTGGCCGAGATGAGGGATTTCAGTATTTTATTGAACTGTGACCTCTTGGAGACCTTTAAAGCAAAGTACAAGATCTCGCAGGTTTTTTTTTTCCAAATGTTGAAAGGATTAGTTCTTGTTAAACTTTTACAAAACTGTGTTTAAAAAAGAAACTCGCTGAAACAATGGTATCTTCTGTCACCAAATAAAAAGCTGTTTACTTATTTTGTTGGTTAGAGTGAGAAGGCAAAACTTGCATAAGTATTTATCACATGGAAATAACCCTTAACTAGAGAACCCCATTGTACGTAAGTAAAAGACTATTTGGACAATATACAACCGTGCAAATAGCTGACGCCTCATCCAAAAACATATTGAAGGACACAGCTAACCCATTTAATCATTTATTGGAAGCTCAGAGTTCATCCCAAAACATGCTGTAAGATTCATCTACCAGTATCATCTATATTTTTATAAGCCATTCAATTTATACATAGGTCACAACTGAGATTATAAATTTAGTATCTAATGATCTAAAGAACTTTGTCATAAAGAATTATATATGAAAGTGTGATTATAAGTAGAAGTGTTTTAGCAACAAATTAGTATTATGAAAAACATATAATCATGATTATAATTGTATAAGAATTTAACCTATGTTTAGATAAACAAATATTGATTGGATACCCAAATTATACATGGATCCATATAGAAATAATTGTATGTGATATTGTTTGTGATATATCTAACCTGTGTCCTTTCTAAACGGACTAAAGATTAACAGATATACATTGATATACATATATATCAACAATTTATGCAAGTGATTATTGAACTTTATGTCAAGGAGTATTTTATATTATGCCATAATTCGTGAACACTCAAAATATATTCGTTAGAACATATATAAATAACGAGCGCACATTACAGAAATAGAAAAATATTAACTTAAAGAAATAAAACACCAAACACAGGTGAAGACACCTGGTGGTGGAAGGTGCTATTACCTTAAAATCACGAGACTCCCGGGAAAGCTAACCATTAAGTCTGTCGGCCAATGAGGGGGGAACACATACCCTCTGGGCAGAACTTAGTATAATTTTATGATCCTTTTGTTTAAAAGGATATTTAAGAAACTAGAAAGGAGAAAAAGGAGGAAGCTCGGAGGAGAGCTGGGGGGAGAGAGTCAGGGGGAAGCTTAGGGACCCCCCCTGAGAAGGGACACTGGAAGACATGCCTGAATACACATTTTACATTCATGAAGATCCCTGCTCCTTGGAATGTTGAAGCCACGGCAGCCATCTTAAAATTCCTGGTAACTAATACTCCACACTAATAGCCATATTGGAAATGGGTAAATATATGTTTATCATCTATTTTATGTTCTCTTAAATATTGATGTTTTTGAATATTCTATTATTGAAATACTTCTCCCGAATCAATAACCGCCTTTTAGATTTTTCTCTAAATTAAATTTTTCATACATTTCTTTTTGCATAGATGCCAATTTTATTGACAAACAAATGTCTAATTTATTTCACATTGTTAACCACTTACTTACCTGCAGTATAGTAACGGTTGGATGTGTGAAATACAGACATTCTGTTTAATTGTCAATTATCAAAAGGTTATTGATTCTACCGAGAAATGATAATGGTGATAATTGTGTCCAAGGTACTACTACGCCCAGTTTGAGGGTGTTCCCAGAAATTGTCAAAATGATCAAGTAATGTAATCTGTATTTTAATATTTCATGTAAATATTTGTTTTCTGTCAACCAATAAATGTAGCTATTTTGTATGATCACTCGTCTCCGTGAATAAGTTTCACATATATAGACCGTGTCATATAGACTGATTCTGTATCTTAAAAATATCTTCGTTAAAAATTACTTAATAAATATTGTGCGGGAAAAGGTCCTTAAAAGCACAACAGTTCGTTGTTTTTTTTTATAGCGTGAGGGTACTGTCAGGAACAGCTTAGCCCTTCCTTCTCTGAGCTGGCTGCTCAGCTGTCGAATTGCCTGTGTAGTGTCAAATACTGTCCTAGGGCGCGTGCAGAGCGGCGATCGGGGATGCGGCTTGTCACCCTGACACAGCCCAACCCCGATCGCAGTAAAGAGCCAATGAAATTGGCTCTTTACTACGTGACCGGCTGTATCCAATCACAGCCGGTCACAGAATGTAAACAAACCGAGGTAACGAGATGTTACCGGGTTCTCCTCCTCACGCACTGATCATGTGTGAGGAGATTGCAGTAACATCTCGTTACCGCCTAGTGTACACACCAACCACACTGATTACCACCCCCCCCCCCCCCCATAAAGAGGACCTATCACCAGCCATCAAAGTACCCGTCACCAGCCATCAAAGTACCTGTCATCACCCATCACAGCCCATCTGAGTAGTGATGGTCCGAACTTCCGGCGGGACGTTTCGGGAACGCGGACCGCGAACGATAGTTCGCGAAACCGAAAGTTTGCGGCGGGCCCCATTGACTTCAATGGGAGGCGAACTTCGCAAACCTTTAGGTCAAATTTGCAGCCACAAAATAATTATTAGCTGGGCAAACATAGTCCCACCACATGGCCAATGACATAATACATGTATGAGGTGAATTTGGGATCAATAACTACAAGCATTCTTTTTTTATATGGGAAATTGTTCTGACAATTCTGGACTGTGCAGCGCATGAAGGCAATGGAGGAGAGGGAAGGTCAGGGACCAGGGTAGGCAAAGAAGAGGGTGCAGGAGATGATCACCAGCAGCGTGACACAGAAATGACACCTGCACCGTGATAGAGTCATCTGACAACAGCACCGTGATAGAGGGCACTGACATCAGCAGCGTGACATAAAGCATTAACACCAGCACCGTGACATACAGCATTGACAGCAGCAGCGTGATAGAGAGCACTGACATCAGAAGCGTGACATTAAGCACTGACATCAGCACCGTGATATACAGCACTGACAGCAGCACCGTGATAGAGAGCACTGACATCAGAAGCGTGACATTAAGCACTGACATCAGCACCGTGATATACAGCACTGACAGCAGCACCGTAAGCAGCAGTTTATAGACATATACATGGTCTACTGGTCACATGTGTTGAATTCCTCCGAGATCCATGCCTCATTCATTTTTATAAATGTGAGGTAGTTAACACTGTCGTGAGCTAGGCGAGTACGCTTATCGGTCACGATCCCCCTGCTGCGCTGAACGTCCTTTCGGACAGGACACTGGATGAGGGGCAAGCCAACAGTTCGATTGCAAATTGGGCAAGCTCTGGCCAGAGGTCAAGCCTGCCCACCCAGTAGTCCAGGGGTTCATCACTCCTCAGAGCGTCCACATCGGCCGTTAACCCAATGTAGTCGGACACCTGACGGTCTAGGCGTTCCCTGTTGCTGGATACGGATGACACCTGTCGATGGGTCAGCTGAAAGAATGACCTCATATCCGAAGTCACCAACACATCTTCAAACCGGCCTCTTCTTGCAGGCGCTGTTGGATTGGTACCCGCAAATCCTTCTCTGGGAGTGGGAATTGCTCCTCTGCCAGCGCACGCAAAAGCAGAATGCAGCATTTCTCGAAGCAAGGCCTGGAAGTGCTGCATTCTGACAGCCCTCTGTGACGGCGGTAACATTGTCCTTGACCCTTATGCTTTTTATACGGGGGTCCCTATTAAAACACTGGAGCATGAAGGCCCCCATTTGCACTAAAGTGGAAGCGGTGTGGTGGCCTGGCTCCTGCTCATCATCCAGGATAATGTCGTCCTCTTCATTCTCCTCTCCCCATCCACGCACAACAGGGATCCCAGAAAGGTTTAAAGCATGCTCTTCTTGCTCCTCCTCATCCGCCCCGGCACCATCCTCCTCTGACTCCTCTTCAGACTCCTGTTGTTGACTTGTCTCAGATAGAGTAGCCCCCCCTGGGAATTCATCCAGCATTGCGACTTCCTCATCTTCCCGCTCCTGCTCCTCCACAGCCTGATCAATGACACAACGCAATGCACGCTCCATAAAGAAGGCATAAGGTACCATGTCACTGATGGTGCCATGGCTGCGACTGACCAGTTTGGTGATCTCCTCAAATGGCCGCAGAAGTCTGCATGCGTCGCGCATGAGCAGCCACTGGCGCGGTGAAAAAAACCCCAGCTCCCCAGAACCGTTTCTGCCGCAGAGTTCATACAGGTAGACGTTAACTGCACGTTTCTGCTGGAGCAGCCTATCAAGCATATAGAAGGTTGAGTTCCATCGCGTCGGGCAATCGCAAATAAGACGTCTGACCGGCAGATTGTGTCGCCGCTGAATGTCAGCAAGGCGAGCCATGGCCGTGTAAGATCTTCTGAAATGGGCCGAGATTTTCCTTGCCTGCCGCAAGATGTCCTGGACCCCAGGGTATTTGACAACGAATCGCTGCACGACCAAGTTTAAGACGTGTGCCATGCATGGCACATGCGTGATTTTGCCCTGTTTCAATGCGCTAAGCAGATTGGCACCGTTGTCACACACCACTTTACCAACTGTCAAATTGAGCGATGTTAGCCACTGATCTGCCTGTGAACGCAAAGCTGAAAGGAGTGCCGGGCCAGTGTGGCTCTTGGCTTCCAGGCACAACAGACGCAGCACGCATGGCAACATCTCACCTGGCATGTGGAATAGGTTCTGGGGAGCTTGGGCGGTGCAGCGGAAGAGACGCTAGCAGCGGAAAAGGAGGAGGCAGCTGAGGAGGAGAGGGAGGAGGATGGAGTAGGAGGAGGAGGAGAAGAAGAGTCAGGCCTGCATGCAATCCGTGGCGGTAAAACCAAATCTACACGGGTGCCACGGGTTACATGCTTGACGGCGTCAGAAGGTTCACCCAGTGGGCAGTAAAAGTGATATACCTTCCCTGCCCGTGTTTGCTAGACCACGTGTCTGTGGTCAGATGTATCTTGGCACCGACACTGTGTGCCAGAGATACATTCACTTGCCACTGAACATGGCCATATAGCTCTGGGATGCCCTTCTCCGAGAAATACTTCCTTCCTGGGACCTTCCATTGTGGTGTTCCAATGGCCACAAATTTGCGAAAGGCCTCCGAGTCCACCAGTTTATATGGCAGTAGTTGGCGGGCTATCAGTTCTGACAAGCCAGCCGTCAACCGTTGGGCAAGAGGGTTAACCCGGCGTCATCATTTTTTTACGCTCGAACATTAAGCCCACGGAAGCCTGCCTTTTTGCAGAAAAACGTGAGCTTGGCGTGATGGAAGGTGGAGTGGAGGACAATTGTGAGGAGAGAGGAGAAGGAGAAGTAGAAGACGAGGCTGGACGGTGAGAGCCTGCAGTGTGGCTTTGTGTGTTTCGTTGCTCCCACTGGGTTCGGTGATGGCTGCTCATGTGCCTTCTTAAGGTGGTTGTCCCTAGGTGAGTGTTGGGCTTACCACGACTAATGCGTTGACTGCAAAGATTGCAGATGGCAACGCTATTGTCAGCAGCGGACACGTTAAAAAAGCCCACACTGCGGAGCCATGTGCCGGTGCCCTGGGAGCGCCAGATGTGACCGTACATGGTCGATGACTCGCTCCTGATACATTTGCAGTCTGCTTTGTCCCTCCTGTGCAATGTAAGTTATTCCTGCTTCTCCTCCCTATCTGCTGGTCCATATCTCCCTCTGAACTCCCCTCCTCTTCCTCTCTTGTGGGCACCCACGTGACATCACTAGACACGTCATCATCAACGTCACCTTCCCCACCGCTATAAGTAGAGATCTCGGAGTAGGCAGCAACACCGGGGACCAACCTCATCCTTGGGCTGATCTGGGTACTGTCGTTAGACTGCTGAGTAGCGGTTGTTGCTACCTCCTCTTCCTGATCCAATACCAAGAGTGGCTGCGCATCAGAAATGTCCTCTTGATATGGATCGGAAAATAATTCCTGTGACTCAAGCGGAAGGTATGTGGTGGTGGTGGTGGTGGTGGTGTTGTTGTTGGTGGTAGTGTCTTTGGGGGTGCACATAGCAGAGAGTAAAGAAGAGGGTGCAGATCGAGAGGATGAGGAGGGTGCAGAAGAGTAAGGCTGAGTCAGCCACTCAACCAAGTCTGGTGCGTCCTTTAAAGTAATTGAACGCACCTTCTGCAACTTCCCACTTTGGCTCAAGGCTGGTGCTCCTGCCCTACCCCTACCACCCCTGCGGAAGGGCCTGCCTCTTCCTCTCCCTGTCATTTTTTAAATCACCCTGTGACAAAACTCTTACCTCACTCAACCCTATGTACTGTAGAACCCTAGACCAAGTTACCAGTCCTTATAAGAACTTTTGTGGACCAAGCAGGTTGTGTGTTAGTGATTAGCAGACTGTACGTCAGTCCCTATACCGATGAAGGACTGCTGCAGTATAGGGCAGCGGTCAGCAGTAGTGCACCTCAACCCTATGTATTGTGGACCGATACCAGTCCTTATAGAATAGCAGACTGTACCTCACTCAACCCTATGTACTGTAGCACCCTAGACCAAGTTACCAGTCCTTATAAGAACTTTTGTGGACCAAGCAGGTTGTGTGTTAGTGATTAGCAGACTGTACGTCAGTCCCTATACCAATGAAGGACTGCTGCAGTATAGGGCAGCGGTCAGCAGTGGTCCACCTCAACCCTATGTATTGTGGACCGATAGCGGTCCTTACAGAACAGCAGACTGTACCGCACTCAACCCTATGTACTGTAGCACCCTAGACCAAGTTACCAGTCCTTATAAGAACTTTTGTGGACCAAGCAGGTTGTGTGTTTGTGATTAGCAGACTGTACGTCAGTCCCTATACCAATGAAGGACTGCTGCAGTATAGGGCAGCGGTCAGCAGTGGTGCACCTCAACCCTATCTATTGTGGACCGATAACAGTCCTTATAGAATAGCAGACTGTACCTCACTCAACCCTATGTACTGTAGAACCCTAGACCAAGTTACCAGTCCTTATAAGAACTTTTGTGGACCAAGCAGGTTGTGTGTTAGTGATTAGCAGACTGTACGTCAGTCCCTATACCAATGAAGGACTGCTGCAGTATAGGGCAGCCGTCAGCAGTGGTGCACCTCAACCCTATCTATTGTGGACCGATAACAGTCCTTATAGAATAGCAGACTGTACCTCACTCAACCCTATGTACTGTAGAACCCTAGACCAAGTTACCAGTCCTTATAAGAACTTTTGTGGACCAAGCAAGTTGTGTGTTAGTGATTAGCAGACTGTACGTCAGTCCCTATACCAATGAAGGACTGCTGCAGTATAGGGCAGCGGTCAGCAGTGGTGCACCTCAACCCTATGTATTGTGGACCGATAGCGGTCCTTACAGAACAGCAGACTGTACCGCACTCAACCCTATGTACTGTAGCACCCTAGACCAAGTTACCAGTCCTTATAAGAACTTTTGTGGACCAAGCAGGTTGTGTGTTTGTGATTAGCAGACTGTACGTCAGTCCCTATACCAATGAAGGACTGCTGCAGTATAGGGCAGCGGTCAGCAGTGGTGCACCTCAACCCTATCTATTGTGGACCGATAACAGTCCTTATAGAATAGCAGACTGTACCTCACTCAACCCTATGTACTGTAGAACCCTAGACCAAGTTACCAGTCCTTATAATAACTTTTGTGGACCAAGCAGGTTGTGTGTTAGTGATTAGCAGACTGTACGTCATTCCCTATACCAATGAAGGACTGCTGCAGTATAGGGCAGCGGTCAGCAGTGGTGCACCTCAACCCTATGTATTGTGGACCGATAGCGGTCCTTACAGAACAGCAGACTGTACCGCACTCAACCCTATGTACTGTAGCACCCTAGACCAAGTTACCAGTCCTTATAAGAACTTTTGTGGACCAAGCAGGTTGTGTGTTTGTGATTAGCAGACTGTACGTCAGTCCCTATACCAATGAAGGACTGCTGCAGTATAGGGCAGCGGTCAGCAGTGGTCCACCTCAACCCTATGTATTGTGGACCGATAGCGGTCCTTACAGAACAGCAGACTGTAACGCACTCAACCCTATGTACTGTAGCACCCTAGACCAAGTTACCAGTCCTTATAAGAACTTTTGTGGACCAAGCAGGTTGTGTGTTTGTGATTAGCAGACTGTACGTCAGTCCCTATACCAATGAAGGACTGCTGCAGTATAGGGCAGCGGTCAGCAGTGGTCCACCTCAACCCTATGTATTGTGGACCGATAGCGGTCCTTACAGAACAGCAGACTGTAACGCACTCAACCCTATGTACTGTAGCACCCTAGACCAAGTTACCAGTCCTTATAAGAACTTTTGTGGACCAATCAGGTTGTGTGTTTGTGATTAGCAGACTGTACGTCAGTCCCTATACCAATGAAGGACTGCTGCAGTATAGGGCAGCGGTCAGCAGTGGTGCACCTCAACCCTATCTATTGTGGACCGATAACAGCTCTTATAGAATAGCAGACTGTACCTCACTCAACCCTATGTACTGTAGAACCCTAGACCAAGTTACCAGTCCTTATAAGAACTTTTGTGGACCAAGCAGGTTGTGTGTTAGTGATTAGCAAACTGTACGTCAGTCCCTATACCAATGAAGCACTCCTGCAGTACAGGGCAGCGGTCAGCAGTGGTGCACCTCAACCCTATGTATTGTGGACCGATAACAGTCCTTATAGAATAGCAGACTGTACCTCAATCAACCCTATGTACTGTAGAACCCTAGACCAAGTTACCAGTCCTTATAAGAACTTTTGTGGACCAAGCAGGTTGTGTGTTAGGGATTAGCAGACTGTACGTCAGTCCCTATACCAATGAAGGACTGCTGCAGTATAGGGCAGCGGTCAGCAGTGGTGCTCCTCAACCCTATCTATTGTGGACCGATAACAGTCCTTATAGAATAGCAGACTGTACCTCACTCAACCCTATGTACTGTAGAACCCTAGACCAAGTTACCAGTCCTTATAAGAACTTTTGTGGACCAAGCAGGTTGTGTGTTAGTGATTAGCAGACTGTACGTCAGTCCCTATACCAATGAAGGACTGCTGCAGTATATGGCAGCGGTCAGCAGTGGTGCACCTCAACCCTATCTATTGTGGACCGATAGCGGTCCTTACAGAACAGCAGACTGTACCGCACTCAACCCTATGTACTGTAGCACCCTAGACCAAGTTACCAGTCCTTATAAGAACTTTTGTGGACCAAGCAGGTTGTGTGTTAGTGATTAGCAGACTGTACGTCAGTCCCTATACCAATGAAGGACTGCTGTAGTATAGGGCAGCGGTCAGCAGTGGTGCACCTCAACCCTATCTATTGTGGACCGATAGCGGTCCTTACAGAACAGCAGACTGTACCGCACTCAACCCTATGTACTGTAGCACCCTACACAGACCAAGTTACCAGTCCTGATAAAGAGCTTTGTGGAACAAGTGAGTTGTGAATGATTAGCAGACTGCAGCAGAAGGGCAGCAGTCAAGTATAATATTCTTTCTATATTTGGAAGAAAGAATATTATACGTGTACAAGCCTATTACCGTACCACTGATACCAGTCCTGAAAAGAACCTTTGTGGAACTAATAGTAACAGCAACTCTTTAAACTGACCCTCACTGCCTGACACACTGCTTCCTTCCTGTCCCTATACAAAGTGGCAGAAAAGAGGAGACTGGAACGATTAGTGGTTACTGGAATAGCTCTTTTGTGGACCTGATAGTAACAGCTAATGATGATGATGATGATGATGACTAATCTGGCTGTCCCTAAAATAGCAGCAGACACAGCGCTCTGTCCCTTTATCTAAACTGACAAAAGACACTCAGGCTGCTGCAACAATCAGTAGCACAGCAAACCTATATACACCTAACACCTACAGTATACCAGTCCTGAAAATAACTTTTGTGTACCAAATAGCTAGCGATTTATCTCTCCCTACTCCACACAGCAACCTTTCCCTATAGTGACAGAAGAAAGAATGTAAAATGGCCACCGGATCGGGTGTATTTATAGGTTAGGGGGAATGTCCAAGTGACCTTGTGCTGTAATGTCTCAATTGGCTGTCCTGTACCCCATGATGGATGTGTCATCAGGTCAAAGTTCCTTTACACAGTAAAAACACGAAAGTCCGCCGGGCGAACGACGCCAATAGTCCGCCGAACTGGCGGACCGCGAACAGCCGAAATTCGCCGCGAAACGACCGCCGGGCGAACTGTTCGGCCATCACTACATCTGAGTACCCGAGTACCTGTCCCAGCCCGTCTGAGTACCCGAGTACCTGTCCCAGCCCATCTGAGTACCCGAGTACCTGTTCCAGCCCATTTGAGTACCCGAGTACCTGTCCCAGCCCATCTGAGTACCCGAGTACCTGTCCCAGCCCATCTGAGTACCCGAGTACCTGTTCCAGCCCATCTGAGTACCCGAGTACCTGTCCCAGCCCATTTGAGTACCCGAGTACCTGTCCCAGCCCATCTGAGCCTATCTGGGTTCACACAGGAGTGGTGCTGGAAACCACATGTGATTCAGACAGGAATCACACCACATTCCTGTTCAAATCACATGTGGTTCTTTACAGTGCAATTTGAGCCCACTCATTTTGTATGGGCTGAAACTGTACCGCAAAGGTATTGGCAACTAGTAGCAACCAGTACTTGAGCTATTGTTGGTACAAAACAGGTATTGGTGCAAACCTAGTGTGTAAACAGCTTTAGACAATGTGTCAGGGTGTTTAATGAACACAAAGACAAAGCTCCTGGGCAAAGGTGAGAATAAAGACAACAAAGAAAACATTTGTCAAGAACACTATACTGTAGGTATAGCATACACTATACAATCTATAATTTAACCACTTCAGCCCCGGACCATTTTGCTATCAGCGACTTTTATTGTGACTGCGACATTATGGCAGACACATCAGACATTTTTGACACATTTTTGGGACCATTGTCATTTATACAGCAATCAGTGCTATACAAATGCAGTGATTCCTGTGTAAATGACACTGGCAGTGAAGGGGTTAACCAGGGGGGTGGCAGTGTAGGGGTTAAGTGTTCCTAGGGGTGTGTTACTAACTGTTGGGGGCTGGGCTTTCTTTTAGTGAACACTGATCTCTACTCCAATCACTTGGAGCAGAGATCAGCTTCACTTGTTGCTAGGCAGAACTGGGAGATGCTGTTTACAATGGCATCTCCTTGTTCAGCCATCCCGTGAGACGATCGCAGGTATGCCCGCGGCGATCGAGTCCGCAGAACCCACGACCGGACTCACGGGGGTCCCGACCGCCACTGGCGGCGCGCTCACAATGGCAGGGCGGCAAATTTAAAGGGACGTACAGGTACGCCCATTTGCCTGCCCGTGCCATTCTGCCGACGTACAGCGGCGTGTGCCGGTCGGGAAGTGGTTAAGTAGTATCCAATCAAGCAGGCCTTTCTACTACATAGTTGGTGGTAGATCCAAAAGATATTGTACAATCAGATTGTATAATGTATGGTAAGCTGGAGGCTGGCCATAGATGGATCGTTTTTATTTTATTTTTTATCAGTCAGCGTCTGATCGAATAAAATTGAATGGATGCCCCTAATCCACACAACTTAGACCCCTTTCACACTGGGGCGTTTTTCAGGCGTTTTTCAGGCGCTTTAGCGTTAAAAAAAGCGCCTGTAAAGCGTTTGAAAGAAGCCTCATCTGCAATCCCAATGTGAAAGCCTGAGTGCTTTCACACTGAGATCCCTTTCACACTGGGGCGTTTTTCAGGCACTTTAGCTTTAAAGAAAGCGCCTGTAAGAAGCCGCAACTGCAATCCCAATGTAAAAGCCCAAGTGCTTTCACACTGAGGCGCTGCGTGGCAGGGCGTCAAAAAAGTCCTGCAAGCAGCTTCTTTGCGGCTCTTTTGGAGCAGTGAATACGCCGCTCCTAAAGCGCCCCTTCCCATTGAAATCAATGGGAAGCGCATGAAAAGCGCCTGAAAAGTGCTTTTGGCAGCAGCGCTTTGTGGGTGCTTTTAACCCTTTATTTGGCCACTAGCAGGGGTTAAAAGCGCCCCAATAACGCTTGAAAAACGCTGGTAAAGCGCTGCTAGTTTAAGCAGCGCTTACGAGCGTTTTCCGGGTGCTGACATTGTGAAAAGGGCTCTTAAAGCACTTGGGCTTCGTTCAATAAGGTGACCAGATTTTTTAAATGAAATCCGGGGACATATATATATATTTTTTTACTAGTAATGGCACCAATTAGTGACTCATAGCGGGACTGCGATATTGTGGTGGACAAATCGTACACTAATGCCGAGTACACACGACCGGTTTTCCAGCCGGAATAAACTCCAAAGGTTTTTCAGACAGAGTTCCGATGGAGTTCCGCTGAAACTGTCTTGCCTACACACGATGACACCAAAGTCTGACCGTCTAGAATGCGGTGACGTACAACACGTATGACGGGACTAGAAAAAGGAAGTTCAATAGCCAGTAGTCAATAGCTGCCGTCTCGTACTTGCTTCAGAGCATGTGTAGTTTTTGGTGTATGAGAACAGCATACAGACGAGCGGTTTTTCCATTAGGAATTGGTTCAGTTAGAAATATTTAAAACATGCTCTATTTCTAGGTCCGTCAGAATTTTCGAAAAAAAAAAAGTCAGATGAGGTCCACACACATTCGGAATATCCGATGAAAAGATTCCGTCTGACTTTTTCTGTCGGACATACCGCTTGTGTGTACGCGGCATTAGTGACACTTTTTACATGAACCAGTGACATTAATACAGTGATCAGTGCTAAAAATATGTACTGTCACTGTACTAATGAAACTGGCTGGGAAGGGGATAACTTATAGGACAATTAATGGGTTAAATGTGTGCCTAACAAGTGTTATCTCACTGTGGGGGAGGTGCTTTTACTAAGGGAAGACATAGATCCCTATACTTGCTTTGCAGGAACACAGGATCAATGTCTTCCACACTGACAGAATGGGGAACTGCCTTGTTTATATAAGCAGACCACTAGGCGAGTCCGCTGGATCCGCTGATTGGCTCTGACACCCAGAAATGCAGGATCACGTATATAAGTGATCCTGCGCAGTGCGACCACCCTGTAGCAGTAAATCTGCTATCAGGCGATCGGAAACTGGTTAAGATCATCAGCATTATGATAACTCACAGGCAGCGGGCACTATATCATGGCTCTGGCTGGCTCTGTCACAGTGTGTCACATACCATGGCTGCTGGGTGCTGATTTTGTTAACTTCTGACCAATAAGTGCCCCCCGCTGCCTGTGAGTTCTGATACCATTCATTATGCCAGAGAGACAGACACAGTGCAATGTAGTCTATTCACAGAAACCCCCAAAGCTCACCTGTGTTGAAGGCACTGGCAGTCGCACCATCAGATCCTCTTCCCCTCCATTCCTGCTGCTGGACATCATCAGCTGAGCTCAGCTGCCTCTCTCTGCCCGTCGCCGCCACTGCCACCTGCCTAACAGCCTCTCAGGCAGGGCCGTCTATAATATTGATTGGACCCTGAGCAAAAATCCCCCCCCCCCCCCATGCAATTTTGCTCTCCACCTTCTCTGAGACATACAATAAATAGCAGCTAGACTTAAAATCAGTTTACTATATCAGATCAGGCAGTGATTTCGATTGGTTGCCAGAGGTTACAGCATATCATTGCCGCTTAATGATTGGTTGCTAGAGGTTTACAGCACACATTAAGACTCACTGATTAGTTGCTAGAGGTTACAGCACATGATTTCTGCTTGTTGATTGGCTGCTAGACATTACTATACAGTAATACTAATCACTGGTTGCTATAGCAACAGCACATCTTCTCCTCACTGCAGGGGGGCATGATATACATATGAATGCCACCTTTATTTACATATCAGTGCCGCTGGCCTCAGCTATTTACATATGCATGTCGCTGCTATTTACATATGAATGACGGTTATTTACATGTAAATACAGGGTCTGCGGGTGAGTCGTCTGTACACAACAATAGGGCAGAGCTGGGCAGCATTAGTAGCAGCACTTCACACTGAGATATTAGGACACAGGAAGGGACTAAAACTTCAAGGGACGAGGGAATTTAAACCAGGATAGTTGGCAAGTATGAGGCAGCGGCTTTGGGCCCCACAACAATGACAGGGCCCCCGGGCAGCTGTCCCTTTTGCCCTGCCTTAAAGACGGCCCTGCTCTCAGGTCTCACTCTCCGGGCCCGTCTAATACTGGGTGGGGAGAGGAGGAAAATGACTCTGCTGGGGAAGGCAAGGAGATAATCAGGCAAGCGGCTCGCCGGGATTTGGCAGAAGAACGTGTATGGGCTTGTGCCGGAAACTGAAGAAATAGTCCATCTACTCTGATCAGCAAACTAAATTATTAATGTATCTTAAATAGAAAACTATCTTTAAATTTTTTTTTTACTCCAAAAGCATTTTATTAAAATAAATTTCATAAAAATGAAAAAAAATCTGATTAATATAAAAAAACGTTTTTAAATGAAAAAAAAATCTGATTTACATTAAAAAAAACTGATTTAAATAAAAAAAAACTGATTAATATAAAAAAAGTGATTTAAATAAAAAAAAAATCTGATTTACATTAAAAAAACAGATTTAAATTAAAAAAAAATCTGATTAAAAGAAAAAAAAACAATTTTTATCCACCCTATTTGCATTTAATAAACGATTGTGCAAATATTGTTCATCAAAAAAAAAAAAAAAAAATCAACAGCTTCCATTTTATTCCCATGGGCCTCTGCTTTCAGAAAATATATCATATATGGGAAATGAAAAGTCATTTCTACCAAAAAATAAAATGCAGATGTCAATTTAACTCCAGGCAGCAAAGGGTTAAATGTTTTTCCTGCTGTGCCCAGCTCTGATTGGCTGTTGGAATTCTGCTGACGTCAGAGAGTGTGTGTGCGGGCTATATAAGCAAGGTCGGGCCTGCCCGTTAGTCAGTTCTGAGATACAGAGCTTAGGAGAAGGAGGTGTTTGCTTGTACTGGAGATAGTGTGATATACTATTGTACATTACAAGGCGATTTTTAGAGGAAATTCAGCGAATTTTGTAGATTTACTACATTTCAGTACGTATCTATGTCATTCTCTATAAATACATTTACTTGTAAAATAATAAATTTTCTTTTTAGTTCCCCAAATCATCCCCCGAGTGTCCAATTGGCCAAGATAATACACCTTGCCTTTACTCTGCTCCGCCCTTCGCTCGTAATTGCTCCGCCCTTCGCTCGTAACTGCTCCGCCCTTCTCCCCGCCCGTCGCTCGTAACTGCTCCGCCCATCTACCCGCCCTTCGCTCGTAATTGCTCCGCCCATCTACCCGCCCTTCGCTCTTAACTGCTCCGCCTTTCGCTCGGCCCCAGTGCTCGTAACAACGCCCGGCTCCTCCCCCCATCCGCCTCCCTATTAGAGCGCTGGCGTGGGCTGTCGGGGTAACAGATCGGCGCCAAATCCGTTTCCCCAGCTGACCCGATGCTAACGCGCTTGCGCGTACGTGACTCTGGTCACGTACTGCGGCGCGTGACGTCACAGACGTAAAAAGTCGCCATTTTCTTCTATAGAGTGCCGTTATTTTCTAGGAAAAATTTAAAATTCTTTAATTCTTTTTACATTTCCTATAAAGGCGTGTAATGAAAAAAAAAAAAAAATAGTTTTGCTTTTCAAACACAATATTAAAATGTCAATTAAAAAAAAAAAAAATTTTAATCCCTTACCGCCCAAACCAATTCTCACATACGTGTCAAAATCAACATTTGTTTTGCTCATAAAATGATTTAGAACCCCCCCCCCCCCCCCCCCATTAGTTAGTTACTGTTATACCAGGTATTATTGTTATACCAGGTATATTGTTCTGAAATCAGAGACCCTAAAGAATATAATGGTGCCTGTCACAATTTTGTTATGGTTTTTTGGTGTCACGCAATATTTGCGCAGCGGTTAAGCAAACGTTAATTTTCAGGAAAAATCAGAGACCCTAAAAGTTTTTTTTTAAAATTCTGCATCATATTTGTGCAGCCGTTTATCAAATGTTAATTTTAGGAAAAATGTGAGACTCTGAAGAATATAATGGTGGCTGTTGCAATTTCTTAAAAATTTTGCATCCTATTTGCGCAGCCGTTTATCAAACGTTAATTTTCAGGAAAAATCAGAGACCCTCAAAGATATAATTCCTGCAATTTTTTTTTTTTTAGTTTTTCGTTTTTTTTAATTAATATATATATATATATATATTAATAAAATAATATATATATTGTTAAAATGTGTATATATATATATATATATATATATATATATATATATATACACATTTTAACAATTTTTCAGCTTTCACATCCATTAGTAAAACTATAAAAATCCTCACAGTGAAAAAACACTTATGTACTTTGTGTAGAGTTTATCTGGATTGTTAGAGGGATTTCAGCAGAATGTTAATCTTACATTTTTCTCTTATTTCATCAACAGGAAAAGACTAAAAACAACTTTAAAGATGTTCCGAAAGGTGTTCGAGAGAGTTGTTAGAGCAGCATACCAATTTCTGATCGCACCGTAAGTTAGAATTTCATTTTGGGTAAGATAGAAAATGTTAGGGGCTGTTTTATAACGATGAACAGATATTCACAATTTGCATTTTGCAGCCCATTCATAAAATGCAGACCCCGATGCGAATCCTGCGATGCCCCATGGAGTTCTCTCTGCTTAAAGAGGAGTCCCCCCCCCCCCCAGCAAAAAATTAAGTCAGCAGCTACCCAGCACAATCCTGGGACGGATGATCTGTCTATAAAAGTGCCCGGACAAGGGGGGGGGGCTGTATATGACGGCACGCGGCGAGTAACACACAGCTATTGAAATGAAAGCTGTTATGTTCCCCACGCTCTGATCAACCAGGTGGTGGCGGCTCTCCTCTCCCTTCCCCTACGACCATCCCGACAAACCCAGGCTTGTCGGCGGTGCTTACCCACCCCCCCTCCGCAGCCCACACTCGCCAGCCCTCAAAATCCACTCGCAAAATGCGAGCAGGTGAGTGGATTTTTTGAGGGCTGCACTAAAGTACACAAAATAATGAGTGGACATTATTAGTCCGCCCATTAGTAACCAACAATATGTCCAAAAAGCTAACTCATCATGTACCGTAGTGTATACCAGTGGCGGCTGGTGCTAAATATTTCGGGGGGGCGCCCTGATCCCACCCTTTTTTTTTAAGGGGGCTCATGTGCTTAAACAAAAAAAAAGAAAAACGCACATTGGAATCCATCCATTCCTGCATACAGATTAGAGGCCATGCGAATGGACTAGGGGGGCTGCCCCATATGGAGGGGCTGCCACTGGTGTATACACTACCGGTGTTCCGTGAAAGCAGCCAACTCGAAATCTCCAATTATTGCTGCTGGAGAGTAACCAGAAGTGACATGGTGGTAGACTTTGGCGAGTTGGATGTTTCGGCAGAACACCGGCAGCGCGGGAAGGAGGAGGGGGCCGAACTTCTGAGTGATCGCACCAGAATTAGGGATAGGTACCTGTTCAAAACAGTTACCCATCCCCCCTCCCCACGAAAGGTGCCAAATGTGGCACCGGAAGGGGGAAGAGGAGTAAGATAAGTGGAGCGTCTACTTTCGTGTGGAACTCTGCTTTAAAGCGGGAGTTCCGCCGTTTTTTTTTTTTTAAGCCAGCAGCTACAAATACTGCAGCTGCTGACTTTTAAAATAAGGACACTTACTCGCCCAGCGCGCCCGCGATGTCGGCACCCGAAGCTGATCTCTTGATCTTCTCTCGGGTGCTGCCGTCGCCATCTTAGGTTTGGGAATCAGGAAGTGGAGCCTTGCGGCTTCATTTCCCAGTTCCCTACTGCGCATGCTTGAGTCACGCTGCGAAATAAGTATGGTCCCCGCTGTCTCTGGGATACGTGTGTTTCCCAGCAGACAGCCGGGGACCTGCGGAAAGGGGCGTAGATTCTGCGGAAAGGGGCGTATATTAAGCAGATATCTATGCCGGAAGTGGGTGCATATACCTGTACTGTACAGGTACCTGCACCCCCCTGAAAGGTGCCAATTGTGGCGCCGGAGGGGGGAAGGGTTCCAATGAGCGGAAGCTCCACTTTAGGGTGGAGCTCCTCTTTAATGAAGTAGGGAAAGCTCCATGATTGGAAAAGAGACTGTCATGTTACTTTGATTGGTCACACGGTCAGGCTCCCCTTCTAAATTTTCTTTATACTCATTCATGCAGAAGAGTAGCATCCCCGACCCCCATAAAACCTCTGTACCTACGTTCCCTCGTAGCTCCTTGACCACTGGGGCTGAGGTTTTCGGCTTTGACAATGACCTGGGAGCGCTGAAGTCACATCCTCAGTCATGTGACAGTGCCTAGGCCAAATGATTGGCTGCTCGGCCTGGGTACTGGGTCTGGGTACTATCACAGGTGGCATACTCCTCCATGTTAGGAAGTGGCAGGTACTCTTGACAGTAGGGATCTATGAGGGAACCCAGATAAGGCAAGTATACCAGGTCGGGACGCCCTTTCAGAGACACTGTCACTCTTCTCTTAATGCGCAAATTCATTGCCGTATATTATTAAATGTGCACCTAGCTGGCCCAGCCCAGTAGCCCAGGCTCAGAAAGGGCTCATACACATGGATGTTTAGTGCCTCATAGGTCACCGGGTATAAAGTTCCTGGAGCTTTCCTGTGCCTGGGGAGCCACAGGTGGTGTGTACAGCCGGACATACAAGTGAACGGCCGTATCACACCACCTGTGACTCCCCAGGCACAGGAAAGCTCCAGGAATTTTATACCCGGGGACCTATGAGGCACTAAACATCCATGTGTATGAGGCCTTTCTGAGCCCGGCCATATTGGTGCATGAGAATACCCCTGTGCATGTGCTAAATTGTCTTTGCTTCTAATGACAAAAATAATAATTTTTTTTTTTATTTCTCTTTCAACAGCGAGGTAAAACCGGAAAAAATTGATCGGCATGGCCATATTATTCGTAACACCCTGTATGAACAACTAAGGGATGATAATCTAAGGAGAGTGAATGACTGGTGGTAAGTACACATTCTTCCTTGTATACAAGTCTTATGCCCCGTACACATGGGTCGGACTTTTCGTCGGAAAATGTGTGATCGGAGCTTGTTGTCAGAAATTCCGACTGTGTGTAGGCTCCATCGGAATGTCCGACACACACAGTGTGAGGGCTGGATCTAAGATTTTCCGACAACAAAAATCCGTTTGCATAATTCCGATCGTGTGTAGACAATTCCGATGCACAAAGTGCCAAAGTGCATGGTCAGAATCAAAGAGAAGAGCAGCTATTGAACTTCATTTTTCTTGGCTGGTTGTACGTGTTGTACGTTCTTAACGTTTGGAGTTTCCGACCAACTTTGTGCGACCGTGTGTATGCAAGACAAGTTTGAGCCAACATCCGTCGGAAAAAATCAGATGGATTTTGTTGTTGGAATGTCCGATCGTGTGTACAGGGCATTATATTGTATGGAAACAGAACCCAGATCTTACTTCTGTTCTCTTTGTCAACAGGAGTATTTACACGCCAGAAACAAGAAAAAAAAAGGAGGAGGAAGAAGAGATAATAGTTGAACGACATGAAGTGGAGGAAAGTACAGAAGAGGAAATTATGGCCATGATGGAGGCAGAAAAGGAAAGGAGAGCCCAGGAGAGGCAGTAAGTAGACTTTCTTTCTTGTAAGCAAGCCTTATATTTTATGTAAAATGTATGTGAAAGAGTTAGAACCCCTGCAAGTTTTTATTGCGGTCTGTGTCCCCTCTGGGTCCTGGAGACCTCCGTCTGTAGTACAGAAAGTGATGGGAAATCCAATATTTTTGAGCTATCCCAGGATCAGAAGGTGAAGGGAAATCTTTCAATGGGAAAATCCTGTTCTGGTGACACCTGTCTAAGGTGGCAGCATGATGGGAAGCCCAGGAGCTGATCGTAGAAGCACTTGGCTGTCCGCTAAAGCTGCTAAGACCGCAGGCACCCCTGAAATCAGCGGTTGTTTTACAATGGCGCTGGGGCAGCTCTGGGACAAACAGTTGCTATGTTGGCAACAATGGGGGACTCAAGAAGAAAAAAATCAATTTGTATGGAACTTTAAAGGGATGATATAATGGGTTAAATATTTACCTTATATTTAAACCCTTTACAACCACTTTAAACTACAGTCAAGCCTATAATTAGGCTTGCCTGTAGCTCCACTGGATATCTCCTAAACCTGCATGGTTTAGGAGATGTCCCTGTATTTGCATGTGTCGACGTCATTGGCACATGTGCACTTAGAGGGCTTTCACACTGACCCGCCCCGGGCGTCAGCAGTAAAGCGGCGCTATTTTTAGCGCCGATTTACCGTAGTTTTAGCGGAGCAAAGGGGTTAAACCCGCTCACAAAACGCCGCCGGAGCAGCGTTTTGCCGGCGATATCGCAGTGGTGCCCCACTGATTTCAATGGGGAGCAGCGGTGGAGGAGCGGTGAGTTCACCACTCCTTCACCGCTCCAAAGAAGCCGCTGGCAGGACTTTTTCTGGCGCACCTCTCCAGAGGGCTTTCCCACTGGAGTGAATGGAGCCATTTTTTTCAGGCACTATACAGGCGATATTTTTAGCGATGTAGCACCTGAAAAACGCTGGCATTGTGAAAGGGGTCTTAAGCCAACTGAAGCAATGCGCCATTGCTTCAGTTGTACTATGCCGTTTCCGGCGGCTCCGGCGCGCATGCGCAGGAGTGACGTCATTGCTGCTCTGGCCATGATACCGGAAGTAACCTCTGGGAGAGATGTCGCTGGCCAGCGACAGACGAGGATGGCTGCGGGGGCTTCGTTCTCGGGTAACGCTATGCTATGCCTTTGTCTTGCAGGGTTGTTTTTTTTTGTTACCCGGGTTTACACCCACTTTAACCCTGTTTCAATTCTTTATTTGAAATGCAAAATAAAGCAGGGCATATATTAACTAATTTTGGGGTTGAAGGAAAGAAAACTGGTTCTCCTCCATCAACACATTCAGTGTATCAAGCCGTCAGAATACAATTATCGCTGCTTGCAGCTACAGCCAGTGATCACATAAAAAAAAAAAAACAATTAGACAGGCTGGTTGTACTCGATTGATGGACTGACTTCAATACAACCAGCCTGCCTATACATTGATCAAAATTCAACCAGTTCCTGCTATTCAGTCAATTTTCGATCCGTCTTTGGTCGGCTTTATTTGTAAAAAATAAATAAAAATTTAGTTAAAATACATAAAAAAAAATAAACCCATAACCATTATATTTCCCTTTAAATATATATTGTATTTTTACGTGATGCTTTTTGCAATCCCGATCTTACTTATCTCTCTTTGTTTTGTCAACAGGTTGATCACCAAAATACAAAATCGATTCAAGAGGCAGATGGCAATGTACAGAACTGGCATGCCACGTTTCTTACCAACAATGGACACGTAAGTAATAAAATCACTTAAGATGGGACTGTGGGGGAGGGGCTAAGTCATTGGGGCCGCTTTTTAAATAGGAATAGATATCCGTGTTTAACAGCCCATTCGTAAAATGTTGGCCGCTGTGTAGAGCCTGCAATGCCACTTGTGCTCTCTCAGCAGGGAGAGCTTCATGGCTGGAATAGAAGAGTCATGTGACTTTAATAGGTCATACGTATAGGTTTCCCTGCACTCTTTCCCAGCTTCTTGCTCCTCCACAGCTGGCACTATACTAGGCTGTTGATGACCTTGGGAGCAGTGATGACACTTTCCCAGTTATGTGGCAGTGATTAGGTCAAGGGATTGGCTACTAGACCAAAGTATAATCCCAAGAGAGCAGGTGACATGGTCCTCTATATCCATTAGTGATGGGTATTCTTGCCAGCTCTTGAGCCAGGCAGTGGTTGAGAAAAGAAAATTGGTGTTAAATGCATTGGCGGATATTAATATAAGGGCAACTCGATTACCCAGCCCAGCGGCCCAGGCTTAGAAATTGTTTTTTTATTGCTTCCAATCACAAAAATGTGAAACTGATCTTTTTTATTTTTTTCTCTTACAGCATTCCAGAGTATAAAGTGGCGGAGTTTTCGCCATATGGGGTATTCGGGAGCCACAAGTTGCTTATTGTGAACAGCAAGACCACCTTAAACTTCCGCGAGGTAAGTGTCCTTTATACTTCTTACTTAGTTTCACAGCTTATACAGCTGAAAAGAGCACACGTCTGTCTGGTTCAATCTTGAAAAACAGTAGATGTTTTGTTCCTTAGGAGTGTGGGGGGGGGGGGGGGGGGAATTGGGGTACTTTGTAATAAAGGGAGTCCGATTCCTTACTGACCACAAGTAGGCAGGTGCAGATTTTTTTCTGGCTCAAACTATTTACATTTCAGCTCAGCCAAGTAAGGGGGAAAATTGTATTATTTATTTTTTTGGCTAGTGTTGGTAAGGGATTAGATCCTTGGACAAGTTTTTACTGCAGTCCGTGTCTTTACTGGGGAGATTCATGCCTTTTTTAGTACTGATGACTACTGTCACTGAAGAAATCCCAAATTTAAGCCAAACTCTAGACTGCTTTTAAATGTAGTTATGCAATGACCCCCCCCCCCCCCCCCCCCCCCCACACACACACACACACACACACACACACACACACACACACACACACACACACACACACTGTGATGTAGACATGGCACGACCAGTTTGATTTTGGAATCTAACCGAAGATGCAAAGGCCGGTCAGGTGTCACGTCTGTAGATCCAATGGCCCTTTAATACCTATAGTGAAATTGATTCATCATGTATGATGCAGGTCGTGAAATATTCTAATACACCTTCCCAATATAGCCCGATTCTCAGAGGAAACCCTTTTTTTGGGGGGGGTTGGTCATTCACTTCCCAGGGCTGCTGGTCCTGTCCACACAATCGGAGCTTTTTTATAGTGTGATCACAGGCGTGAACGCTTAGCCAGGCATGGGCTTGAATAAACTTTCATGCTTATGTGATTAGATGGGGAAGAAGGGGTAGGTGTTCCGCAGAGCTGGCATCAAACTATAAATTGCCTCAGATTGATGAATTAGTATTATGAACCTGACAATAGACCACACGGGGTGACCTGATGACATTGTCAGATAGTGGAGGAATAACGGGAGGCATCCACTCACTACATCACCTACTCAATGAACAGGAAGTGAGGGGAACCTCCCCATACAGGACACTGACAACACAAACCTAAAACATCTATCCTTTTTCCCATTCTATTGGCATGTAAAGGAAAAAGCTTTTCATTTTGTTCTACTTTAAACCTGGACTTCAACTTACTGTCTTTTTGTTTTATTTATCTATTTTTATTGTGTAGTTGAGAGAAAAGAACAGGAAGTGGAGGCAGCAGAATAAGGAGGAATTTATAAATAAGAAGAGGATGAAGATTGTGGATCAACGGAGGACAACGAGGGAGTCTGCAATTTATCTCCGCGAAATAATGGCGGAATATAAAAAGATACAGGAGGAGAAAGCGGAAATGCTAAGGAAGAAAGAAGAGAGGGAGGACCAAATTATATGGATTAACAAGAGACTGAAAAAGCAGATGAAGAAAGACTATCAGGCCATTATAGATGGGACATTGACATGTCAGCAAGAAAGCAAATTGAAACGCGGCTACCACCGTCTGGAAGCAGACTATATAGCATATAAAGAGCAGGAAAGAGAGAAGATGTTGAGGAAACAGGAGAAGAAAAAGAAAAAGAAAAAGAAGAAAGAGCTGAAGAAACAGAAGAAAGAGCAGAAGAAAGAGCAGAAGAAAAAAGCAAAGGAGAAAACGTACGAAGAAACGTATGTATAAAAAAAAAAAAAACTCACTTTGGTCAAGATAGGATCTTGGGGAATGTGCTAAGTTGTTGGGGCCACTTTATAAATAAGACCAGATATCCACATTGAACAGCCCATTCTTAAAATGTTTGCCACTGCATGGAGTATGCGATGCACCGCAAAGTTCTCTCTACAACAGCGAGAGCTCCATGATTAAAATAGACCTGGTCATGTGACTTCATTAGGCCATATAAATAGGCTTCCCTGCCAATTTAAAAAAAAAAAAATTTTTATTCATTCTTGCCAGCCCATAAGCCGGGCAGTGATTGATAAAATAAAATTGGTGCTGAATGCATTGGTGGATATTAAAATAAGTGCACCTTGGTGGCCCAGCAGCCCAAGTTTAGAAATAGTTTTTTCTTGTTCCTATTAACAAAAACTTGAACAAAAAATAATCTTTTTTTATTTTTTATTTCTTTTACAGCATTGTTGAGGACATCGTGGAAGTTCCTTTAGCCCGTGACAGTAGCACGCAGACAATGACCGGATTCAAAATGATATGGAGCAAAGTAAGTGACCTCTATACTTAGATAGATTTACATAGTCTCACAGTGTATGCCACTGAAAGAGACAAAGATAATAAATAAAAAAAAGTTGGAAAAGTTTTAGTCCTTTTCCCACTCTATTCAAATCGAACAGAAAAAAGATTTGGGTGGAGTTCCACTTTAAAGTCTGTACTTCAACTTACCTATTTATTTACTTTTTCTTTATAGTATCATTTGCGAAGGGAAGAAGAGGAAAGGAAAAAACAGGAACAGTTAGCATTCGAGAAGGAAGAAGAGGAAAGGCTTGCTGAGGAGAGGGAAGAAGAGGAATGGCTTGCTGAGCAGAGGGAAGAAGCTAGAAAGAGAAAAGAGGTAAGTACCCTTTATACTTCTTGCATGGTTTAAAAGTTTATGTTGCTGAATAGAACAGAACTGTCTGGTTCAATCTGTTGAAAAACAGATGTTTTGGTCCAGAAGACGGCAAAAAAAGTGAAGGTGGGGGGGGGGGGGGTGAATTTTGTCTCATAAAGAGAGACAGATTCCTTACTGACCACACAGTTGAAGCAATTCCTTGGGTGAAACTATTTCCCTTTCAGATTAATCATCCAAGTAATGACCAACACAATTTTTTTTTTTTTTTTTGGATAGAGTGAGCAAGGGTTATATCCTTTTGACAAGTTTTTCCTCACAGTCTGTGTCCCCACTGGGGTACCCCCTTTTTAGTCCCGGTGACCACTGTCTTAGAAAAAACAGAAGAAATCCCAAATCTTTACATTTTCATAATAGCGAGGGGTGAGGGATAAAGCCAAACTTTGGACCTCTTTTAAATGTACCTATGCAATGATCCCAAACAATGCTTAGTGATGTAGATATGACCGTTCAGATTTAGGAATCTGACCAAGGATACAAATGTCAGAAGCTGGTCAGGTCACGTCTGCAGATCCGGTGGCCCTATAGCTATAGTGAAATTGATTTGTCATCAGTTTGATGCAGGTCATGAAATATTCTGATACACCTTCCCCAAATAGCATGATTCTCAGAGAAAACCTTGTTTATTGGGTTGGTCATTCTTTTCCAAGAGATGCTGGTCCTGTCCGCACAATCAGAGCTCCTTTATAGTGTAACCACAGGCATGAACGCTTAGCCAGGCATGGGCTTGGATAAACTTTCCTGCTCTTGTTATTAAATGTGGAAGAAGGGGTAGGAGTTCCGCAGAGTTGGTATCAAACCATAAACTGCCTCAGATTGATGAATTAGTATTATGAACCTGACAATAGACTACACGGGGTGACCTGATGACATTGACAGATAGTGGAGGAATAACGGGAGGCATCCACTCACTACATCACCTACTCAATGAATAGGAAGTGAGGGGGAATCTCCCCATACAGGACACTGACAACACAAACCTAAAACATCTAACCTTTTCCCCATTCTATTGACATGTAAAGAGCTTTTCATTTTGTTCTACTTTAAACCTGGACTTCAACTTACTGTCTTTTTGTTTTATTTATCTATTTTTTTGTGCAGATGAGAAAAAAGTTGATAAAGTATTATAAGGCGCAAAAGCTGGAATTGAAAATAGATAAGGAATGGTTGGAGCGGGCAGAAAGGAGGAGAAAGGTGAAAGCATACACTCTTATGGGCAAAATAATGGATGAATTTGAAAAGAAGCAGAAGGAGAAAGCGGAAAGACTAGAGAGGCAAAGAGAGCACGAGGAGAAAGTTAAGGCGATAAACAAGAAGCTGAAGAAGAAGCTGAAGAAAGAGTGGAAGGCCAAGGAGAAAGGGACATTGACATGGCTGCAAGCACAATTATTGAGGATCCACTACCGCCAGTTCGAAATGGAATATATAGCGAAGAAAAGAGAGGGAAAAGACAGAAGCTGTTGGCGAAAGAGCAGAAGAAAAACGCAAAGGAGCAAAAGGAAAAAGGGTATGTAAAATTAAAACTCAGTTTGGTCAAGATAGGATCTTGGGGAATGTGCTGTCGTTGGGGCCACTTTATAAATAAGATCAGATATCCACATTGAACAGCCCATTCATAAAATGTTTGCCACTGCAGGGAGTTAGCGATGCACTGCAAAGTTCTCTCTCCCTAAAGCAACAGAGAGAGCTCCATGATTAAAATAGACCTGGTCATGTGACTTTAATAGGCCATATGAATAGGCTTCCCTGTCAATTTTTATTTTTATTTTTTTACACTCTTCCAATGCGAATGTGGAGGTTATTCTTGCCGGGCCTATAAGCCAGGCAGTGATTAATAAAATAAAATTGATGCTGAATGCATTGGTGGATATTAAAATAAGTGCACCTTCGTGGCCCAGCCCCAGCAGCCCAAGCTTAGAAATATTTTTTCTTGCTCCTATTAACAAAAACTTGAGAAAAATAATCTTTTTTTTTTTATTTCTCTTACAGTATTGAGGAGGTCATCGTGGAAGTTCCTCGTTCTCGTGACATTAGCACACAGACAGTCACTGGAATCAAAAAGGAAAAGAGTGCCGCGGAGGGGGAAAAAGGGGAAAGTAGTGCCGCGGACAGGGAAGAAGGGGTAAGTATACAGGGAAAGGAGGAAGAGAAAAAAGAGGAGAAAAGTAAGACGATGACAAAAGAAGAGAAGGAAATGAAGAAGAATTGCAAGCGGTTCCTTGCCTTTTTTAATAAGCGAGCAGAAATGAAAAAGGAGAAAGAGGAAAAGGAAAGAAACAAGAAGCAAGACAAAGAAGAGATTAAAAAGAGAGAGGAGGAAAAGCAAAGACGGAGGGATGTAAAATATCTGATAAAGCGTACTGGCATACCAAAAAGGGAAGGAGCAAGGAACGAGCAGCAAAGAGACATGGTGGAACAAATTTTCTTTGTCGTAGACTTACAGCGTGAAATGGAAAAAGAGATGAGGAATAAGGAATAAGGAATACTAAGCACTGCACAAAAGGAGAAATCCAGGGGAAAGAAAAGAAAGGACCACTCAGATGATTCTTCACTGCAGTCTCATCAGTTCCCATCACTGCAGCCTCATCAGCGCACATCAGTGTAGCCTCATCAGTTCAGCTTTTCAGTGCCGAGTGGCAAAACTACCAGGGTCACAATGGTCATACTTGTGACCGGGCCCTGGCTTTTCACCACTGTCGGGGGGGCACCAGCAGGCTCTGAGCTGAGAGCATCTGCCTCATAAAGCCTAGAGCCTGCACTGACAGTTCTTCTTCCCTCGTACTGATGGGAGAGGAGAGAGACTACAGCTTGGGCTCTCGCCTCTCCCATCCATGCGAGGGAGTGTGGGGGGGGGACTGTCAGTGCAGGCTCTGGGCTGTATGAGAGACACCATAGCTCAGAGTTCTGCTGAGTTGGCACTGATAGGCAGCACTGATGGGCACCGATAGGCAGCATTGATGAGCACTTATAGCTGCCAATGATAGTGGCATTGATGAGCACCAATAGTCAGCACTGCTGTGCATCGGGGGCCCTGAAGGGTCTACTAATGCCTCTGTCACTGCCACCACATCAGTGTCCTTCAGTGCAGCCTCATAAGTGCCCATCACTACAACGTCATCAGCGCACATTAGTGCCCATCAGCGTCTCCTCATCAATGCAATCTCATCAATGCCCATGTCAATGCAATCTCATCAATGTCTCATCAGTGCCCATCACTACAAGGTCATCAGCGCACATCAGTGCCCATCAGCGTCTCCTCATCAATGCAATCTCATCAATGCCCATCAGGGCCACCGGGGCGGCACAGTGGTGTAGTGGTTAGCACTTTCACCTAGCAGTAAGAAGGGTCGCTGGTCCGAATCCCAACCACGACCCTACTTGCCTGGAGTTTGCATGTTCTCCCTGTGCCTGCGTGGGTTTCCTCCGGGTACTCCGGTTTCCTCCCACAATCCAAAGACATGCTGGTAGGTTAATTGGCTTCTGTCTAAAATTGTCCCTAGTATGTATGAATGTGAGTTAGAGACCTTAGATTGGAGTATATATGCCAAAGCAACTTCATCAGTGCCTATCAGTGCACATCAACGTTGCCTCGTCAATGCAACCTCATCAATGTCCATCTGGGCCACTGGGCGGCACAGTGGTGTAGTGGATAGCACTTTCACCTAGCAGTAAGAAGGGTCGCTGGTCCAAATCCCAACCACGACCCTACTTGCCTGGAGTTTGCATGTTCTCCCTGTGCCTGCGTGGGTTTCCTCCGGGTACTCCGGTTTCCTCCCACACTCCAAAGACATGCTGGTAGGTTAAGGGAGTCAGGCGGGGGGGGGGGGTGTTGGCTGATCAGTGCCCATCAGCGCTGCCTCATCAGTGGAACTTCATTGATGCCCATCACTGCAGCCTCATCAGTTCCCATCACTGCAGCCTCATTAGCGCACATCAATGCAGCTTTAAGGACCCTTTCAGATGGGCTTTCTGATCAGGTCCATCTGGATAAAAAGATGAGGAGATGGGGGATGGGGAGGGGGATGGGGAGGGGGAGGGTTGGGGGTAGGCGGGCGGGTGCCTGACGTCAGTTCTGGGCGTAGCTAGCGAGGCTGTTCCCGGGGCTTGACTCCCGACCCGTCACTCCGGTGACCGGAGACAAGAAGGGTGGTACTGGGGTGCTCCTATGATACATAAAAAGCATATATGCTGAAGCATGGGGGCAGGGGTGGGGGAGCGATTTGCTCCTAACATTAGGGGTTAATTGCCCCCATGCTTTGGCATATATTTTTTAAGCTAAGCAGCTGAATTTGATAATTTAGCTGCTGGGTTTCACACTTTCCATGGTGCACACAGAAGAGGGTGGGGGGGGGGGGGGCTAAAGCATGGGGGCAGCAGGGATGGAGGAGCGATTTGCTCCTAACTTTTGGGGTGCTTCGGCCTATATTATTTAGGCCATTCAGCCGCTGCACTGATTTATTTATCTTGTGGCAAAATATAAAATATTCCATGGATTCAACATACTCAAGAGAAGCAGCAGAATGTAGAGAAGGAGAAGCGTTATTCAATCACTTGGGACAAAAAAATAAAATATTCAATGTGCTCAACATGTCTCTCAGCATTTTCCTTGGGGTGTCTACTTTCAAAAATTGGGTCATTTGAGGGGGGGGGGGGGGGGGGGTGGGTGTGTACTGCCCTGCCATTTTAGCGCCTCAAGAAATGAGATAGGCAGTCATAAACTTAAAGCTGTGTAAATTCCAGAAAATGTACTCTAGTTTGTAGATGCTATAACTTTTGCGCAAACCAATAAATATACGCTTATTGACATTTTTTTTTACCAAAGACATGTGGCTGAATACATTTTGGCCTAAATGTATCACTAAAATTGAGTTTATTGGATTTTTCTTAGAACAAAAATTAGAAAAACCTTTTTCCGTTTATATCACAAAAAAAAAAAATCGCAGAGCCAATCACATACCATCAAATGAAAGCTCTGTTTGTGGGGAAAAAAAGGACGCAAATTTTGTTTGGGTATAACATTGCGGGACCGCGCAATTACCAGTTAAAGCGATGCAGTGCCAAATTGTAAAAAGTGCTCTGGTCAGGAAGGGGGTAAAACCTTCCAGGGCTGAAGTGGTTAATAGGATTAAAAATAAAATAAAAAATACTGATTCAGGCTGAGTGTTTTAGCCTGAAAATTAAAATTACCAGATTTTTCACTGATCACTGTACTGGTGTCATTTGTGTCTCTAATCAGCATTAGAGACAAGGCAGTTAGTAGTAGGCCCAGGTAGCCTCCTAAACCCCCCTAATAAAGGTTTAACCTTGATTGCCCCCCCCCCCCAGTTAACCCTTTCACCCCTTGTCACCAGTGTCACTGATATAGTGTATAGATCTATATTCTGATCGCCGTATTAGTGTCACAGGTTAGCCAGTTAGTTGGTTAGTGTCACCATCAGTCTTTTATAGCATCAGGGTACCCCCATATATTACCCAATAAAGGACACCAGTAATCACCGTATTAGTGTCACGGTTGATCCTGGTTAGTTCGTTGTTTTTTTTTTATAGCGTGAGGGTACTGTCAGGAACAGCTTAGCCCTTCCTTCTCTGAGCTGGCTGCTCAGCTGTCGAATTGCCTGTGTAGTGTCAAATACTGTCCTAGGGCGCGTGCAGAGCGGCGATCGGGGATGCGGCTTGTCACCCTGACACAGCCCAACCCCGATCGCAGTAAAGAGCCAATGAAATTGGCTCTTTACTACGTGACCGGCTGTATCCAATCACAGCCGGTCACAGAATGTAAACAAACCGAGGTAACGATATGTTACCGGGTTCTCCTCCTCACGCACTGATCATGTGTGAGGAGATTGCAGTAACATCTCGTTACCGCCTAGTGTACACACCAACCACACTGATTACCCCCCCCCCCCATAAAGAGGACCTATCACCAGCCATCAAAGTACCCGTCACCAGCCATCAAAGTACCTGTCATCACCCATCACAGCCCATCTGAGTAGTGATGGTCCGAACTTCCGACGGGACGTTTCGGGAACGCGGACCGCGAACGATAGTTCGCGAAACCGAAAGTTCGCGGCGGGCCCCATTGACTTCAATGGGAGGCGAACTTCGCAAACCTTTAGGTCAAATTTGCAGCCACAAAATAATTATTAGCTGGGCAAACATAGTCCCACCACATGGCCAATGACATAATACATGTATGAGGTGAATTTGGGATCAATAACTACAAGCATTCTTTTTTTATATGGGAAATTGTTCTGACAATTCTGGACTGTGCAGCGCATGAAGGCAATGGAGGAGAGGGAAGGTCAGGGACCAGGGTAGGCAAAGAAGAGGGTGCAGGAGATGATCACCAGCAGCGTGACACAGAAATGACACCTGCACCGTGATAGAGTCATCTGACAACAGCACCGTGATAGAGGGCACTGACATCAGCAGCGTGACATAAAGCATTAATACCAGCACCGTGACATACAGCATTGACAGCAACACCGTGATAGAGAGCACTGACATCAGAAGCGTGACATTAAGCACTGACATCAGCACCGTGATATACAGCACTGACAGCAGCACCGTGATAGAGGGCACTGACATCAGCAGCGTGACATAAAGCATTAACACCAGCACCGTGACATACAGCATTGACAGCAGCAGCGTGATATAGAGCACTGACATCAGAAGCGTGACATTAAGCACTGACATCAGCACCGTGATATACAGCACTGACAGCAGCAGCGTGATAGAGAGCACTGACATCAGAAGCGTGACATTAAGCACTGACATCAGCACCGTGATATACAGCACTGACAGCAGCACCGTAAGCAGCCCCAGGAGTAAGTCAGCACAGCACAGGGATGGTGTGATCCCCTCATAATAAGAACCCCCAGGAGGAAGTCAGCACAGCACAGGGATAATGTGATCCCCTCATAATAAGCAGGCCCAGGAGAAACTCAGCACAGCACAGGGATGGTGTGATCCCCTCATAATAAGAACCCCCAGGAGGAAGTCAGCATAGCACAGGGATGGTGTGATCCCCTCATAATAAGAACCCCCAGGAGGAAGTCAGCACAGCACAGGGATGGTGTGATCCCCTCATAATAAGAACCCCCAGGAGGAAGTCAGCACAGCACAGGGATGGTGTGATCCCCTCATAATAAGCAGGCCCAGGAGAAACTCAGCACAGCACAATGATGGTGTGATCCCCTCATAATAAGAACCCCCAGGAGGAAGTCAGCACAGCACAGGGATGGTGTGATCCCCTCATAATAAGAACCCCCAGGAGGAAGTCAGCACAGCACAGGGATAATGTGATCCCCTCATAATAAGCAGGCCCAGGAGAAACTCAGCACAGCACAGGGATGGTGTGATCCCCTCATAATAAGAACCCCCAGGAGGAAGTCAGCATAGCACAGGGATGGTGTGATCCCCTCATAATAAGAACCCCCAGGAGGAAGTCAGCACAGCACAGGGATGGTGTGATCCCCTCATAATAAGAACCCCCAGGAGGAAGTCAGCACAGCACAGGGATGGTGTGATCCCCTCATAATAAGCAGGCCCAGGAGAAACTCAGCACAGGGATGGTGTGATCCCCTCATAAGCAGCCCCAGTAGAAATATGACACCGCTCAACCTCTTCAAAGAGGAGGGTAGGGGCATATAGTACGGTGTGCTCTTTTGGGACAAGGAAGTGAGCCAAATGAAGAAAGAAGGTCTGTGTGCTTGATTAAAAAAATAGTTTATAGACATATACATGGTCTACTGCTCACATGTGTTGAATTCCTCCGAGATCCATGCCTCATTCATTTTTATAAATATGAGGTAGTTAACACTGTCGTGAGCTAGGCGAGTACGCTTATCGGTCACAATCCCCCTGCTGCGCTGAACGTCCTTTCGGACAGGACACTGGATGAGGGGCAAGCCAACAGTTCGATTGCAAATTGGGCAAGCTCTGGCCAGAGGTCAAGCCTGCCCACCCAGTAGTCCAGGGGTTCATCACTCCTCAGAGCGTCCACATCGGCCGTTAACCCAATGTAGTCGGACACCTGACGGTCTAGGCGTTCCCTGATGCTGGATACGGATGACACCTGTAGATGGGACAGCTGAAAGAATGACCTCATATCCGAAGTCACCAACACATCTTCAAACCGGCCTCTTCTTGCAGGCGCTGTTGGATTGGTACCCGCAAATCCTTCTCTGGGAGTGGGAATTGCTCCTCTGCCAGCGCACGCAAAAGCAGAATGCAGCATTTCTCGAAGCAAGGCCTGGAAGTGCTGCATTCTGACAGCCCTCTGTGACGGCGGTAACATTTCCGCCATTTTGTGTTTGTACCGGGGGTCTAAGTACGTTGCCACCCAGTACTGGTCCTTGACCCTTATGCTTTTTATACGGGGGTCCCTATTAAAACACTGGAGCATGAAGGCCCCCATTTGCACTAAAGTGGAAGCGGTGTGGTGGCCTGGCTCCTGCTCATCATCCAGGATAATGTCGTCCTCTTCATTCTCCTCTCCCCATCCACGCACAACAGGGATCCCAGAAAGGTTTAAAGCATGCTCTTCTTGCTCCTCCTCATCCGCCCCGGCACCATCCTCCTCTGACTCCTCTTCAGACTCCTGTTGTTGACTTGTCTCAGATAGAGTAGCCCCCCTGGGAATTCATCCAGCATTGCGACTTCCTCATCTTCCCGCTCCTGCTCCTCCACAGCCTGATCAATGACACAACGCAATGCACGCTCCATAAAGAAGGCATAAGGTACCATGTCACTGATGGCGCCATGGCTGCGACTGACCAGTTTGGTGATCTCCTCAAATGGCCACAGAAGTCTGCATGCATCGCGCATGAGCAGCCACTGGCGCGGTGAAAAAACCCCCAGCTCCCCAGAACCGTTTCTGCCGCAGAGTTCATACAGGTAGACGTTAACTGCACGTTTCTGCTGGAGCAGCCTATCAAGCATATAGAAGGTTGAGTTCCATCGCGTCGGGCAATCGCAAATAAGACGTCTGACCGGCAGATTGTGTCGCCGCTGAAAGTCAGCAAGGCGAGCCATGGCCGTGTAAGATCTTCTGAAATGGGCCGAGATTTTCCTTGCCTGCCGCAAGATGTCCTGGACCCCAGGGTATTTGACAACGAATCGCTGCACGACCAAGTTTAAGACGTGTGCCATGCATGGCACGTGCGTGATTTTGCCCTGTTTCAATGCGCTAAGCAGATTGGCACCGTTGTCACACACCACTTTACCAACTGTCAAATTGAGCGATGTTAGCCACTGATCTGCCTGTGAACGCAAAGCTGAAAGGAGTGCCGGGCCAGTGTGGCTCTTGGCTTCCAGGCACAACAGACGCAGCACGGCATGGCAACGTCTCACCTGGCATGTGGAATAGGTTCTGGGGAGCTTGGGCGGTGCAGCGGAAGAGACGCTAGCAGCGGAAAAGGAGGAGGCAGCTGAGGAGGAGAGGGAGGAGGATGGAGTAGGAGGAGGAGGAGAAGAAGAGTCAGGCCTGCATGCAATCCGTGGCGGTAAAACCAAATCTACACGGGTGCCACGGGTTACATGCTTGACGGCCGTCAGAAGGTTCACCCAGTGGGCAGTAAAAGTGATATACCTTCCCTGCCCGTGTTTGCTAGACCACGTGTCTGTGGTCAGATGTATCTTGGCACCGACACTGTGTGCCAGATATACATTCACTTGCCGCTGAACATGGCCATATAGCTCTGGGATGCCCTTCTCCGAGAAATACTTCCTTCCTGGGACCTTCCATTGTGGTGTTCCAATGGCCACAAATTTGCGAAAGGCCTCCAAGTCCACCAGTTTATATGGCAGTAGTTGGCGGGCTATCAGTTCTGACAAGCCAGCCGTCAACCGTTGGGCAAGAGGGTTAACCCGGCGTCATCATTTTTTTATGCTCGAACATTAAGCCCACGGAAGCCTGCCTTTTTGCAGAAAAACGTGAGCTTGGCGTGATGGAAGGTGGAGTGGAGGACAATTGTGAGGAGAGAGGAGAAGGAGAAGTAGAAGACGAGGCTGGACGGTGAGAGCCTGCAGTGTGGCTTTGTGTGTTTCGTTGCTCCCACTGGGTTCGGTGATGGCTGCTCATGTGCCTTCTTAAGGTGGTTGTCCCTAGGTGAGTGTTGGGCTTACCACGACTAATGCGTTGACTGCAAAGATTGCAGATGGCAATGCTATTGTCAGCAGCGGACACGTTAAAAAAGCCCACACTGCGGAGCCATGTGCCGGTGCCCTGGGAGCGCCAGATGTGACCGTACATGGTCGATGACTCGCTCCTGATACATTTGCAGTCTGCTTTGTCCCTCCTGTGCAATGTAAGTTATTCCTTCTTCTCCTCCCTATCTGCTGGTCCATATCTCCCTCTGAACTCCCCTCCTCTTCCTCTCTTGTGGACACCCACGTGACATCACTAGACACGTCATCATCAACGTCACCTTCCCCACCGCTATAAGTAGAGATCTCGGAGTAGGCAGCAACACCGGGGACCAACCTCATCCTTGGGCTGATCTGGGTACTGTCGTTAGACTGCTGAGTAGCGGTTGTTGCTACCTCCTCTTCCTGATCCAATACCAAGAGTGGCTGCGCATCAGAAATGTCCTCTTGATATGGATCGGAAAATAATTCCTGTGACTCAAGCGGAAGGTATGTGATGGTGGTGGTGGTGGTGTTGTTGTTGGTGGTAGTGTCTTTGGGGGTGCACATAGCAGAGAGTGAAGAAGAGGGTGCAGATCGAGAGGATGAGGAGGGTGCAGAAGAGTAAGGCTGAGTCAGCCACTCAACCAAGTCTGGTGCGTCCTTTAAAGTAATTGAACGCACCTTCTGCAACTTCCCACTTTGGCTCAAGGCTGGTGCTCCTGCCCTACCCCTACCACCCCTGCGGAAGGGCCTGCCTCTTCCTCTCCCTGTCATTTTTTAAATCACCCTGTGACAAAACTCTTAGTCCCTGTACCGATGAAGGACTGCTGCAGTATAGGGCAGCGGTCAGCAGTAGTGCACCTCAACCCTATGTATTGTGGACCGATACCAGTCCTTATAGAATAGCAGACTGTACCTCACTCAACCCTATGTACTGTAGCACCCTAGACCAAGTTACCAGTCCTTATAAGAACTTTTGTGGAGGTTGTGTGTTAGTGATTAGCAGACTGTACATCAGTCCCTATACCAATGAAGGACTGCTGCAGTATAGGGCAGCGGTCAGCAGTGGTCCACCTCAACCTTATGTATTGTGGACCGATAGCGGTCCTTACAGAACAGCAGACTGTACCGCACTCAACCCTATGTACTGTAGCACCCTAGACCAAGTTACCAGTCCTTATAAGAACTTTTGTGGACCAAGCAGGTTGTGTGTTAGTGATTAGCAGACTGTACGTCAGTCCCTATACCAATGAAGGACTGCTGCAGTATAGGGCAGCGGTCAGCAGTGGTGCACCTCAACCCTATGTATTGTGGACCGATAGCGGTCCTTACAGAACAGCAGACTGTAACGCACTCAACCCTATGTACTGTAGCACCCTAGACCAAGTTACCAGTCCTTATAAGAACTTTTGTGGACCAAGCAGGTTGTGTGTTTGTGATTAGCAGACTGTACGTCAGTCCCTATACCAATGAAGGACTGCTGCAGTATAGGGTAGCGGTCAGCAGTGGTGCACCTCAACCCTATCTATTGTGGACCGATAACAGTCCTTATAGAATAGCAGACTGTACCTCACTCAACCCTATGTACTGTAGAACCCTAGACCAAGTTACCAGTCCTTATAAGAACTTTTGTGGACCAAGCAGGTTGTGTGTTAGTGATTAGCAGACTGTACGTCAGTCCCTATACCAATGAAGGACTGCTGCAGTATAGGGCAGCGGTCAGCAGTGGTGCACCTCAACCCTATCTATTGTGGACCGATAACAGTCCTTATAGAATAGCAGACTGTACCTCACTCAACCCTATGTACTGTAGAACCCTAGACCAAGTTACCAGTCCTTATAAGTACTTTTGTGGACCAAGCAGGTTGTGTGTTAGTGATTAGCAGACTGTACGTCAGTCCCTATACCAATGAAGGACTGCTGCAGTATAGGGCAGCGGTCAGCAGTGGTGCACCTCAACCCTATGTATTGTGGACCGATAGCGGTCCTTACAGAACAGCAGACTGTACCGCACTCAACCCTATGTACTGTAGCACCCTAGACCAAGTTACCAGTCCTTATAAGAACTTTTGTGGACCAAGCAGGTTGTGTGTTTGTGATTAGCAGACTGTACGTCAGTCCCTATACCAATGAAGGACTGCTGCAGTATAGGGCAGCGGTCAGCAGTGGTGCACCTCAACCCTATCTATTGTGGACTGATAACAGTCCTTATAGAATAGCAGACTGTACCTCACTCAACCCTATGTACTGTAGAACCCTAGACCAAGTTACCAGTCCTTATAATAACTTTTGTGGACCAAGCAGGTTGTGTGTTAGTGATTAGCAGACTGTACGTCATTCCCTATACCAATGAAGGACTGCTGCAGTATAGGGCAGCGGTCAGCAGTGGTGCACCTCAACCCTATGTATTGTGGACCGATAGCGGTCCTTACAGAACAGCAGACTGTACCGCACTCAACCCTATGTACTGTAGCACCCTAGACCAAGTTACCAGTCCTTAAAAGAACTTTTGTGGACCAAGCAGGTTGTGTGTTTGTGATTAGCAGACTGTACGTCAGTCCCTATACCAATGAAGGACTGCTGCAGTATAGGTCAGCGGTCAGCAGTGGTGCACCTCAACCCTATCCATTGTGGACCGATAACAGTCCTTATAGAATAGCAGACTGTACCTCACTCAACCCTATGTACTGTAGAACCCTAGACCAAGTTACCAGTCCTTATAAGAACTTTTGTGGACCAAGCAGGCTGTGTGTTAGTGATAAGCAGACTGTACGTCAGTCCCTATACCAATGAAGGACTCCTGCAGTATAGGGCAGCGGTCAGCAGTGGTGCACCTCAACCCTATGTATTGTGGACCGATAGCGGTCCTTACAGAACAGCAGACTGTACCGCACTCAACCCTATGTACTGTAGCACCCTAGACCAAGTTACCAGTCCTTATAAGAACTTTTGTGGACCAAGCAGGTTGTGTGTTTGTGATTAGCAGACTGTACGTCAGTCCCTATACCAATGAAGGACTGCTGCAGTATAGGGCAGCGGTCAGCAGTGGTGCACCTCAACCCTATCTATTGTGGACCGATAACAGTCCTTATAGAATAGCAGACTGTACCTCAATCAACCCTATGTACTGTAGAACCCTAGACCAAGTTACCAGTCCTTATAAGAACTTTTGTGGACCAAGCAGGTTGTGTGTTAGTGATTAGCAGACTGTACGTCAGTCCCTATACCAATGAAGGACTGCTGCAATATAGGGCAGCGGTCAGCAGTGGTGCTCCTCAACCCTATCTATTGTGGACCAATAACAGTCCTTATAGAATAGCAGACTGTACCTCACTCAACCCTATGTACTGTAGAACCCTAGACCAAGTTACCAGTCATTATAAGAACTTTTGTGGACCAAGCAGGTTGTGTGTTAGTGATTAGCAGACTGTACGTCAGTCCCTATACCAATGAAGGACTGCTGCAGTATAGGGCAGCGGTCAGCAGTGGTGCACCTCAACCCTATCTATTGTGGACCGATAGCGGTCCTTACAGAACAGCAGACTGTACCGCACTCAACCCTATGTACTGTAGCACCCTACACAGACCAAGTTACCAGTCCTGATAAAGAGCTTTGTGGAACAAGTGAGTTGTGAATGATTAGCAGACTGCAGCAGAAGGGCAGCAGTCAAGTATAATATTCTTTCTATATTTGGAAGAAAGAATATTATACGTGTACAAGCCTATTACCGTACCACTGATACCAGTCCTGAAAAGAACCTTTGTGGAACTAATAGTAACAGCAACTCTTTAAACTGACCCTCACTGCCTGACACACTGCTTCCTTCCTGTCCCTATACAAAGTGGCAGAAAAGAGGAGACTGGAACGATTAGTGGTTACTGGAATAGCTCTTTTGTGGACCTGATAGTAACAGCTAATGATGATGATGATGATGATGACTAATCTGGCTGTCCCTAAAATAGCAGCACACAGCGCTCTGTCCCTTTATCTAAACTGACAAAAGACACTCAGGCTGCTGCAAGAATCAGTAGCACAGCAAACCTATATACACCTAACACCTATACCAGTCCTGAAAAGAACCTTTGTGGAACTAATAGTAACAGCAACTCTTTAAACTGACCCTCACTGCCTCACACACTGCTTCCTTCCTGTCCCTATACAAAGTGGCAGAAAAGAGGAGACTGGAACGATTAGTGGTTACTGGAATAGCTCTTTTGTGGACCTGATAGTAACAGCTAATGATGATGATGATGATGATGATGATGATGACTACTCTGGCTGTCCCTAAAATAGCAGCACACAGCGCTCTGTCCCTTTATCTAAACTGACAAAAGACACTCAGGCTGCTGCAAGAATCAGTAGCACAGCAAACCTATATACACCTAACACCTACAGTATACCAGTCCTGAAAATAACTTTTGTGTACCAAATAGCTAGCGATTTATCTCTCCCTACTCCACACAGCAACCTTTCCCTATAGTGACAGAAGAAAGAATGTAAAATGGCCGCCGGATCGGGTGTATTTATAGGTTAGGGGGAATGTCCAAGTGACCTTGTGCTGTAATGTCTCAATTGGCTGTCCTGTACCCCATGATGGATGTGTCATCAGGTCAAAGTTCCTTTACACAGTAAAAACACGGAAGTCCGCCGGGCGAACGACGCCAATAGTCCGCCGAACTGGCGGACCGCGAACAGCCGAAATTCGCCGCGAAACGACCGCCGGGCGAACTGTTCGGCCATCACTACATCTGAGTACCCGAGTACCTGTCCCAGCCCGTCTGAGTACCCGAGTACCTGTCCCAGCCCATCTGAGTACCCGAGTACCTGTTCCAGCCCATTTGAGTACCCGAGTACCTGTCCCAGCCCATCTGAGTACCCGAGTACCTGTCCCAGCCCATCTGAGTACCCGAGTACCTGTTCCAGCCCATCTGAGTACCCGAGTACCTGTCCCAGCCCATTTGAGTACCCGAGTACCTGTCCCAGCCCATCTGAGCCTATCTGGGTTCACACAGGAGTGGTGCTGGAAACCACATGTGATTCAGACAGGAATCACACCACATTCCTGTTCAAATCACATGTGGTTCTTTACAGTGCAATTTGAGCCCACTCATTTTGTATGGGCTGAAACTGTACCGCAAAGGTATTGGCAACTAGTAGCAACCAGTACTTGAGCTATTGTTGGTACAAAACAGGTATTGGTGCAAACCTAGTGTGTAAACAGCTTTAGACAATGTGTCAGGGTGTTTAATGAACACAAAGACAAAGCTCCTGGGCAAAGGTGAGAATAAAGACAACAAAGAAAACATTTGTCAAGAACACTATACTGTAGGTATAGCATACACTATACAATCTATAATTTAACCACTTCAGCCCCGGACCATTTTGCTATCAGCGACTTTTATTGTGACTGCGACATTATGGCGGACACATCAGACATTTTTGACACATTTTTGGGACCATTGTCATTTATACAGCAATCAGTGCTATACAAATGCAGTGGTTCCTGTGTAAATGACACTGGCAGTGAAGGGGTTAACCAGGGGGGTGGCAGTGTAGGGGTTTAGTGTTCCTAGGGGTGTGTTACTAACTGTTGGGGGCTGGGCTTTCTTTTAGTGAACACTGATCTCTACTCCAATCACTTGGAGCAGAGATCAGCTTCACTTGTTGCTAGGCAGAACTGGGAGATGCTGTTTACAATGGCATCTCCTTGTTCAGCCATCCCGTGAGACGATCGCAGGTATGCCCGCGGCGATCGAGTCCGCAGAACCCACGACCGGACTCACGGGGGTCCCGACCGCCACTGGCGGCGCGCTCACAATGGCAGGGCGGCAAATTTAAAGGGACGTACAGGTACGCCCATTTGCCTGCCCGTGCCATTCTGCCGACGTACAGCGGCGTGTGCCGGTCGGGAAGTGGTTAAGTAGTATCCAATCAAGCAGGCCTTTCTACTACATAGTTGGTGGTAGATCCAAAAGATATTGTACAATCAGATTGTATAATGTATGGTAAGCTGGAGGCTGGCCATAGATGGATCGTTTTTATTTTATTTTTTATCAGTCAGCGTCTGATCGAATAAAATTGAATGGATGCCCCTAATCCACACAACTTAGACCCCTTTCACACTGGGGCGTTTTTCAGGCGTTTTTCAGGCGCTTTAGCGTTAAAAAAAGCGCCTGTAAAGCGTTTGAAAGAAGCCTCATCTGCAATCCCAATGTGAAAGCCTGAGTGCTTTCACACTGAGATCCCTTTCACACTGGGGCGTTTTTCAGGCACTTTAGCTTTAAAGAAAGCGCCTGTAAGAAGCCGCAACTGCAATCCCAATGTAAAAGCCCAAGTGCTTTCACACTGAGGCGCTGCGTGGCAGGGCGTCAAAAAAGTCCTGCAAGCAGCTTCTTTGCGGCTCTTTTGGAGCAGTGAATACGCCGCTCCTAAAGCGCCCCTTCCCATTGAAATCAATGGGAAGCGCATGAAAAGCGCCTGAAAAGTGCTTTTGGCAGCAGCGCTTTGTGGGTGCTTTTAACCCTTTATTTGGCCACTAGCAGGGGTTAAAAGCGCCCCAATAACGCTTGAAAAACGCTGGTAAAGCGCTGCTAGTTTAAGCAGCGCTTACAAGCGTTTTCCGGGTGCTGACATTGTGAAAAGGGCTCTTAAAGCACTTGGGCTTCGTTCAATAAGGTGACCAGATTTTTTAAATGAAATCCGGGGACATATATATATATTTTTTTACTAGTAATGGCACCAATTAGTGACTCATAGCGGGACTGCGATATTGTGGTGGACAAATCGTACACTAATGCCGAGTACACACGACCGGTTTTCCAGCCGGAATAAACTCCAAAGGTTTTTCAGACAGAGTTCCGATGGAGTTCCGCTGAAACTGTCTTGCCTACACACGATGACACCAAAGTCTGACCGTCTAGAATGCGGTGACGTACAACACGTATGACGGGACTAGAAAAAGGAAGTTCAATAGCCAGTAGTCAATAGCTGCCGTCTCGTACTTGCTTCAGAGCATGTGTAGTTTTTGGTGTATGAGAACAGCATACAGACGAGTGGTTTTTCCATTAGGAATTGGTTCAGTTAGAAATATTTAAAACATGCTCTATTTCTAGGTCCGTCAGAATTTTCGAAAAAAAAAAAGTCAGATGAGGTCCACACACATTCGGAATATCCGATGAAAAGATTCCGTCTGACTTTTTCTGTCGGACATACCGCTTGTGTGTACGCGGCATTAGTGACACTTTTTACATGAACCAGTGACATTAATACAGTGATCAGTGCTAAAAATATGTACTGTCACTGTACTAATGAAACTGGCTGGGAAGGGGATAACATCTAGGACAATTAATGGGTTAAATGTGTGCCTAACAAGTGTTATCTCACTGTGGGGGAGGTGCTTTTACTAAGGGAAGACATAGATCCCTATACTTGCTTTGCAGGAACACAGGATCAATGTCTTCCACACTGACAGAATGGGGAACTGCCTTGTTTATATAAGCAGACCACTAGGCGAGTCCGCTGGATCCGCTGATTGGCTGACACCCAGAAATGCAGGATCACGTATATAAGTGATCCTGCGCAGTGCGACCACCCTGTAGCAGTAAATCTGCTATCAGGCGATCGGAAACTGGTTAAGATCATCAGCATTATGATAACTCACAGGCAGCGGGCACTATATCATGGCTCTGGCTGGCTCTGTCACAGTGTGTCACATACCATGGCTGCTGGGTGCTGATTTTGTTAACTTCTGACCAATAAGTGCCCCCCGCTGCCTGTGAGTTCAGATACCATCCATTATGCCAGAGAGACAGACACAGTGCAATGTAGTCTATTCACAGAAACCCCCAAAGCTCACCTGTGTTGAAGGCACTGGCAGTCGCACCATCAGATCCTCTTCCCCTCCATTCCTGCTGCTGGACATCATCAGCTGAGCTCAACTGCCTCTCTCTGCCCATCGTCGCCACTGCCACCTGCCTAACAGCCTCTCAGGCAGGGCCGTCTTTAATATTGATTGGACCCTGAGCAAAAATTTTCTTCCCCCCCCCCCATGCAATTTTGCTCTCCACCTTCTCTGAGACATACAATAAATAGCAGCTAGACTTAAAATCAGTTTACTGTATCAGATCAGGCAGTGATTTCGATTGGTTGCCAGAGGTTACAGCATATCATTGCCGCTTAATTATTGGTTGCTAGAGGTTTACAGCACACATTAAGACTCACTGATTAGTTGCTAGAGGTTACAGCACATGATTTCTGCTTGTTGATTGGTTGCTAGACATTACTATACAGTAATACTAATCACTGGTTGCTATAGCAACAGCACATCTTCTCCTCACTGCAGGGGGGCATGATATACATATGAATGCCACCTTTATTTACATATCAGTGCCGCTGGCCTCAGCTATTTACATATGCATGTCGCTGCTATTTACATATGAATGACGGTTATTTACATGTAAATCCAGGGTCTGCGGGTGAGTCGTCTGTACACAACAATAGGGCAGAGCTGGGCAGCATTAGTAGCAGCACTTCACACTGAGATATTAGGACACAGGAAGGGACTAAAACTTCAAGGGACGAGGGAATTTAAACCAGGATAGTTGGCAAGTATGAGGCAGCGGCTTTGGGCCCCACAACAATGACAGGGCCCCCGGGCAGCTGTCCCTTTTGCCCTGCCTTAAAGACGGCCCTGCTCTCAGGTCTCACTCTCCGGGCCCGTCTAATACTGGGTGGGGAGAGGAGGAAAATGACTCTGCTGGGGAAGGCAAGGAGATAATCAGGCAAGCGGCTCGCCGGGATTTGGCAGAAGAACGTGTGAGCCAAGCTGTATGGGCTTGTGCCGGAAACTGAAGAAATAGTCCATCTACTCTGATCAGCACATTTAATCAGAAATGGACACAGATAATGGAAAAATACCCCCCCCCCCCCAAGTTAGTAGGAGTGGGGGGGTGTAATTCAGATTTTTTATTTTTTTTAATTCTGCACTGACTGTGTTTGAAAATTGCCCCAGCTCCTGTTGAAGTCAAATCTTGGGACAAAACCGGGGACAGACTTGGTCCGGGGACAGTGTCCTCAATCCAGGGACATCTGGTCACCCTATCTTTCAAGCGCTTTACAGGTGCTTTTTTTTAACGCTAAAAACGCCTGAAAAACGCCCCAGTGTGAAAGGGGTCTAAGATGGACGAGGGAATCCTTTCTACTGAGGCATCTATGTCAGCGCTGCAAATCTAAAGCCGCGTACACACGGGCGGATTGTATGGCCTACTTAGTCCGCCGAAACACATTTCAGCGGACAGTCCGCTTGTGTGTGGGCTTCAGCTGACTTTTTCAGCGTGCAGTCTGGCGTACTAAGTATTTCGGAATTTCCGTAATATTGTCCGTCATACTTTGGTTTCAGCGGACAATCCGCTCGTGAGTAGGCTAGTTCGACGGACTAAGAATGGCGCATGCTCAGAAAGGATTTACACGGCGGAAGGTTGCATTGCTGTGTATTGGACTTCCTATTTCTAGTCCCGTCGTACGTGCTGTACACGTCATTGTGCAAGCTTTCGACGGACTGTTTGTGCATCCGTGTGTGGTCAAGTCCGTTCATTCGAAAGTAGGACTGACTGTCCGTCGGATTGTATGACGGACTAAGTAGGCCATACAATCCGCCCGTGTGTACGCGGCTTAAGGAAACATTTCTGCTCGTTTGAGAGAAGTTGATCATTAAATTGATGTGTCTTTAGCAAGAATGACTATAGAAGGATTGAACTTGTCCGGTCCTTGCTGGCCAGGTTTAGTAGTGCCTGTTTTCTTATGCCTGGGGAGCTCACTAGTGATGGACGAACTTCCGACGGGACGTTTCGCGAACGCGGACCGCGAACGAGGCCGACCGTTCGCGAAACCGAACGTTCGCGGCGGGCCCCATTGACTTCAATGGGAGGCGAACTTCGCAAACCTTTAGGTCAAATTTGCAGCCACAAGATAATTATTAGCTGGGCAAACATAGTCCCACCACATGGCCAATGACATAACACATGTATGAGGTGAATCTGGGATCGACAACTACAAGCATTCTTTTTTTATATGGGAAATTGTTCTGACAATTCAGGACTGTGGAGCGCATGAAGGCAATGGAGGAGAGGGAAGGTCAGGGACCAGGGTAGGCAAAGAAGAGGGTGCAGGAGATGATCACCAGCAGCGTGACATACAGCAATGACACATGTACCGTGATAGAGGCATCTGACAACAACACCGTGATAGAGGGCACTGACATCAGCAGCGTGACATAAAGATTAACACCAGCACCGTGACATACAGCATTGACAGCAACACCGTGATAGAGAGCACTGACATCAGCAGCGTGACATAAATCACTCACATCAGCACCGTGATATACAGCACTGACAGCAGCACCGTGATAGAGAGCACTGACATCAGAAGTGTGACATACAGCAATGACACCTGCACCGTGATAGAGTCATCTGACAACAGCACCGTGATAGAGGGCACTGACATCAGCAGCGTGACATAAAGCATTAACACCAGCACTGTGACATACAGCATTGACAGCAACACCGTGATAGAGAGCACTGACATCAGAAGCGTGACATACAGCACTGACATCAGCACCGTGATATACAGCACTGACAGCAGCACCGTGATAGAGAGCACTGACATCAGAAGCGTGACATACAGCACTGACATCAGCACCGTGATATACAGCACTGACAGCAGCACCGTGATAGAGAGCGCTGACATCAGAAGCGTGACATACAGCACTGACATCAGCACCGTGATATACAGCACTGACAGCAGCACCGTGACAGAGAGCACTGACATCAGCAGCGTGACATTAAGCACTCACACCAGCACCGTGATATACAGCACTGACAGCAGCACCGTAAGCAGCCCCAGGAGGAAGTCAGGACAGCACAGGGATGGTGTGATCCCCTCATAATAAGAACCCCCAGGAGTAAATCAGCACAGGACAGGGATGGTGTGATCCCCTCATAATAAGAACCCCCAGGAGGAAGTCAGCACAGCACAGGGATGGTGTGATCCCCTCATAATAAGAACACCCAGGAGGAAGTCAGCACAGCACAGGGATGGTGTGATCCCCTCATAAGCAGCCCCAGTAGAAATATGACACCGCTCAACCTCTTCAAAGAGGAGGGTAGGGGCATATAATACGGTGTGCTTTTTTGGGACAAGGAAGTGAGCCAAATGAAGAAAGAAGGTCTGTGTGCTTGATTAAAAAAATAGTTTATAGACATATACATGGTCTACTGGTCACATGTGTTGAATTCCTCCGAGATCCATGCCTCATTCATTTTTATAAATGTGAGGTAGTTAACACTGTCGTGAGCTAGGCGAGTACGCTTATCGGTCACGATCCCCCCTGCTGCGCTGAACGTCCTTTCAGACAGGACACTGGATGAGGGGCAAGCCAACAGTTCGATTGCAAATTGGTCAAGCTCTGGCCAGAGGTCAAGCCTGCCCACCCAGTAGTCCAAGGGTTCATCACTCCTCAGAGCGTCCACATCGGCGTTAACCCAATGTAGTCGGACACCTGATGGTCTAGGCGTTCCCTGATGCTGGATCCGGATGACACCTGTCGATGGGTCAGCTGAAAGAATGACCTCATATCCGAAGTCACCAACACATCTTCAAACCGGCCTCTTCTTGCAGGCGCTGTTGGATTGGTACCTGCAACTCCTTCTCTGGGAGTGGGAATTGCTCCTCTGCCAGCGCACGCAAAAGCAGAATGCAGCATTTCTCGAAGCAAGGCCTGGAAGTGCTGCATTCTGACAGCCCTCTGCGACGGCGGTAACATTTCCGCCATTTTGTGTTTGTACCGGGGGTCTAAGTACGTTGCCACCCAGTACTGGTCCTTGACCCTTATGCTTTTTATACGGGGGTCCCTATTAAAACACTGGAGCATGAAGGCCCCCATTTGCACTAAAGTGGAAGCGGTGTGGTGGCCTGGCTCCTGCTCATCATCCAGGATAATGTCGTCCTCTTCATTCTCCTCTCCCCATCCACGCACAACAGGGATCCCAGAAAGGTTTAAAGCATGCTCTTCTTGCTCCTCCTCATCCGCCCCGGCACCATCCTCCTCTGACTCGTCATCAGACTCCTGTTGTTGACTTGTCTCAGATAGAGTAGCCCCCCCTGGGAATTCATCCAGCATTGCGACTTCCTCATCTTCCCGCTCCTGCTCCTCCACAGCTTGATCAATGACACGACGCAATGCACGCTCCATAAAGAAGGCATAAGGTACCATGTCACTGATGGCGCCATGGCTGTGACTGACCAGTTTGGTGATCTCCTCAAATGGCCGCAGAAGTCTGCATGCGTCGCACATGAGCAGCCACTGGCGCGGTGAAAAAACCCCCAGCTCCCCAGAACCGTTTCTTTCGCAGAGTTCATACAGGTAGATGTTAACTGCACGTTTCTGCTGGAGCAGCCTATCAAGCATATAGAAGGTTGAGTTCCATCGCGTCGGGCAATCGCAAATAAGACGTCTGACCGGCAGATTGTGTCGCCGCTGAATAACAGCAAGGCGAGCCATGGCCGTGTAAGATCTTCTGAAATGGGCCGAGATTTTCCTTGCCTGCCGCAAGATGTCCTGGACCCCAGGGTATTTGACAAGGAATCGCTGCACGACCAAGTTTAAGACGTGTGCCATGCATGGCACGTGCGTGATTTTGCCCTGTTTCAATGCGCTAAGCAGATTGGCACTGTTGTCACACACCACTTTACCAACTGTCAAATTGAGCGGTGTTAGCCACTGATCTGCCTGTGAACGCAAAGCTGAAAGGAGTGCCGGGCCAGTGTGGCTCTTGGCTTCCAGGCACAACAGACGCGGCATGGCAACGTCTCACCTGGCATGTGGAATAGGTTCTGGGGAGCTTGGGCGGTGCAGCGGAAGAGACGCTAGCAGCGGAAAAGGAGGAGGCAGCTGAGGAGGAGAGGGAGGAGGATGGAGTAGGAGGAGGAGGAGAAGAAGAGTCAGGCCTGCATGCAATCCGTGGCGGTAAAACCAAATCTACACGGGTGCCACGGGTTACATGCTTGACGGCCGTCAGAAGGTTCACCCAGTGGGCAGTAAAAGTGATATACCTTCCCTGCCCGTGTTTGCTAGACCACGTGTCTGTGGTCAGATGTATCTTGGCACCGACACTGTGTGCCAGAGATACATTCACTTGCCGCTGAACATGGCCATATAGCTCTGGGATGCCCTTCTCTGAGAAATACTTCCTTCCTGGGACCTTCCATTGTGGAGTTCCAATGGCCACAAATTTGCAAAAGGCCTCCGAGTCCACCAGTTTATATGGCAGTAGTTTGCGGGCTATGAGTTCTGACAAGCCAGCCGTCAATCGTTGGGCAAGAGGGTTATCCGGCGTCATCATTTTTTTACGCTCGAACATTAGGCCCACGGAAGCCTGCCTTTTTGCAGGAAAATGTGAGCTTGGCGTGATGGAACGTGGAGTGGAGGACAATTGTGAGGAGAGAGGAGAAGGATAAGTAGAAGACGAGGCTGGACGGTGAGAGCTTTCAGTGTGGCTTTGTGTGTTCCGTTGCTCCCACTCGGCTCGGTGATGGCTGCCCATGTGCCTTCTTAAGGCGGTCGTCCCTAGGTGAGTGTTGGGCTTACCGCGACGAATGCGTTGACTGCAAAGATTGCAGATGGCAACGCTATTGTCAGCAGCAGACACGTTAAAAAAAGCCCACACTGCGGAGCCATGTGCCGGTGTCCTGGGAGCGCCAGATGTGACCGTACATGGTCGATGACTCGCTCCTGATACATTTGCAGTCTGCTTTGTCCCTCCTGTGCAATGTAAGTTATTCCTGTTTCTCCTCCCTATCTGCTGGTCCATATCTCCCTCTGCACTCCCCTCCTCTTCCTCTCTTGTGGGCACCCACGTGACATCACTAGACACGTCATCATCAACGTCACCTTCCCCACCGCTATAAGTAGAGATCTCGGAGTAGGCAGCAACACCGGGGACCAACCTCCTCCTTGGGCTGATCTGGGTACTGTCGTCAGACTGCTGAGTAGCGGTTGTTGCTACCTCCTCTTCCTGATCCAATACCAAGAGTGGCTGCACATCAGAAATGTCCTCTTGATATGGATCGGAAAATAATTCCTGTGACTCAAGCGGAAGGTATGTGGTGGTGGTGGTGGGGGTGTTGTTGGTGGTAGTGTCTTTGGGGGTGCACATAGCAGAGAGTGAAGAAGAGGGTGCAGAAGAGTAAGGCTGAGTGAGCCACTCAACCAAGTCTGGTGCGTCCTTTAAAGTAATTGAACGCACCTTCTGCAACTTCCCACTTTGGCTCAAGGCTGGTGCTCCTGCCCTACCCCTACCACCCCTGTGGAAGGGCCTGCCTCTTCCTCTGCCTGTAATTTTTTAAATCACCCTGTGACAAAACTCTTAGTCCCTATACCGATGAAGGACTGCTGCAGTATAGGGCAGCGGTCAGCAGTGGTGCACCTCAACCCTATGTATTGTGGACCGATAGCGGTCCTTACAGAACAGCAGACTGTACCGCACTCAACCCTATGTACTGTAGCACCCTACACCAAGTTACCAGTCCTTATTAGGACCTTTGTGGACCAAGTAGGTTGTGTGTGACTGATTAGCAGACTGTACGTCAGTCCCTATACTGCTGAAGGACTGCTGCAGTATAGGGCAGCGGTCAGCAGTGGTGCACCTCAACCCTAAGTATTGTGGACCGATAGCGGTCCTTACAGAACAGCAGACTGTACCGCACTCAACCCTATGTACTGTAGCACCCTACACTAAGTTACCAGTCCTTATAAGGACCTTTGTGGACCAAGCAGGTTGTGTGTGACTGATTAGCACACTGTACGTCAGTCCCTATACTGCTGAAGGACTGCTGCAGTATAGGGCAGCGGTCAGCAGTGGTGCACCTCAACCCTATCTATTGTGGACCGATAGCGGTCCTTACAGAACAGCAGACTGTACCGCACTCAACCCTATGTACTGTAGCACCCTACACAGACCAAGTTACCAGTCCTGATAAAGAGCTTTGTGGAACAAGTGAGTTGTGAATGATTAGCAGACTGCAGCAGAAGGGCAGCAGTCAAGTATAATATTCTTTCTATATTTGGAAGAAAGAATATTATACGTGTACAAGCCTATTACCGTACCACTGATACCAGTCCTGAAAAGAACCTTTGTGGAACTAATAGTAACAGCAACTCTTTAAACTGACCCTCACTGCCTGACACACTGCTTCCTTCCTGTCCCTATACAAACTGGCAAAACAGAGGAGACTGGAACAATTACTGGTCACTCGAATAGCTCTTTTGTGGACCTGATAGTAACAGCTAATGATGATGATGATGATGATGACTAATCTGGCTGTCCCTAAAATAGCAGCAGACACAGCGCTCTGTCCCTTTATCTAAACTGACAAAAGACACTCAGGCTGCTGCAAGAATCAGTAGCACAGCAAACCTATATACACCTAACACCTATACCAGTCCTGAAAAGAACTTTTGTGTACCAAATAGATAGCGTTTGATCTGTCCCTGCTCCAAACAGCAACCTTTCCCTATAGTGACAGAAGAAAGAATGTAAAATGGCCGCCGGATCGGGTGTATTTATAAGTTAGGGGGAATGTCCAAGTGTCCATGTGCTGTCATGTCTCAATTGGCTGTCCTGTACCCCATGATTGATGTGTCATCATAGGTCAAACTTCTTTTACACATTAAACACGTAAGTCCGCCGGGGCGAACGACACCAATAGTCGAGCGAACGAGCTGGCCCGCGAACTACCGAAATTCACCGCGAAACGACCGCCGGGCGAACCGTTCGGCCATCACTAGAGCTCACCAAGCCTCCGTGTATATGAGTTCTTTAGGGTCCATTCACATGTGGAGCAGACACGTGTGAATGAATGAATGAATGAATGAAATACTTATATAGTGCACAATGCGAACTGAATCGCCTCTAGGCGCTGTGTCCTGTGTCCTGTGCAGGGCTCTCATCAGTACGGGCATTGTGTGCATATTACTGTGCCAGCGTCCCATTCACTTCTATTGGAAGTGGAACCCACAGCTGTATGTCATATTAGGATACAGAGGCTGTGTCCATGCAGTTTCAAGTTCCAGTAGATATATCTCCCACAGACATGGACAGTGTGAGAGATAAAGCAGGAGTGATAGAAATGAGTGGAGAGGGGGGAGAGAAGCCGCTGTCCAGGAGAGGAAAAGTTGTATTTATGTAGACTGAATCAGAAAAGTGCTGATACCATCCCAACATCACAGTACAGTACCCTGTGCAGGCAGGTGGGTGGGTGTAGTGCTACGATCAGGGGCGGACTGACCATTCTGCCACTCGGGCACTGCCCGAGGGCCCTGGACCACTAGGGGGCCCCATCAGGGTTGCCAGCCTCAGTAAAACCAGGAACAGTATGTAAAAATCTGTGTTTTTTTACATCTGTCTCTGAAATATCCCTTACTGACATCCTTTTGGTCTAAAAATCCTGAGATTATAGCTGCCCCACCTCTCCAGTACCTTCTCAGCCAATAGAAACATGTATGTGTATACTGTGTGTACATGTATGTGTATACTGTGTGTGTGTATACTGTGTGGCCCCATAATCTCTGATTGCACTGGGGCCCCATAATCTATTGCTCGGGGGCCCCATAATCTCCTATTTCCCGGGGGCCCCATGAGTTGTCAGTCCACCCCTGGCTACGATCTACATGCAGGGACAATGCCGCTCTCTGCCTGTGTTATATGCTGCAGAATGGGAAGGGATGTACCCGGCAAACTGAGCCCTCTTCTTGCAGTAAATCATCCCGCCCAGGGCAGATGCCCCTCCCGCCCACCCCCTAGTACCGGCCCTGGGTATCACCATACTCGGGAAGAGTTGCAGAATGTATTTTGGGGTGTAATTGGAAGTATGCATATGCTGTGTATGAGAAATAACTTATGCCAATTTTGTAAAAAAAACTAAGCAAAAAAAAAAACATTCTTCTTTTTCCCAAGAATTGTGGGAAAAAATGACAACTTCAGAAAACTCACCATGCCTCTTACTAAATACCTTGGATTATCTACTTTTCAAAAAGGGGTTATTTGGGGGGTATTTGTACTTTCCTGACATTTCAGAGCCTCGAGAAATGAGATAGGCCGTCAGTGCATCAGGTGTGATCAGATGTGATCAATTTTCAATGATTTGCACCATAGCTTGTAGAATCTATAACTTTCAAAGAGACTAAATGATATCCACTAATTTGGGGTTATTTTTACCAAAGAGATGGAGCCGAATAAATTTTGCCCCAAATTTATGAACAAAAATGACTTATTTGCAACATTTTATCATAGAAACTAAAAAAAGTTTTTTTTTTTTTATTTTTGCTCTTTTTTCACTTATGTCGCAAAAAATATAAAACCCAGTGGTGATTAACCACTTCCCACCCGGCCAATGCATATATACGGCCGGGTGGGAGCCGTCTACTCCTGATAGGACGTTCAGGAACGTCCTTCAGAAGTAGCGGGATCGCGCTCGCGCGTGCCCGCGCAGCGGCGCGATCCTGATGTGCTCGTGTCACCCGGACACGACACATCTCGGATCGGCAGGAGGGCTCTGTGATTGGCCCTCCTGATCACATGACGGCCGTGTCCAATCACGGCCGTCATGTGATGTAAACAAACAGCCGGTTGCTAGGCAATCGGCTCTCCTCTCCTCACACGGAAGTCATCGCTGAGGAGAGGAGAGCAGAACGCTGCAGCCGGCTGATGATCAGTGAGTATGGGCAGCTTTTTACTCACTGATCATCAGTGTAGTGTCAACACACAACACAACACACAACACACCACACAGTACAAACACAGTCCCCACATATGTCCCCAAAACACACATGTCCCCAAAACATACATGTCCCCAAATAATAAAAACACATGTCCCTAATAATAAAAACATGTCCCCCACATATGTCCCACTAAAATCACATGTCCCAATGATTATCTGCACACATATGTACATGATCATTTGCGTACATATGTCCGTGATCACACAAACCAATTATTATACACTTAACAGAATTTTTTTTACCAAAAACGTAGCAGAATACATTTTGGCTTAAATTTATGACAAAATTAGATTTTATTGGATTTCTTTTCAAATAGAAAAAAGAAAATATTGTTTTTTTTCCAAATTTCCGCTTTTTTTGCGCTTATATCGCAAAAAAAAAAAAAACGGAGTCGTGAATAAATAACACCAAAATAAAGCTCTATTTGTGCGAACAAAATGATAACAATTTCATTTGGGTACAGTTTAGCATGACCGCGCAATTGTCACTGAAAGCGCTAGAGCGATGAAAGCTGAAAATTGGGCTGGGAAGGAAGGGGGTGAAAGTGCCCTGTATTGTAGTGGTTAAATACCACCAAAAGAAAGCTCTATTTGTATGAAAAAAATGATACAAATTTTGTTTGGGTACAGTGTTGCATGACTGATTAATTGGCATTCAAAGTTTGAGAGTGCTGAAAGCTAAAAATTGGTCTGGAAAGGAAGGGTGTATAAATGCCCTGTATTGAAGTGGTTAAAGACTGGCTTTGCTGACATCCCTTCTGGCTCCAGATCCTGCTTGCTGTTCTACTACTTGGATCCCTGACTTCTGGCCTGGCTGATTATTCGATCCGGTTACTGAACTCTGGCCTGGCTGACTACTCGATCTGGTTACTGAACTCTGGCTTGGCTGATTACCCGATCTGGTTACTGAACTCTGGCCTGGCTGACTATTCGATCTGGTTACTGAACTCTGGCCTGGCTGACTACTCGATCTGGTTACTGAACTCTGGCTTGGCTGATTACCCGATCTGGTTACTGAACTCTGGCCTGGCTGACTATTCGATCTGGTTACTGAACTCTGGCCTGGCTGACTATTCGATCTGGTTACTGAACTCTGGCTTGGCTGATTACCCGATCTGGTTACTGAACTCTGGCCTGGCTGACTATTCGATCTGGTTACTGAACTCTGGCCTGGCTGACTACTCGATCTGGTTACTGAACTCTGGCTTGGCTGATTACCCGATCTGGTTACTGAACTCTGGCCTGGCTGACTACTCAATCTGGTTACTGGACTCTGGCTATGCTTTGGCTACGCTTACTCTATTTACCTTTTTACTTTTTATTAATAAACAAGTGTGATTTAATTGTACTTCTGTCTTGGTCTGGTTCATGGTTTCTGACCTGCTGTAAATTACCCAATAAAGGGTAAAAAAACACATATAAGTTAGTGTTAGGTACCACAGATACCAGGGTGCCTTGCACACAAATGTGTGCAGACTAAACCCCTGCTTTTAACACATACTGTTAGGTTATTTGGTTGTCTGTGGGCTGGTGGTAAGTTAAAGAGGGATTCCACCTACAAAAAAAATATTAAAAGCCAGCAGCTATAAATACTACAGCTGCTTACTTTTAATAAATAGACACTCGCCTGTCCCAGGGTCCAGCGATGTCGGCAGCCGAGACCGATCGATCGCTCAGCTCTCGGCTGCTGCCGCCGCCATTCTAGGTGAGGGAATCAGGAAGTAAAGTGTTGTGGCTTCACTTCCCGGTTCCCTACTGCGCATGCGCGAGTCGCGCAGCGCACTAGGAATGGTCCGCGCTGTCTCTGGGACCTGTGTGTGTCCCAGCAGTGTGGCGGGACAGGAAACGGCATAGACTCCCGTGGGAGTCTATGCCTGGAAGTGGGTGGAAATACCTGTCTTAGACAGGTATCTGCACCCCCTCCCCCTGAAAGGTGCCAACTGTGACAAAACGGGGGGGGGGGGGGGGGTTTCGATGAGCGGAAGTTCCACGTTAGGGTGGAACCCCGCTTTAAGTTTGGAAGGTGAGGAGGGTTGATGGGAAGGTGAGGAGGGTTGATGGGAAGGTGAGGGGGATGGGAAAGTGAGGAGGGGGGATGGGAAGGTGAGGAGGGTTGATGGGAAGGTGAGGGGGGATGGGGAAGTGAGGCGGGGGGATGGGAAGGTTAGGAGGGTGACACAAGAGTGACATTTTAAATTTGAGGATTGAATTCCACTTTAATTCACATGTACTGGTCCTTTAAATGCAAACTCCGCCCCCATCTCGCATTGCCCTGGTTAATCCTCCCTCTGTGTACACAGAGCTCCTCCCCCGACGTGTCATGTGTCGCTTCTGTTTATATTTGCATAACTCCGGGGCGATGACCTCTGATAGGGCGAAGCATAGAGAGGCGGGAGAGCCGCGATCCCTCTCAACCTATCGCACTTTCTCTCCGCCCTCTGGCCAAAAGCGCGGATTTTTTTTCTTCCCATAACTCCCGCTTATTGCAGGCCGCGCCCCCTATTTTTTTTGTGGGCGGGCGCTGCCTGACGTCAGTTCCGGGCGTAACTAGCGAGGCTGTTCGGTTCCTGGGGCTTGACTTCCGGCCCGTCATTCCGGTAACCGGGGACAAGAAGGGGGGTACCGAGAAGACGGCGGAAGAAGAGAGCGGAGAGAGGCGGCCATCATCTGCCGGTACAGTGACTTGTCTCCCGTATATAGTGTAGTAGAGGCGTACAGACACACGTGGGTGGTCATTCAGTGCGGGGCTCCCGTGTGAGGAGATCCAGACTCTGCCCTGTACTACGTGTATATCGGGCTCTTCTCTACTCCCTTCCTCTGCACAGATCTCTTCTCATCTCGTCTCCCCTGCACAGATCTCGTCTCCCCTGCACAGATCTCGTCTCCCCTGCACAGATCTCGTCTCCCCTGCACAGATCTCGTCTCCCCTGCACAGATCTCGTCTCCCCTGCACAGATCAGGTCTCCCCTGCACAGATCTCGTCTCCCCTGCACAGATCTCGTCTCCCCTGCACAGATCTCGTCTCCCCTGCACAGATCTCGTCTCCCCTGCACAGATCTCGTCTCCCCTGCACAGATCTCGTCTCCCCTGCACAGATCTTGTCTCCCCTCCCCCTCCTCTGCACAGATCTCTTCGCCCCTCCTCTGCACAGATCTCTTCGCCCCTCCTCTGCACAGATCTCTTCGCCCCTCCTCTGCACAGATCTCTTCGCCCCTCCCCTGCACAGATCTCTTCGCCCCTCCCCTGCACAGATCTCTTCGCCCCTCCCCTGCACAGATCTCTTCGCCCCTCCCCTGCACAGATCTCTTCGCCCCTCCCCTGCACAGATCTCTTCGCCCCTCCCCTGCACAGATCTCTTCGCCCCTCCCCTGCACAGATCTCTTCGCCCCTCCCCTGCACAGATCTCTTCGCCCCTCCCCTGCACAGATCTCTTCGCCCCTCCCCTGCACAGTTCTCTTCGCCCCTCCCCTGCACAGTTCTCTTCGCCCCTCCCCTGCACAGTTCTCTTCGCCCCTCCCCTGCACAGTTCTCTTCGCCCCTCCCCTGCACAGTTCTCTTCGCCCCTCCCCTGCACAGTTCTCTTCGCCCCTCCCCTGCACAGATCTCTTCGCCCCTCCCCTGCACAGATCTCTTCGCCCCTCCCCTGCACAGATCTCTTCGCCCCTCCCCTGCACAGATCTCTTCGCCCCTCCCCTGCACAGATCTCTTCGCCCCTCCCCTGCACAGATCTCTTCGCCCCTCCCCTGCACAGATCTCTTCGCCCCTCCCCTGCACAGATCTCTTCGCCCCTCCCCTGCACAGATCTCTTCGCCTTCGCCCCCCCTGCACAGATCTCTTCGCCCCCCCTGCACAGATCTCTTCGCCCCCCCTGCACAGATCTCTTCGCCCCCCCTGCACAGATCTCTTCGCCCCCCCTGCACAGATCTCTTCGCCCCCCCTGCACAGATCTCTTCGCCCCCCCTGCACAGATCTCTTCGCCCCCCCTGCACAGATCTCTTCGCCCCCCCTGCACAGATCTCTTCGCCCCCCCTGCACAGATCTCTTCGCCCCCCCTGCACAGATCTCTTCGCCCCCCCCTGCACAGATCTCTTCGCCCCCCCTGCACAGATCTCTTCGCCCCCCCCTGCACAGATCTCTTCGCCCCCCCTGCACAGATCTCTTCGCCCCCCCTGCACAGATCTCTTCGCCTCCCCTGCACAGATCTCTTCGCCTTCGCTCCCCCCCCCCCGCACAGATCTCTTTGGCCCCCCCCGCACAGATCTCTTTGGCCCCCCCCCCCCGCACAGATCTCTTTGGCCCCCCCCCCCCCCTGCACAGATCTCTTCGCCCCCCCTGCACAGATCTCTTCGCCCCCCCTGCACAGATCTCTTTGCCCCCCCTGCACAGATCTCTTCGCCCCCCCTGCACAGATCTCTTCGCCTCCCCTGCACAGATCTCTTCGCCTTCGCTCCCCCCCCCCCCCCGCACAGATCTCTTTGGCCCCCCCCGCACAGATCTCTTTGGCCCCCCCCGCACAGATCTCTTTGGCCCCCCCCGCACAGATCTCTTTGGCCCCCCCCGCACAGATCTCTTTGGCCCCCCCCGCACAGATCTCTTTGGCCCCCCCCGCACAGATCTCTTTGGCCCCCCCCGCACAGATCTCTTTGGCCCCCCCCCCCCCGCACAGATCTCTTTGGCCCCCCCCCCCCGCACAGATCTCTTTGGCCCCCCCCCCCCGCACAGATCTCTTTGGCCCCCCCCCCCCCCGCACAGATCTCTTTGCCCCCCCCCCGGCACAGATCTCTTTGGCCCCCCCCCCCCGCACAGATCTCTTTGGCCCCCCCCCCCCGCACAGATCTTTGGCCCCCCCCCCGCACAGATCTCTTTGGCCCCCCCCCCCCCCCTGCACAGATCTCTTTGGCCCCCCCCCCCTGCACAGATCTCTTTGGCCCCCCCCCCCTGCACAGATCTCTTTGCCCCCCCCCCCTGCACAGATCTCTTTGGCCCCCCCCCCCTGCACAGATCTCTTTGGCCCCCCCCCCCTGCACAGATCTCTTTGGCCCCCCCCCCCCTGCACAGATCTCTTTGGCCCCCCCCCCTGCACAGATCTCTTTGGCCCCCCCCCCCTGCACAGATCTCTTTGGCCCCCCCCCCCCCTGCACAGATCTCTTTGGCCCCCCCCCCCTGCACAGATCTCTTTGGCCTCCCCCCTGCACAGATCTCTTTGGCCTCCCCCCTGCACAGATCTCTTTGGCCCCCCCCCCCTGCACAGATCTCTTTGGCCCCCCCCCCCCCTGCACAGATCTCTTTGGCCCCCCCCCTGCACAGATCTCTTCGCCCCTGCACAGAGCTCCCTTTCCTTTCTCCTCTCCCCCCTCCTCTATCCCCCATAATGATTGTGGGGATCAGGGTGCCCCCTGTGGTGAGAGCAGGGATTAGCGGAATCTCCATGATGAGTGTGGACATTTGAGTGCCGGGGATCAGCAGACACCCTCATGATGAATGAACCCTCCTTATGATTAATGGGGATCAGTCAAACCCTGTATTAGGAGTGCTGGGGTGTGGGGACGCCCCCATGGTGAGCGCGGGGATCAGCGGGAAGCCGGCTGTGGCTCTCACTGATTGGTTGGACATATAGGACATGTGTAGATTCCCCAGTGAAGGATCCAAAGGGGGTTTTCTTGCCTGTACAGATGTCCGATCCCTCTGGAATAGATGTGTAGGGATCTGATGGCACCTTGTGGGCCACAAACATCCTGCCGATCTGTCAGTCTGAGTCTGAGGACATGTACAGGAAAATCGATTTTGAATCCAAACTTTTATTTTTTTAACAAATAATGAACAGTTAAATACCAGCTTTGCCCTGATGCTTTCCTCTTCCCTCCCCAGTGTATAGAAGCTGGATTTTTTTTTTTTTTCTCTTAATCCAAACCACGCCCCTTCCTGCCCCGCCTTGCATTCCCTCGGATTATAACGTGACAGCACTGGATTTGCTGGGTGGGTGTGCAAATATAGGATAAAGTGTTAAAAAAAAAAAGGGGGGGGGGCGGATATGGTAGTAAAGGAACTTTTTTACAGCTGGAAATAAACTAAAAAAAACACAAAAAATAAACTTTGCAGAGCCCCTCCCACCCTCCACTTCACACCGACAGGCTTCTCTGAGGCTGCAGGTTGTTTGCGGGGCCCTGGCTGTCCTCCCTTATAATGCAGATCTATTGGTCCTGCCTTTTCTGTGATGACATCATAGTGCGGAGCGCCTCAGAGAAGAGCCTGCAGGAGACCGGTTGTACAAATGGAAGGAGCCCGCTGAAGCGAGGGAAACCTTTGCAGCTTATTCCACTATTCCTAGACTTATAATGGTTGTAAATCCCAACCCCTTACTTAAGACCAGTGAAGGGACTCTCTGCAGGTGATGCACAGAGATGAAGCAAAACCCTCCTGCATACGTTGTACCCGTTTATCTTCTCTAGATCTGTGCAAATTCCAGATATTTGTAAAGCTTGTCTGTGCGGTCAGAAAAAAGGGGGCAGAGAGCTGAAATTACACTCTGCAGAGCTCGGTTAAAGCCGATTGGAGGGAAGAGACACACCCCCTTCGCACAGGTACAGAGCTGAGGCCGTCAATCACAGGCTACATGCTGGAGCTCCCTCCCCTGTCACCATTTTTTCTTTTGGTGTCAGGAAAACTTGTCAGAAGTGATTCTGATAGCAGAACAACAGAACAGTTCTGTGGTGAGGTGATGCAGCCGCTGTGTGTGATGTATTATAGTGTGAGTGACCCGGGGCCCTCCAGCTGTTGTGGAACGAAGTTTCCCATGAGGCATTGCAAGGCTGGCAGTTACAATTACTCTCAGAGGCATGATGGGACTTGTAGTTTTGCGGCAGCTAGAGGGCCCCAGGTTGCCTACCCCTGGAGTAGTAGTATAGCATCAGCTACATACAGCAAGCAGCGCTGTGTTCTGCCAGCAGTACTGGCGACTTCCCATCTGCTGCTGGAACTAAATCGTGTCGGTCTGAATGCCATTGCTGTTGCTGTTAGTGGCGGCTCCCATGCGCGATCCCCGGAAGAAGATGGATGCGGCGGACTACAGGGGACAGCAGTGACATCGCTGGCTCCTGTGTCAGGTAAGTGGTACATAATGGACTACTATGCGATGCATAGTAGTCCATTATGCTTTACCTTTGCAGGGAGACAAAGAGGAAGTAACACCCATCAGGGTTTACTTCCTCTTTTAATATGTAAAGTTAAAAAAAAAAAAGGCAATTTATTATAAATTTCTCTATGCAGTGGTAAATATAAATAACCAACTATATGGTTAGGGAGCAAAATATCTAATCTACTCTGAGAATAACAGACAGAAGAGAGATACTGTATATACTATTAGAAGAGAGATACTGTATATACTATTAGAAGAGAGATACTGTATATACTATTAGAAGAGATATATACTAGGGATGCACCGAAATTTCGGCCGCCGAAACATATCGGCCGAAAATGCCCTTTTCGGCAATTTGCCGAAAGGAAAAAACGGCCGATAATTGAGCGGAAAATGGGGCGGGGCCTGGGGGCGGAACTCCGCCCCCGCCCCTGGTGCCGCCCATGATGGGGGTGAATAGCGTAGGACTGATGCAGCCAGCGATGCCCCTCTGCAGTGAAGAGAGCCGTCTGGTTGAATAGAGCGCCGGGAACATCACAGCTTTAATTTCAATAGCTGTGTGTTCCCCGTCGCGCGCCGTCACATACAGCCCCTCCCCCTTGTCCGGGGAACTTTGATAGACAGATCACCTGTCTAGATTGGATGGGTGATCTGTCTATCAAAGTGCCTGGACAAGGGGGAGGGGCTGTGTGCGACGGCGCGTGACGGGGAACACACAGGTATTGAAATTAAAGCTGTGATGTTCCCGGCGCTCTATTCAACCAGACGACTCTCTTCACTGCAGAGGGGCAACGCTGGCGGCATCAGTGGGGGGCAACGCTGGCGGCATCAGTGGGGGGCAACGCTGGCGGCATCAGTGGGGGCAACGCTGGCTGCACTTATCTCTTTTATTATGTCGCCAGTCTCTGACCACCTTTTGAACCACGTCCCCAGTCTCTGACCACCTCCTGAACCACGTCCCCAGTCTCTGACCACCTCCTGAACCACGTCCCCAGTCTCTGACCACCTCCTGAACCACGTCCCCAGTCTCTGACCACCTCCTGAACCACGTCCCCAGTCTCTGACCACCTCCTGAACCACGTCCCCAGTCTCTGACCACCTCCTGAACCACGTCCCCAGTCTCTGACCACCTCCTGAACCACGTCCCCAGTCTCTGACCACCTCCTGTACCACGTCCCCAGTCTCTGACCACCTCCTGTACCACGTCCCCAGTCTCTGACCACCTCCTGTACCACGTCCCCAGTCTCTGACCACCTCCTGTACCACGTCCCCAGTCTCTGACCACCTCCTGTACCACGTCCCCAGTCTCTGACCACCTCCTGTACCACGTCCCCAGTCTCTGACCACCTCCTGTACCATGTCCCCAGTCTCTGACCACCTCCTGTATAAAAATATTTTTTAAAAACAGTCCTTTTCAGTATCGGTGCTGTTTCGGTATCGTTTTCGGTTTTCAGCCTAGTGTATTTTTCATTTTCGGTATCGGTTTCGGCACCAAAAAACCCATTCGGTGCATCCCTAGTATATTCTATTAGAAGAGATATATACTATTAGAGGAGATATATACTGTATATACTATTAGAGGAGAGATATGTTGTATATATCAGGGCTTGACAAATTTGCTTGGAATCTAGGAGCCAGCTAAAAAAGTTAGGAGCCAGGTCCGTGACGGCGATCCGGACCTGTCCCTGGCCTGACATGGAGGCCTGTCTCCAAGTCATTGCCCATAGCTCTTAGAGGGACATTTTATTTATTTTTATTTTTTTTCAAATGACAATTTTTTTTTTTAAATTGCATTTTAGTGTAAATATGAGATGTGAGGTCTCTCTGACCCCAGATCTCATATTTAAGAGGACCTGTCATGCTTTTTTCATTCCCTGTAATAGGAATAAAAGTGACACAATTTTTTTTTAAAAGAACAGTGAAAAAAAACCATGCGCCCTGGTTTTGTCGAGCCCTGGTATATACTTTTAGAGGAGATATATACTGTATATACTATTAGAGGAGAGAGCTACTGTATATACTATTAGAGATGCTGTATCAGGGTTGCACCGATAACACTTTTTTAAAGACCGAGAACAAGTACCGATACTTTTTCCACGTACTCGCCGATACCGATTACCGATACTTTTTTTTAATGTCAAGTGACAGTTTTCAAAGCACTATACAGACTAATGATATCCTCTTTATAATTATGAAGAACTGTAACTTGCGGCGCTGATGTCTGGCACTTATAGACACCAATAGGCACCACTGACTGATGGACACTGATGGCTGGCACCGATGGGTGGCACTGATTTGCAGCACCGATGGGTGGCACTGATTTGCAGCACCGATGGGTGGAACTGACTGATGGACACTGATGGCTGGCATTGATATGCGGAAATGATGGCTGGCTCTTATGGGCACTGATAGGTAGCACTGATTTTCAGCATCGATAGGTAGCACTGATAGCTGGCACTTATGGGCACCAATAGTTTGCACTTACTGATGGACACTGATGGCTGGCACTGATATGCGGCACTGATGGCCACTGATTTGCGGCAATGATGACTGGCACTGATTTGCAGCACTGATAGGTGGCACTGACTGATGAGCACTGATGGCTGGCACTTATGGGCACTGATAGGTAGCACTGATTTTCAGCATCGATAGGTAGCACTGATAGCTGGCACTTATGGGCACCAATAGGTTGCACTTACTGATGGACACTGATGGCTGGCACTGATATGCGGCACTGATGGCCACTGATTTGCGGCACTGATGGCCACTGATTTGCGGCAATGATGACTGGCACTGATTTGCAGCACTGATAGGTGGCACTGACTGATGAGCACTGATGGCTGGCACTTATGGCCACTGATAGGTGGTACTGGTATGTGGCACTGATAGGTGGCACAGATATGTGACACTGATTTGCAGCACTGATAGGTGGCACGTACTGATGGGCACTGATTTGCAGCACTGATGGCTGGCACTGATTTGCAGCACTGATAGGTGGCACTGGAGCACTTATATGCAGCACTGATGGCTGGCGCTGATAGGTGGCACTGACACACTCATGCGGCACTGATGGCTAGCACCTATGGGCACTGGTATACATAGTTACGTTGAAAAAAGACACAAGTCCATCCAGTTCAACCACAAAAAAATAAATAAAAATCATACAATCCTATATACCCAATTCTATACCCACAGTTGAACCAGAGGAAGGCAGAAAACCCCAGCAGAGCATAATCCAATTTGCTACAGCAGGGGAAAAAATTCCTTCCTGATCCCCCGAGAGGCAACCGGTTTTTCCCCGGATCAACTTTACCTATAAATGTTAGTAGCCAGTTATATTATGTACACTTAGGAAATAATCCAGGCCTTTCTTAAAGCAAACTACTGAGCAGACCAGAACCACCTCTGCAGGGAGTCTATTACACATTTTCATAGCTCTTACTGTGAAGAAACCTTTCCGTATTTGGAGATGAAATCTCTTTTCCTCTAGGCGTAGAGTGCCACCTTGTCCTCTATGGCAGGGGTTGACAAATTTGCTTGGAATCTAGGAGCCAGCTAAAAAAGTTAGGAGCCAGGTCCGTGACGACGATCCCTGGCCTGACATGGAGACGAGTGAGGGGAAGATAGCCCCCAGCCCCCCACCTGTCTCCAAGTCATTGCCCATGGCTCTTAGAGGGACATTTTTATTTGTTTTATTTTTTTCAAAATGACGTTTTTTTTTTTTAAATTGCATTTTAGTGTAAATATGAGATGTGAGGTCTCTCTGACCCCAGATCTCATATATGAGGACCTGTCATGCTTTTTTCTATTACAAGGGATTTTTACATTCCTTGTAATAGGAATAAAAGTGACACACTTTTTTTTTTTTTTTTTTTAAAAGAACAGTGAAAAAAATAAAAATAAAAGTTAAAATAAGAAAAAAAAAATATATATTTTAAATGCGCCCTGTCCCGCCAAGCTTGCGTGCAGAAGCGAACGCATATATGAAAGCGATGTTCAAACCACACATGTGAGGTATCGCTGCGATCGGTAGAGTAAGAGCAATAATTCTAGCCCCAGAGCTCCTCTGTAACTCAAAACGTGCAACCTGTAGAATTCTTTTAAACGTCGCCTATGGAGATTTTAAAGGGTAAAAGTTTGTCGCCATTCCATGAGCGGGCGCAATTTTGAAGCATGACGTGTTGGGTATCGATTTACTCGGCGTAACATTATCTTTCACGATATAAAAAAAAAAATTGGGCTAACTTTACTGTTGTCTTATTTTTTTTTTATTAAATAAATTATTTTTCCCCCAAAAAAAGTGCTCTTGTAAGTCCGCTGTGCAAATATGGTGTGACAGACAGTATTGCAATGACCACCATTTTACTCTCTAGGATGTTAGAATAAAAAAAAATATATATATATAATTAGTAAAGGGAAGGAGATAGCTCCATTAGCATTGCTGGTTGTAATTCCAACGGCCACCACAAGAGGGCGCCAGATTCCAGAAAGAACCATAGGATCACAGAAGGCCTCAAAGCCGGGGGCTCAATTACCCGCGGCCCGACGCGATCACGCCGGGGGGGATCCACGGGGACAGGATACCCCCAGCTGTGCTGCCCCAGGCGCTAGGTCGCTAATTCTAGTCGCAAATGCGACCTGGCGCCCGGGTTTTGTCGAGCCCTGCTCTATGGTGACCGTACAGTGAATAACTCGACACCAAGTTCTCTACATGGACCCCTTATATATTTGTACATGTTGATCATATCTCCCTTAATCTCTTCTTATCAAGAGTGAATAAATTCAGTTCCTCTAATCTTTCCTCATAGCTGAGCTCCTCCATGCCTCTTATCAGTTTGGTTGCCCTTCTCTGCACTTTCTCCAGTTCCCCCGATATCCTTTTTGAGAACTGGTGCCCAAAACTGAACTGCATATTCCAGATGAGGTCTTACTAATGATTTGTAAAGGGGCAAAATGATATCTCTCTCTCTGGAGTACATACCTCTCTTAATACAGGAAAGGACTTTGCTCACTTTGGAAACTGAAGCTTGGTATTGCATGCTATTTTTGAGCTTATGATCTACCAAAACCCCCCGGTCCTTCTCTACTATGGATCCCCCCCCCAGTGTACTCCTCTAGTATGTATGATGCATATTCTTAGGCCTCAAGTGCATAACTTTACATTTATCAACATTAAACCTCATCTGCCATGCAGCACTGACAGGTGGCACGAATGTGGCACTGATTTGCAGCACTGATATGGGCACAGATTTGCAGCACTAATTGCTGGCACTGATATGCAGCTCTGATAGATGGCACTGACTGAGACACTCATGTGGCACTGATGGCTAGCACTTATGGGCACTGGTATGTGGCACTGATGGACAATCATATGTGGCACTGATGTCTGGCACTTATGGGCTGCACTTATGGGCACAGGTAGGTGGCATGATACAATAAAATCGACTATAAGGGATGACAGAGTGAGTACAAGAGCCCATCTTGATATACCCTGCACTCGGCCTCAGTAAGCCTAGTCAGAATGCAGCAATGGACATCTTGTTACACCCAGCCCATATAGTTACTGAACTATATGGGCTGGGTGTAACAAGATGTCCGCTGCCGCCTTGTGACTACAGGCTACTGAGGCAGAGTTCAGTGTGTACCAAGATGGGCGTTGCTGTGTACAGCCTCTGACGGTGACTCGGCCCGTCACCTCCATTAACGATCCTGACGGCACGGTCACTGATGCACACGGCTGCGACCCACCCCTCTGCCCACAGGCTTACTTTCCTCCTCTGCGCCTCCGGACTCTGACTGTGCCGTGCTCCGCCTTCTCCCACCCACTCCACCCACTGACTTCCGGTATCGGCTGAAGCATTGGGAGCATTCGCTCAAGTACAAGTACTCGGGCAAATACTCGGTATCGGCAACCGATACTAGTATCAGTGCAACCCTGTAATGTATATAAGATATACTGTATATACTATTAGAGGAGAGAGATATACTGTATATTAGGGGTGCAACGGATCGTCACTGATCCGTGATCCAAATGGGTCACCCTGTTTGGATCGGCACACCGCGTGATCTGCGGAGCACTCCGCTGATCGTGTGGCTTAGGAAAGGCGGCGGCCATCTTGGTACACCCCACACCCCTGCACAGTAATGATGGTGAGAAGGGGGCAAGCGGACATCTTGTTACACCCACCGGAGTTTTAGATCTCACAGTTATTTGAACACACACCGGAACTTATATGCTTAAATACAGTATTTGTAAATCCAACACACTGTTTAGATGTTAAATTTTAAAAGCGGCAGCAAACCTGCTGACCTTACATGGTTGCTAATGGTTAAATGTGAAAATCAGAGGTGTTCTGTCACATTAGCAACCATGTAAAGTCAGCGGGTTTGCTGCTGCTTTTAAAATGTAACATCTAAACAGTCCGTCGGATTTAGAAATATTGTATTTAAAGCGGTTCTCCACCCTAAAGGGGAAGTTCCGCTAATCTGATCCCTCCCCCCCTCCGGTGCCACAATCGGCACCTTTCAGGGGGGAGGGGGGTGCAGGTATCTATCTGCACCCACTTCCAGGTACAGACTGCTGCAGACCCCCGCAGATGCGCCCCCCCGTTGTGTTCTGGGAAACGCACAGTTCCCAGGACACAGCGGGGACCAGAAGAGACGCACAGCGTGACTCGCGCATGCGCAGTAGGGAACCGGGCAGTGAAGCCGCAACGCTTCACTTCCCGATTCCCTGACAGAGGATGGCGGCGGTGGCAGCAGCGAGACGAGCGATCGCTCGTCATCTGCCGCCGACATCGCTGGACCCTGGGACAGGTAAGTGTCAATTTATTAAAAGTCAGCAGCTGCAATATTAGTAGCTGCTGGCTTTTAATATTTTTTTTTTAGGTGCAGAACCGCTTTAAGCATAAAAGCTCAGTTTTGTATTGAAAATAACTGTGAAATCTATAACGCCGGTTGGTGTAACGAGATATTTTATTTATTTTTTTGCTGATCCGAAAAATGATCTGAGCCGTGACTTTGATCCGAAGAACGATCCGATCCATTGCACCCCTACCGTATATACTATTGGATCCCTTTTACACTGGGACATTTTACAGGCACTTTAGCGTTAAAAAAAAAAAAAAATAAAGCGCCTGAACGAAGCTGCAACTGCAATCCCAATGTAAAAGCCCGAGTGCTTTCACACTGAGGCGCTGCGCTGGCAGGGCATCAAAAAAAGTCCTGCAAGCAGCTTCTTTGCAGCGCTTTTGGAGCGGTGAATACAACGCTCCTAAAGCGCCCCTTCCCATTGAAATCAATGGAAAGCGCCTGCAAAGTGCTTTTGGCAGCAGCACTTTGTGGGCGCTTTTAACCATTTATTTAGCCACTAGCAGGGGTTAAAAGCGCTCGAAAAACGCTGGTAAAGCGCTGCTAGTTTAAGCGGCGCTTTACGAGCGTTTTTCGGGCGCTGGCATTGTGAAAGGGCTTTTAAAGCACTCAGGCTTTGACATTGGGATTGCAGATGAGGCTTCTTTCAAGCGCTTTACAGGTGCTTTTTTTTTTTTTTTAACGCTAAAGTGCCTGAAAAATGCTCCAGTGTGAAAGGGGTCTTAAAGGTTAATTATGGTAAATGTCATCAGACTCTGAGATCAAATTTTTTATTTAAAAGAAAACAATGTCTTCCTTCAAGAAAATGTCATTTTAAGAGCGTTCGTTCGATTTTCTAATCGTTAGTGGGGTCAAATCGATGTTCATTTTCAAGCACAGTGATGGAAAAATTTGGAAATAATAAAACTTCTTGGTGGAAGGAATTCTCAGTGTATGTGGTTTTCGTTCCCAAAATTTCATTCATTAAAGACAAGTGAAAATTTCAAACGTTCTTTCTTTCAGCGAATGTACAAAGATTTTTCATCTGAATATTCTTGTCTGGAAATGTATCCGTGTGGCCAGCATAAAGCTCGGTGCACACCTATGCAGTTTGCTTTTCATCTGTTTCTGCGGTGCTTTTTGCGTTTTCGGTTTTGCACATGTGATTTTGCTGCGATTTAGTTTTGTGCATTTTTTTTTTTTAGACAATTTGTTGTTGGGCAGATTAAAAAAACTAATTGCTGCAAAAACGCACTACATGCTTTTCTGCAGCTTCTCCATTGAAGTATATTGAACCGAAAAAAGAAAAAAAAAGTCCCCGCCCCTTTTCCAAATACGCAGAGGCTGAAAAAAGCACAGATGTGAACGTGTCCTATAGGAAACCATGTAAATGAACTGTAGAGCGTTTCTGAAAAAAAGCACCAAAAAAACACATAAGTGTGAACAAGGTCTAAGACGTGTAGTGACATAATGGGGTTGAAAAAAAAAATTAGCCCTTTATAGTACAAAAAAAAGCAAATAATGCTGTAAGGGGTTAATTTTTATTTATTTTTTTAACTGTAGCTATAATGATAGCACTGTGAAAGTAATATTTACAGTGGCGATTATTTTTTATTTTTTTTTTGTACTAATAAAGGGCACATTTTATTTATTTGTTTTGTTATAACTCCATTATGTTACTGGGCGATTAAACGATTTATGAAAAAAAAAATACTATATATATATATATATATATATATATATATATATATATATATATATATATATATATATATATATATATATATATATATATATATATATATATATATATATATATATATATATATATATATATTTATTATTATTATTATTAATAAAAAAAAATATATATATACCTTTTTTTTTATTTATTTATATTATAGTTTTAGTTGTTTCAGCCCTGTTTTCCACCATGTCTTCTGCCCTGGACCACAGAGCTCACCCTAAGCTTGATTCATTACGTGTTTCTACACATTCCAGCTCAATAAAATTAAAGAGGCACTCCAGTCTCCCTCCAGATACCCAAATACTGTAGCTGCTAACATTTAATGTGTGGACACTTACCTGTCCAGAGATCCATCAGTGTCGGCACCCCAAGCTGATTCTTCAATTGGCTTTGGGGGGGGGGGGGGGGTGCAGTACCGGCATCTTAACTAAGGGAAACCTGCAGTGAAGCCTTGCAGCTGGTTTCCCACTGCGCGTGCGCGAGCCGTGCTTTGCGACTTATTATTTTACAGGATTTAATTAGTGGCAACAGTTTGCACAGTGCTTTACAACATGGGGGCAGACAGTACAATTACAATACAATAGGAATCCAAGGGCCCTGATTGGTCGTGCAGTCTCCTAGTACCTGTGATGTGTCCCAGAAGGCTGCGGGAAGGGAGGGGGGGGCGGGGCAAACTCCAGCTTTGATTGCCGTGGTGGGTACCTTTTGAAAACCAGGTACTCGTTCTCGCCACCAAAAAAAAAAAGTGGCAGAGGAGGGGGGAGGATGCAAAAATCAGAACTTCCCGTTTTGGGTGAAGTTCCGCTGTGAGAAAAATGTACTTCCCTACGCTTTAAAAACACAGGGCACTTCCATCCAGAACCAACACTTCTTGTTTGTGTTTTGCTGTTTGTGTAGTAAGAACCGGCCTTTACAGCGTTTGTGTGTGCAGACAATTCAATTTTGCAGTCGTCAGTGCTGCCGACTTCGGATCGTAGAGTGCCGCTTCCCTGAACTTCTGGATCAGGGCGTGTTCACTGTAGCATCAGGTGCTTTCTTGCTTCAGGACTAAATGTCTCCTGATTCCTCTCGCCCAGACCCCTCCTGCCCTTTTTGTCTTTGCGCATGTGTCAGGTGGATTCTTGCATTGGGACAAAATGTTCCATGAATACTGGCACCTTACTAATACTGCGCATGCATGCCCGCTCTATTGGCATCAAGAGTCTCCTGCTTCCTCGCACCCATCCTATACTGTGTATGTACAGGATCTCACAAAAGTGAGTACACCCCTCCAGTTTTGTAAATATTTTATTTGTGTCCTTAGTACAATAACAGTGCATAGTTTTAGCCCCGATCACTAATAATGTTCCTAAAGTGTCAAAAATACCAGTTAGGGGTCCGATCTCTCTGCCACAATGTTGCAGTCCCACCAAAAATTGCAGCTCGCCGCCTTTTCTAGTAAAAACAATAATATAAAAATGACGTAAATTTTCCCTCTATTTTGTACATCCCTCACGTTTTTGTAAAAAAAAAAAAAAAAAATATTCTATCTTTTCATGTGACAACACTGAAGAAATGACACTTGTCTACAATGTAAAGTAGTGAGTGTACAGCTTGTATAACAGTGTAAATTTGCCATCCCCTGAAAATAACTCAACATACAGCCATTAATGTCTAAATCGCTGGCAACAAAAGTCAGTACACCCCTAAGTGAAAATGTCCAAATTGGGCCCAAAGTGTCAATATCTTGTGTGGCCACCATTATTTTCCAGCACTGCCTTAACCCTCTTGGGCATGGAGTTCACCAGAGCTTCACAGGTTGCCACTGGAGTCCTCTTCCCCTCCTCCCATGATGACATCACAGAGCTGGTGGATGTTAGAGACCTTGTGCTCCTCCACCTTCTGTTTGAGGATGTCCCACAGATTTTCCATAGGGTTTAGGTCTGGAGACATGCTTGGTCAGTCCATCACCTTTACCCTCAGCTTCTTTAGCAAGGCAGTGGTCATCTTGGAGGTGTGTTTGGGGTCGTTGTCATGTTGGAATACTGCCCTGCGGACCAGTCTCCAAAGGGAGGGGATCATGCTCTGCTTCAGTTATGTCACAGTACATGTTGGCATTCATGGTTCCCTCAATGATCTGTAGCTCCCCAGTGCCGGTGTCCTGCCATCATATAGTGTCCGCCCCGTACTGCGCATGCGCAGTATGGGGCAGATGAATCTTCGGAAAACCTGTGCACTTGGATGGTGGGGATAGAACCTGGACTCACGGTGCAGGCGCCGTTCATTCTCTGCTATTTTCAGAATCTGTGTGTGCTGTGTACTGCGCATGCGCAGTACACAGCGGACACTATCCGATTGGGGACCATATGTGATAGGACACCGGCAGCACTCATGCAGCCCCAGACCATGACACTCCCATCACCATGCTTGACTGTAGGCAAGACACACTTGTCTTTGTACTCCTCATCCGGATTTTTTTTCGTTCACTTGCATACAGAGCCAGCACCCGCCCAGTGCAGGGTAGGTGAATCTTTTGAAATTGCTACCTGGAGCCGTATATCCCCTTTAATGGATACCTAATATGTCATGCTGGTGCTAGAATTATTGCTCTCATCCCGGCATGTGCAGCGATATGTAAGATGAACTTGGGTATATGTGGGGGATTTTATGTGCTTGAGTGTAATGCCCTGTACACATGATCGGATTTTCCCCGACAACAAAACCGTGGATTTTCTTGCAAAGTATGTTGGCTCAAACTTGTCTTGTATACACACGGTCACACAAATGTCAGAAATTCCGAACGTCAAGAATGCGGTGACATACAATACGTACAACAGGACTATAAAAAGGAAGTTCAATAGCCAGTGCCGTCCCTTTCTGCTTGATTCCGAGCATGTGTGGACTTTTGTGCATCGGACTAGTGTACACTTGGGAAAAATTTGAGAACCTACTCTCAAACATTTGTGTGCAGAAACTCCGACAGCAAATGTTCGATGGAGTATACACGCGGTCGGACTTTCCGACAACAAGCCCATTGGATAGTCCGATCGTGTACGTGGCATTACTTTCATTTAAAAAAATATATATATATATTTTTTTATTTAGTACCCCTCACCTCCTATTTATTTATTTATTTATTTATTTATTTTTCTCCATCACATATAAGGGATAAAAAGTGTGTGATTGGTGTTTTTTGGTGACCGTTTCTCTTTATTGAGACATCCAGGGTGTGGGGAGAATTCGGGCAGCACCCCAGGTGCCAACACAAAACTTCTTGACGCCATGCTGACCTGGGTTTTGTCGAGCCCTGGTAATGGGTGAAGTTATACTTTTCTTTCACAATCCCTTTCTTTTTTTTTTTTCTTTTTTTTTTTTTAAGAGTATAAGAATCACAATACAGAGGCATGGGAATATAGTAATGACAATACAGTGGCATCCAAGAGAAGACTAGTGATGAATAAAGAAAAAAAAGGAATGGAGCGGTAAAGGGAAATGGGAGGTTGCGGGATAAAAGGATGAGGGTGGGGAGATGGGGAAGTGGGGGAATTGCCCGGGGGAAACCCTAGATCTTGTGATCTGTCAGTTGCTCATACATTTGTCTACATCCTCCCCACCTCCTGGGTAGGGATGAGCTCAGGCGTGTTCGCGTGGACCACGTGCTGAGCCCGCCAGGAAGTGGGCGCAGCGCTGCGCTAATCACAGGCAGTGAGACATTTCCCCGATGCTGCAGAGATCGGGCAATGTCTCGCTGCCTGTGATTAGCGCAGCGCTGCGCCCACTTCCTGGCGGGCTCTACATGTGATCCATGTGAACACGCCTGAGCTCATCCCTACTCCTGGGGCATATAAGATCCAGGGGTCTCAGATGTGATGTGATGGAACTTTGTGCCCAAAGTCTCGGTATGGCTTCTAATCACTGGTTCACTTGGTACCACAACTTCTTTTAATTTCTAAAATGATCATGAGAGCCAACTTGCAAGCCTTGGCCATGGTTGGTTTTGTTGCTGTAAATTTAAATGTGATAAGGTCAAACTGTGTTCAGGTACAGCCTTGAAATTTTAAGATTTAGTAATTCTTCGCAGCAATTGATCTGAATGCTTCTACCCAAACTGTGTAGACAAGTTGATAAACCCGATATAAAACGCTTAATTTTCGGATGGTTACACCAGATGTGTAGAAGTGGCCCCACACAGTAGGACATCTCTGAAAGCATTTGGATGAAGTTCCTTGTATTGATTTAGCCATCCTTTGGGGATCCATGCCCTTGGGTATGCTTTTATGGTGCTTTTATCGTATTTTGATACTCAAGTTAAAGTGGTTGTAAACCCTTGCAACCAACTTTGACCTACAGGTAAGCCTAGATTAAGGCTTACCTGTAGGTCAAAGAAATATCTCCTAAACCTACACGGTTTAGGAGATATTTGCCGAAAGACAGGCACCGCTGTCGACTGCGATATTCCCGCGAGTGGCGGCTCCCATGCGCGGGAGTGACGTCATCGCGGCTTCGCCGAATGACAGCGGTGGAGCAGCGAGACCCACCGAGAAGATGGATGCTCTGGACTACAGGGGACAGCGGTGACTTCGCTGGCTCCTGTGTCAGGTAAGTGACACATAATGGACTACTGTGCAATGCATAGTAGTCCATTATGCTTTACCTTTGCAGGGAATCAAAGAGGAAGTAAACTCATCAAGGTTTACTTCCTCTTTAATTGAGGTAATGAATGTTTGCAAATTTCCTACCATCTGATAACCAAGAAAAGAGTGTGAATTAAAATGGCAATTCTGATAGAGTGCAATGGATAGACCTTCCCAGTACAGGCTGCATTTCCTTCTACATGCCCAAGACTTTGTAGGACATTTAGTTGATCCTTTGTTATCAATGTGGAGATCTGGTGGTGGAACACTTAACACCATTAAAGTCACTTTGAGTGTTTTATGGGCTAAGCTAGGCTTCTGCCTCCATAGGCCAGCCTAAAGAACCCTTTAGTAAACTACTACACCTGTGCCACCAGCACAAGGGGGGGGAGGGACGGCACTGGGATGTAAACGGTTCCTTGCTGTTGGCACTGATGCACCTCAACTACGCCCGGACAGCCAAGTGTAATTCTAGCTCCGTTTTAAAGCAACACTTAGAACATTAGTGTTCAGTTTAATTTTAAAAATACATTAAAATACAAAAAAATTAATTTTATTTCCTGCACTACTTTATACTTATGTTCTGCTTTGATTCAATGCAGCCATGGATGAATCCGACGTGAGCGATCTGGAGAACATGGTGGTGGAGGAGTTGGGCATCTCTATGAGAGAGCTTCAGGAGTTTATAGACAAAGAAGTGGAGAAGAATGAGTTTGTGAAGCAGCGGAAGGCTCAGTTGTTGGAGCTGGAGCAAATGGTGAAGCAGAAGGAGGATGAGGTGGCTCATGTGGACAGCTTGTGTGACAATGCTTCAAGGTAACGGAACAAACCATTGATTGGTATTTTTTATTACAGGGCATGGATTTATGGAACACTTTACATATTTATTATATATTCATGTCAGTCTCTGCCCTTACAAGCTAAGGTGTGTATATATATATATATATACACGCACGCACGCGCGCGCGCCAATTTAGACTGGTATGTAGGTTATGGGCTAACTTAATGAAATGTCACAAAATTGTCAGCATCCAATCAGATTCTTCCTATGATTCCCCCAGTAATTGTAGGTAAATGGGTGGCCCACTGAATGTTTTTGATAAGGTCAGCTGTGATCTGAATGAAAAAAAAAAATACTGTGTGTGTTTACAACACTATGCATTACAGGGAACATTATCCCTTCATGTAGGCACATGTTAGAGCTTTTTGGGGAAATGCCCACTGTCAATGGGAGAAATGCAAATTGTGTGTGAGCCCAAATGAACTATTTTCTTTAACAGGTGTGCTGTATAAACTGTATGTAACCTTGGCTAAATACAGTACACAGCGCCATGTTCGGGCAGTGAGAAGGAGACTCCCCACACTCGAACAGAATTAAGTCTACCTGAGTGCTGCCCAGCCATTCATAGGCAGCTATTGTCTGAATACAAAGCTTCCTTTTCTTGGGGGATCATAATGTTATCCACCTGCCTCGGCCAATCGGAGGCAGCTTTGTATTCATTTAGGGAATACAAAGCAGCCTATGAATGGCTGAGCAGCTCTTAGCCAGACTCAATTTTGTTCTGGGTGTGTGAAGTTCCAGTCCTGTTGTCGGAACGAGGTGCTGTAGACTGTAGATGAGGCTGCATACAGCTGATAGTGGGCACACATGTTAGTGTAGAAGAGGGGTCTTCAAGCTTTATAAACAAAGGGCCAGTTTACTGTCCTTCAGATTCAGTAGAAAATGCCCCAGCAAAAGTCGGTAACTGTGCTCTGTCGTTGGTGTCAATGGGAGGAATAATGCCCCACTGTTAGTGAAAGGAATGGTGCCTCGTCAATGGGGTCAGCAGAAGGAAGAATGATTTAAAGCAGGGCTCGACAAAACCCGGTCGCCAGGTCGCATTGGCGACTAGAAATAGCGACCTCGCGCCTGGGGCAGCACAGCTGGGGGTATCCTGTGTCTGTGGACCCCCCCAGCGTGATCGCGTCGGGCCGTTCCGCCGGCGGCCGAAAATTTAGGCCGCGGCTTTGAGGCCTTCTGCGGTCCTATGATTCCTTATGGAATCTGGCGCCCTCTTGTGGTCGCCGTTGGTATGACAAACCAGCAATGTTAATGAAGATTCCTCTGCCTGTATTATATTACCTGCCTCTTCTTCCCTTTATTTAGAACCCCCTAAACATTATATATATTTTTTATTCTAACACCCTAGAGAATAAAATGGTGGTTGTTGCAATACTGTCTGTCACACCGTATTTGTGCAGCGGACTTACAAGTGCACTTTTGTTGGGAAAAATAATTTAGTTAATAAAAAAATAAGACAACAGTAAAGTTAGCCCAATTATTTTTTTATATTGTGAAAGATAATGTTACGCCGAGTAAATTGATACCCAACATGTCACGCTTCAAAATTGCACCCGCTCATGGAATGGCGACAGACTTTTACCCTTTAAAATCTGCATAGGCGACGTTTAAAAAAATTCTACAGGTTGCACGTTTTGAGTTACAGAGGAGGTCTGGGGTAGAATTATTGCTCTCGCTCTACCGATCACGGCGCTACCTCCTATGTGTGGTTCGAACACCGATTTTATATGCGGGCAGGACAGGGCGCGTTTAAAAATTATTTTTTCTGCTTTATTTTAACTTTTTTTTTTTTTTCCACTGTTCTTTTAAAAAAAATGTTGTGTCACTTTTATTCTTATTACAAGGAATGTAAAAATCCCTTGTAATAGAAAAAGCATGACAGGTCCTCTTATATATGAGATCTGGGGTCAGAGAGACCTCACATCTTATATTTACACTAAAATGCAATTGAAAAAAAAATTGTCATTTGAAAAAAATAAATAAAATGTCCCTCTAAGAGCTATGGGCAATGACTTGGAGACGGGGGGGGGGGCGGCGACGGCGCTGCTATCTTCCCCTCACTCGTCTCCATGTCAGGCCAGGGACAGGTCCGGATCGTCGTCACGGACCTGGCTCCTAACTTTTTAAGCTGGCTCCTAGATTCCAAGCAAATTTGTCAACCCCTGATTTAAAGGCTGGTCAAAGGCCACTGCTTTAAGGGCCAGACTGTGGCCATTCGGAGTAGAAATTTTCCTGTGTCAGTGGGAGTAAACAGTGCATCTTTGGTATTCAAGGAGGACTAGAGCCCCGTGGTTGGCGTCGGCGGGCGGACTAGGGCCCCCGTGGTTGGCGTCGGCGGGCGGACTAGGGCCCCCGTGGTTGGCGTCGGCGGGCGGACTAGGGCCCCCGTGGTTGGCGTCGGCGGGCGGACTAGGGCCCCCGTGGTTGGCGTCGGCGGGCGGACTAGGGCCCCCGTGGTTGGCGTCGGCGGGCGGACTAGGGCCCCAAGGGCTGGATAAAGGCTAGCAAAGGGCCACAATTTGGAGACCACCAGTGGAGAAACTGGTTTGGCACAAACAAACTAGTTAAAGTGACCGTAAAAGTTGAGATCAGCTTTAAAATAGGTTGAAGGTCATAGGATCAAAAAAAAAATTTCGGCAAAAATAAAAAGTATAGCAGCCCCTCTCCTAACACATGTCCCATGGGTGTTTCTACGAATTTACTAAGGCGGGGGCTGTATATTCCTGAACGGCCACTTGTGTAGTGTAACGAATCTCTCTCTTTCCTGAATCTGCATTTTTTGGAGTAAACTAGATGGTTTAGGCCTCAGTAAGTGGGCATTTTTGGTGTCACAGCATAGTAGATGAGCTCCTATTTTGGAAAATGTTTGGAAACCATCATATGGATCAGTTCGCTGATCCTGGATAATGCTTTCACGGGAAGAAGGTGCCATTTACAATTCTGCTTATTGCAGGGCTCTTGAGGACTGTGAGATGTTGGTGAAAACACTATACAGTGAGATGGGCATCACCTACAAAGAGATCAGCTCAGACGACGATGAATCTTCCAAACCTGTGGAAGTCATCGAAATTCCAGATGAGGACGAGGAGGATGACGATGTCATGAGTGTGGGATCAGGTAGGTGACCGTGTGTGTGTGTGTGTGTGTGTGTGTGGGGGGGGGGGGGTTTATTTTTATTTTTTTCTTGTGCGTGTAGGTTTTGGAAGGGTTACACATCATGAATACTGTAACAAGGTAAATGGTATACAAGTAATTCAATAAACACACAATGTATAGCCTAATAAAGTGGTTTGTTTAACCACTTCAGCCCCGGAAGATTTTACCCCCCTTCCTGACCAGAGCACTTTTTGTGATTCGGCACTGCGTTGCTTTAACTGACAATTGTGCGGTCGTGCGACGTTGTACACAAACAAAATTGACGTCCTTTTTTTTCCCCACAAATAGACCTTTCTTTTGGTGGTATTTGATCACCTCTGCGGTTATTATTTTTTGTGCTATAAACAAAAAAGAGCGACAATTTTGGGGGAAAAAAAGCAATATTTTTTGTTATAATAAATAGCCCCCAAAATTATATAAGAAAAACACATTTTTTTCCTCAGTTTAGACCGATATGTATTCTACATATTTTTGGTAAAAAAAAATCGCAGTAAGTGTATATTGATTTGCACAAAAGCCTACAAAATAGGGGATCGTTTTATGGGATTTTTATGACACTTTTTTTTTTTTATATTAGTAATGGCGGCGATCTGCGGTTTTTATTTTCGTGACTGCGACATTATGGCAGACACGTTTGACACTATTTTGGTACCATTGTCACTTATACAGCGATCAGTGCTCTAAAAGATGAAGGGGTTAAGTGTGTCCTAGGGAGTGATTCGAACTGTGGGGGGAGGGGCTACCTAGGGCATGACGGCGATCACTGCTCCCGATGACGGGGAGCAGTAGATCTGTCATGACACTAGGCAGAACGGGGAAATGCCTTGTTTACATTTCCCCCGTTCTACCTCTCCACACCGCAATCGCGGGCCATCGGAGAGCGAGTTCCCGGGACACGCTCGTGCGGCGGCGTGCGCCAGAAAGGTGGCAAATTTAAAGGGACATACCTGTACGCCCATTTGCCTGCTTGTGCCATTCTGACGACGTATATATGCGTGCGGCGGTCGGCAAGCAGTTAAATATTCTTGGGAAATCACATTTATAATGAAATTATGAATCCTTCGCTGAAACATTGGAGTGAAAAAAAATCAGTATTTGCCTTCTTGCAAATGGCTCAATCGCCACTCCCCCTTATCATTTGGGTAAGTCTAGCCATACGCTGTAAGATTTCTCATGCTAAGCCCCGCTGAGAAAGGCAAAATCAATAGATTCAAACTGAATGGCATGAATGAGGACCGTTCCCTGCTGGGTATTTGTATTTTGCCAGCATCCGGCACCTGCAGTTGTTTGAACGCTCAGTTTGGGAATTTTTCACCGGGCTCCTTCACTTTTCAGATTGAGGTTTGTTGAGCCCAGGTGGTGCCTAAAGGCCACCCGCTGCTCAGATTTCGGCACGATTCAACAGCCGTGAATAGAGCCGGGTGTTCAGAAGAGCTCGTTATCAAGCTTTCTAATGCATCTAAAATATCGATTTGTATCCAGTTTCCAGGAGAACATTGTATTAAAGCAATTGTAAAGGTAAAAATTAAGTTTAAATTTAGTATTTTTTTGCTAGAAAATTACTTAGAGCCCCCAAATATATAGCACAAACCCTAGAGCGGGGGACTCAAACTGGTGGCCCCCCAGTTGTTGCAAAACTACCATATAGTTTGGAGTAGACTTCCCCACTTCCCAGCCATTCATTGGCAGCTTTGTATTGTCTGAATACAAAGCTTCCTTTTCTTGGGATCATAAGGTTATCCACCTGTCTTCATTTAGGGAATACAAAGCAGCCTATGAATAGCTGAGCAGCTCTCAGACAGACTCGATTTTTATTTTATTTTTTCTGGGTGTGGGAAGTTCCCGTCCTGTTGTCAGAACAAGGTAGGTGCTGTAAACTGTATGTAGATGAGGCTACATACAGCTGATAAAAAAAAAACACAGTGGGCACACCTGTTAGTGTAGAAGAGGTGTCCTCAATCTTTATAAACAAAGTGTGTATATGTATGTGTGTGTGTATATGTATGTATGTGTGTATATGTATGTATGTGTGTGTGTGTGTATGTATATATATATATATATATATATATAATCTCTATATATGTGTGTGTGTATGTGTGTATATATATATATATATATATATATATATATATATATATATATATATATATATATATATATATATATATATACACATTTTTTTTGTTTACGGTATATTTTTTTTTTTTTTTTACAGGAGAAGCGGTTATTAGTAAAACTCCCAAAGAGAAACGACTGGTGAGTAACGTTCTCTTTAATCTTGTTTATTGAATTATTTGTTCCTTTTCACCATCTGTCTTTAGGGAAAAAGTAAAGGTGGCCATAGATGACTGATTTTTTTTTTTTTTTTTTTTGGATCAGTTAGCAGGCCGATCTAAAGGAAACGAAGATTCCTCCGTCCACACAAGCAAGGTGGATAGAGGATTCCGTCCCACTGAGGCATTGTAGTGTGGAAGGAGGACGCCTTCACTGTCGGAATACACTGATCAGCAGCTGCTGTTCAAGAGATTTTCTAACATTCCCAATCGACAGATGTTGATCTAACGACCCCCTTCTGTCGTACGGATATGGCCATACATGGATGGAAATTTTATCTGGTTCACAATGAACCGGTCAAATTTCAATCCATCTGTGGCTAGCTTTAGTAAGGTTCTACCCTTTTTTTTTTTTTTTTGTATAAAGTATTGTAAAGAGGTTAAATGGTGCAAGTTTGTCACCGAGCTGTTCTAAACTGCCAAATGAGAGTTGTGACAGCATTGTCTCATTAATTGAATCCAAGGAAGATATCTGTGTTTGCAGCAATTTTTTCAAATTTTTTATTTTTTTTAATTTATTTTTCTATTAACCACTTGCTTACTGGGCACTTAAACCCCCAATTTTCAGCTTTCAGCGCTGATGCACTTTGAATGACAATTGCGCGGACATACAACACTGTACCCAAATGAAATTTTTATCATTTTTTTCCCACAAATAGAGCTTTCTTTTGGTGGTATTTAGTTACAGCTCGGAGTTTTATTTTTTGCTAAACAAACAAAAAAAGATGCAAAAAAAATAAATAAATAAATCATGTTTTAATAGTTTGTTATAAAATTTTGCAAACGGGTCATTTTTCTCCTTCATTGAAGTGCGCTGATTAGGCGGCACTGATGGGCTGCATTGGTGGGCACTGATGGGCTGCATTGGTGGGCACTGATGGGCTGCATTGGTGGGCACTGATGGGCTGCATTGGTGGGCACTGATGGGCTGCATTGGTGGGCACTGATGGGCTGCATTGGTGGGCACTGATGGGCTGCATTGGTGGGCACTGATGGGCTGCATTGGTGGGCACTGATGGGCTGCATTGGTGGGCACTGATGGGCTGCATTGGTGGGCACTGATGGGCTGCATTGGTGGGCACTGATGGGCTGCATTGGTGGGCACTGATGGGCTGCATTGGTGGGCACTGATGGGCTGCATTGGTGGGCACTGATGGGCTGCATTGGTGGGCACTGATGGGCTGCATTGGTGGGCACTGATAGGCATAGTTAAGGCGGCACTAATAGGCACAGATAAGGCGGCACCGATGGGCAAAGATGGGCACTGATAGGTACCACTGATAGATGGGACTGATGGGCACTGATAGGTGGCACTGATGGGCGGCACTGGGGTGCAGCACCTTTGAGGCAGATTGTGGGCACTGTGGGTGGCACTGCTGGGTGGCACTGTGGGCACTGCTGGGTGGCACTGACGGGGGGCAATTACGTTTTATTAGGGTGGCACTGCAGGGGGCAGGTGGGCACTGGCAGGGGGCAGGTGGGCGCTTGCATTGCTGGCCGTGATCGGGACTGATGTCCCGATCACGGCCGCCGGTGATCGGCTTTTTTTTTTCTCCTCGCGCTGTCAGCGCGAGGAGGAATACTAGCCGATTACCGGCTCCGTTATGTCACCTGATCCGCTGTCATTGGCTGACAGCTGATCACGTGATAAGGGGTCGGGATCGACCCCTTGCACGGATCGGTGATCAGGCAAATCTCATGGACTCGCCGATCAGAGCGCGCCCCTCAGGGCGCGCGCAGGCCGCTCGTACACGGGACGACGTCAATAGACGTAGTCCCGGAAAAGGAGATCCGCGCTGTAGCCGTCAATTGACTATAGCGCGGATCTCAAGTGGTTAAAGTTACTAAACCAACAAACAGTAAAATCAGTGTGTATATGCAGTAAAGCATGCCTGTTATACTCGCTGTGGAACCTAAGGGGTTAATCCTCCGCATTATGTGAAAAGGCTGTTTGATCTTGTATGTACAGATCTTCCTCCTCCCTGAGCTAGGTTCATTCATATATTTACACTTTCAGATATGTGGTCAGTAAATGCAAGAATTAAAACGCACACAAAGATTGTAATAAAGGAGATTTATTTGGCTTTGATTTAAAAATGTATTAGCCCTTGTACACACGGTCAGACATTCCGACAACAAAATCCGTCGGATTTTGTCCGAAACTTGTGTTGCATACACATGGTCGGGACAAAGTTGTCGGAAAATCCGATCGTTCAGAACGGAGTGATGTTATTTAGTTACGACGGGACTACGTTCAGGCTAGTAGCCAATAGCTTTGGTCTAGGAATTTGATCTGAGCATGCGTGGCACTTTGTCCGATCGGAATTCTCTACAAACGATCGGACAAAGTCCCATCGGACCATGTTGTCGGAAAATTTTATAGCCCAGCTTTAAAACTTTGTCTGTCGGATATTCTGACGGAAACAGTCCGATGGAGCCCACACACGGACGGATTATCCGACAACACGGTCCGATCGGACATTTTCCGTCAGAATGTCAGCTGGTGTGTACAAGGGCTTACAGATGATACGATACAGGATAAATACAGCATATTCAATCCAGGGGAGTCCCTATCTCCTAAATGAGATACCTGGAGATGATAGTCAACATGATTCAGACGCTTCAGTCCTGAATCAAACCTCAAACTCCAGACTGGCCTCCCAGTCATATTTCTATTATAGGGAAGGCAATGGCTACAACTGAAGAAAAGGTCGAAGGTTTCCAACTTCCCATAGCATAATGAACCGTTCTGTCCATGGAAGGAGGTATGCCATGCAGTGCTCCAGTAAATAACATGGAAGTCCGGAATATTTTGGGGATTTTTTCCTGTATAAAGTCTATTTTCCCCTTGTATGCTAACGGAGCAATTGTAACTTTTTGGTGATACAAAAACTCGAACTTATCCTGAAAAACGACTGAGATGGACTTTTAGACCTTCCTAGTCTATTACCCTTCTGTATGATGCTCCCAAATGGTCCTGCATGCCTTTCACCTTGGTCGATGATTGTAATTTTGAATCTTTAAAGTGATCAGTCTATACATACAGAGTTTATTGTAACAATCTCCTGAAGAAGCCTCGAATGGCGAAACGTGTAGATATACAATTATACTTCTGTTGATATTTGCTACTGATTTACTGTGGATTTTTACATTTTCAATCATAAATTTTTAATCGAAATACATTTTTCTATTCTTGGACTTTTTTTGTCTGTTTGCGCTTGAAAAGTCCCAATTCTTCTTATGTTGTATTTACAAAAAGGGATGTGGCGTCTTCAGTGTATCTTTCCAACAGACTAGCTCTATAATTATACTTCTCCTCTGTATCATTTTCAATAAGCTGCAGGAACGCTGATGATCGCTCTCGTAGTCCACTAACCTTTTCCCCGGCTTTAAAACGGCCCATACAGAGGGTACGGGCTGGAGGCGGAAGGACATGTCTGCAGTAGCCCACATTGCACCCGTGATCTACTGATTGTGGGTGCAATGCTCTGCAGAAAAAATAATAAATGCGCTTTTTTTTTTTTTTCTCTGCAGAAATATGTGCATTTATTACTTTTCTAGAAAGATGAACTTATCCTTCCTAAGCTGCATAGATGCAAGTCCTGTTCATACCACAGCATGCCGCCTTGGGGTCTGTTGCAGTGCTTTGTATAAAAATGCAGATCTGCTTTGTTTTTGCGCAACCCACCAAAGTACACTTGGTTGCAGTGTACAGAAATAAATAAAAATCCCTTGTGATGTTTTAATAAAGTTTAAGAAAAAAAAAGTAAACCAGTGCCTTGCTTTGTAGCAAAACAAGCCCCTCCCCACATGCCCATACGTATTGGACCCCAGCCTGCCCAGTAATATGATGTCTTACTACATCTTTCCACAATGCAGGCCTATACCTCTGCAGCCTTACTGAAAACAATGCACTCCCTGTGTGGCTGATGCTGTCTCTGTAGTAGTTAGGAGGTCTGAGTTGTAGAAGTCGCTAATCTACGACTTGGTGCATAAAACAACATCATCATCCTAATCATGACAGGGCCACTGTGTTGTGTTTTTTATCTTTTTATTTATTTTTATTTTTATGTCTCGTAGTCCAGAATGACATTGTAAAATACTGTTCATCCATCAGAGTGACTTTAGTGATTTCTTTTTCTAAACTGTTTAGTTAAAAGACGCTATGACCGCCATGAAGAAATGTCAAAAAGATGTACAGAATTTGGTGGAAGCCATCCACAAGAAGCCTGGTATGCTTTGCAACTTCTTTCTCTCTTCTACATTGATCCTTGTTATGTGCTGGTACTGCTTTTTTAGGGTCAGTTACATACCGTGTTCCCCTGAAAATAAACAAATAAAAATAAAATAATAAAGGTCTACTATTAATTTTGGCAACAAAAGACCACAGTAGGGCTTATTTTTGGGGTAGGTTTTATCATGTAATGTGTATTTACCAGTTCCTGTGCCCCCTCTCCCTCCCTGCCTGTCGGCTAAGGAGTCATTAGCATTTAACATTGTCATCATTATTATTATTATGATTATTATGATTATTATTATTATTATTATTATTAATTTTTTTTTTTTTTTTTATTTTTTTTTTTTTTGAGTCCTATTACATTTTCTACCATTTTAATAGTCTCCTTCTGAGCGAGCAGGTGTAGGTTTTGGCCTTTTTCCACCTGCATCGTCTTTGTTTACTGAGCTCAGTGACTTAAGCTGAAATGTACACACACACAAACAAACACGTCAGATTATTATTATACGGGATTTATATAGCACCAACAGTTAGTGCAGAGCTTTACAACATGAGGGCAGACATTACAATGCAAATCAACACAGGAGGGATCAGAGAGCCCGGCTCATTAAAACTTACAATCTAGACGAATGAGTTTGTGAATTATAGGATTTTACATGCACTATATTACTCTGCTATATTATGTACAATGTGTGTCTGTAATAATATAGTACCAAATACCTTTTGTTACAGTGCCGCTCTGCGCTTGCGTGACCTGCTGCGGGTGGGGGGGGGGGGGGGTGAGATCTCCAGGTCACAGCTGTGAGGAGAGCAGCGGGAGGTCAGCTGAGCGCCGCTGTAGCGAAGGTATTTGGCACGGTAATTCAGAAACGCACACATTGTACGTTATGTAATACGGTAATAGAGTGCATCATAGGATTTTACAAGCACTTTAACCTTTTCAGCCCCAGAAGATTTGGCCGCTGAATGACCGGGCCATTTTTTAAAAAAAATTTTGCGATTCGGCACTGCCTCGCTTTAACTGACATTTGCTCAGTCGTGCGACTTTGTATCCAAACAAAATTGACGTCCTCTTTTTTTTTTTTTTTTTTATTTATTTTTTTTTTTCTTGCAAATGGAGCTTTCGTTTGGTGGTATTTGATTACCTCTGCGGTTTTTATTTTTTGCGCTATAAACAACAAAAAAAAAAAAAAAAACAATTTTGAAAAAAAACAACACTATTTTGTACTTTTTGCTATAATAAATATTAGTTTTTGATTTTTAAAGCAAATTTTTTTTCTCAGTTTAGGCCGATATGTATTCTTATGCATATTTTTTTGGTAAAAAAAAAAAAAAAATTGCAATAAGCGTATATTGATTGGTTTGCTCAAAAGTTATAGCGCCTACGAAATAGGGGATAGATTTATAGCATTTTTATTATTATTTTTTTATTTATTTCATTTAACTAGTAATGGCAGCGGTCTGTGATTTTTATCGGGAACTGCGACATGGCCAACACGTTGGACACATTTGACACATTAGGAACACACAATATGTCACTCCTCACAGAACAGGGATTTGTGTGTTTACACACGTCCCTGCTCTGCATCAAGTGCCAGCGATCACTCCTGGCGGGGGGTCATTGTGTATATGTTTGTATATGTGTGTGTGTGTATGTATATGTATATATACTATATATTATAGTATATATATTATATATATTAAAATATATGTCTTAGCTACTTAGCTATATATTAGAGATATATATATATATATATATATATATATATATATATATATATATATATATATATATTAAAAAAAATCTAGCAATCTCTCTCAAAGACCTATTTTAAAACCTATATAAAAGTGTGTGTGTGTGTACATGCATGCGTTCTATATACAATCTATCTCTATCTATATATTTATATGCTAAAGAATACTACTGATGATGATTTTTATTTTTAGATGGACCCCAAACTCGGTCGTCTTCTCATCCCTCTTCACCTTCAAGTTCTGTGGGTGGTCCCAACCAAGCCAACGCAGCCAATGACATGAAAAAGGATGGAGACCTTGTTGTGGGTATGAGAATTCTTGGTAAGAAGAGGACCAAAACGTGGCACAAAGGGACCTTGATTTCCATTCAGATGGTTGGTAAGTACTTAGGTTGTTGATGGTTTATGACTTTCAGGGAAAAAGTAGCTTCTGATGTTACAGCAGTCAGTAAAAAGTAATTCTATTTGGCCTCTTGTAACAGTTCTATTACAGTGGAATCTCAGATTGCGAGTAACGTGATTAACAAGCGTTTCGCAATACTAGCAATTTTTTTTTCTTCTAAATTCTGACTCGGTTTTGCGAGTATCTCGCAAAACGACCAGGGTGCAGCCTCTGCGGTGTGCAGTACCGCATTTGGCCAGAGGTGCACAGGCAACGGTGACGCTCAGAATGTTTCAGAAATACTCCGTTCCCGAGTGCAGCAGAACTGTCCCCCAGTATTTCCGAGTCTCTCCAGCGCCCCCCCCCCCCAACCCCTGGCCACGTGCGGTATTGCATGTAATATAAGTCAACGCAGAACGAATTATCTCCATTTCCATTGACTTCTATGTGGAAACTCGCTTTGATATGCGAGTGCTCTGGATTACAAGCATTCTCCTGGAATGGATTATGCTCATAATTCAAGGTTCCACTGTACTTGGTTATTTACCTTGATGTACACGTCAGCAAGTAAAATGTCACATTCTCTAAGCTGGCCTTGTTTTCAGGACTTGGTGTCACTTATTGAGTACCCCTTGCTGTAGGTCTAGGTTTTAAACATTTTTTTTTAAAAGACCGTTCTGATCTGGTAAAGTTAAAAGAAGGCAGCCTTTGTTTAATAAAACCCCAATGCAGCTAGATTAGGTAAACTCTGGGGCAAATTTTGTATCCCTCCCGCCCCTCCTGCTCCCACCAATTCACATTTTTTTTGTAAAATGCCTTCCAAAGTATTTGGAATGCTGAGTCAGCTGTCTGTGTCCCTTGCTGGTACCTTCTTTGGAAGTGGTGACCAGTGATCTGCTGCTTCAGTTCAGGGTCTCTGCCAGTTGGTCTTGTTGCCTCCCCCCTCATTATGACATCACACTGCTGGAGCCAGCGAGGACCTCTTGCTGCTGGACAGCCAATGGAAAATACCATCACCTACATGAATACATGGGCACCTGAAGAGGGACCCACCTGCTCTGCATTTCAGAAGAGAGAAGACTAAGGACAATGAGCATCCCACGACTAAGACCAGACTAAGGTAAGTATTTGAGGTTTTTCATTGTAGTTTTATTTTTAATTGGTTGAAATTTGGGAAGGGGAGACCGAACATGAACTTTAAGGGTGGCTTCACACTGCTCCGCTGTGCTTTGGCTACAACGCAGCTAACTCATTGTTTCCATCTGGGTTAGCTGCGCTTTCCCATAAACTTCAATGATGTCCTGCGGTTTTTGTGCATTTTTCACAAAAACTTCGGCATGCTTGAGTTTTAATGCATTTTTGGAAAGCACACCAAAACTTTGGGACATAATTGAAGTCTATGGGAAAGCGCAGCTAAATCGCACTAAAATTGTGGGTTAGCTACGCTTTGCCCTAAGCACAGCGGGGCAGCATTAAGGCCGGGTTCACACCTGTGCGTCTTTGGTTTAGTTTCTTGGCCGAATTCAGCCATAGATTCAGCCCCAATTCGTCCCTGAAATGGGGAACGGAGACGCACAGTGTTCTTGTGCGGTTCCGCAGTTGGCTCCAGTGTGAACCCGGCCTTAAGGGGTTGTAAAGGTTTTTATAATCATGCATTCTAACACCCCTCCCAACACTTACCTGAGGTCCCTCCTCTGTCCAGCTATGTCCACAGGTGTCTCAGACATTCGAGATTCTCCTTCCTGATTGGCTGATACACAGCAGCGGCACCATTGGTTGCTGCTGCTGTCAATCAGTCAGCTAGTCAATCTGGATAGAGAGGGGGGCAGGCCAGGTTAGGGCTCCGTGTCTGAATGGATACATGGGGCTGTGACTCGGCTTGGATGCCCCCATAGCTAGCTGCATGCTGTGGGGTCACTGAACAGGAGGGAGGGGCCAGGTTCAGCGAAGAAGGACCCGAGAAGAGGAGGATCTGGCTGCTCTGTGCAAATCCACTGCACCGAGCAGGTAAGTATAACATGTTTGTCTATTTATTTATTTTTTCCTATAAAAATAACAATCCGTTTAAGCCACCTTAATGTGACAGTGAGCTAAAAAATATAGCCCCCCAATGGTTAATAACCCAGACACTTAGATATATGGTTGATGGATGGGAGGGGTTGTGTTTAGTACATTGCTTTTTTTTTATTTTTTTATTTATTTTTAAAGCTGTTTTGTTGTTTTTTTTTTGTAGGACCAGGTAAAAAATATAAAGTGAAGTTTGACAACAAAGGAAAGAGTCTGCTATCTGGCAACCATATTGCGTATGAGTACCATCCACCATTGGATAAGCTGTTTGTTGGGAGCAGAGTGGTAGCCAGGTACAAAGATGGGAACCAGGTATGGCTGTACGCTGGTATCATAGCGGAACCTCCCAGCAACAAGAATAAAATGAGGTAATTTCCTGTCTCAGGTTTACTATGATTTTTGTCTTTTATTTTTTTGTTGTTTTTGTTTTTTAGCGTTTGTTACCATAAAAGGGACAGGATTAATTTTTTTCTTTTTAAAGCATGTTCTACAGCACCGTGCCTGTGATGTGTAATTTGGACTTCTCTATCACCTGAAAGACCTGGCTGATCCTGCCTAGTTTTACCCTCCCCTCTGTAAACTGACCACAGTGTATCATGGCTGCTGAGCCCGGACACCGTGGTCAGTTTATGTGCCTCCTGTCTGCTCTCCTCTGTCTTTCTCCCTCGCTGTCAGAAATTAACAGTGCCCCCCCAACCTGCTGCTGAAATAACTTTTACATTTTCATACTATCTGCTCTGTCTCCTAATCCTGTGTGCCCGAGAGTGTGTGATTTTTATTTAACCACTTGCTTACTGGGCCATTACTCACACTTCTCTCCTACACGTAAAAATCTTTATTTGCTAGAAATTTACTTTGAACTCCCAAACACTATTATGTTTTTTGTTTTTTTTAGCCGAGACTAAAAAAAAAAAAAATGTTTTCCTCCGTTTAGGCCGATATGCATTCTTCTACATATTTTTGTTAAAAAAAAAATCACAATACGCGTATATTGATTGGTTTGCGCAAAAGTTTTAAAGCGTCTACAAAATAGGGGATAGATTTATGGTATTTTTTTATTATCTTTTTTTTCTTTTTTTTACTACTAGTAATGGCGGTGATCTGCGATTTTTAGTGGTATTGCAACGGACAGATCGGATGCTTTTGACAATATTTTGGGACCAGTGACTTTTATACAGCGATTAGTGCTATAAAAATGCACTGATTACTGTGTAAATGACGCTGGCAGGGAAGGGGTTAAACACTAGGGGGCGATCAAGGGGTTAACTGTGTTCCCTCAGCGTGTTCTAACTGTAGGGGGAATGGGCTCACTAGAACATGACAGAGATCACTGCTCCCGATGACAGGGAGTAGTAGATCGCTGTCATGTTGCTAGGCAGAACAGGGAAATACCTTGTGCCATGATCACAGGTCACCAGTGGACATTGGGTCTGCGGGCACGCTCACGCACGCACACTAGCCCGTGATTTATAGGGGACGTATAGGTACACCCATTTGCGCAGCCGTAACATTGTGCCGACGTATATTGCTGTGCGCTGAACGGCAATAGGTTAAGTAAGAGTAATAACATACGAGAGATGCTGTATGTGTTTAAAGGAAGGAGGAACCGAGACGGAAGGACAGTGTAAAAGCGAAAACATATTTTACTGCTTCCCAAATATATTTATATAATGACCTCTGCTGTTTGTTTCATATCCCTTGTAAGCGTAGGCTAGGTCAGGATGTGTGACTAAGAATAACCACAGCGGGTGACCGATCATGCCGGAGGGCGGCCCGTTCTCGGGAGGAAGTCGTATCACATCCTCTTAGAACAATAGGGTTTCCGCCCAACCGTCATTTTACAATGGCCCGGGGTGGAAGCAATTAAACAAAATAATGGTATAAGTCCAAATTGGTAAATTTTACAAATTTATATATTGGATTACAAGTTTGGATAAGGGCTCATTAACCACTTAACGACCAGCGCACGACGATGTACGTCCTATTTTTGAAGAGGGATATCTCGGTAACGGCAGCAGCTGCTGCCACAACCGAGAGATCCATCTTTTCAGGCGCCGGTCGTCTGTTCGATAACGGTGGTCTCCGGCGGATTCGCCGCGAGATCACCACTATCGGCGGCGGGAGAGGTGCCACCCCCCCCTCCCGCCGCCCTCCCGCACCTTCCGCCTCTTACCGGAGCCGTCGGTAGCGGCGGAGGCGATCTGGTCCTTTTGCTAGCTGAATATGGAGACGAGTGACGCTAAGATGGCCCCCACTCGTCTCTATACCATAGGAGGGCGGAAGCGACGTCAAAATGTCACTTCCACCCATACCTCTTAAAGGTATATTTTTTTTAAATGTGTAATTTTTTTTTTTTTCTATTTTTATTTTATTTTTTGCATTTTAGTCCAAATATGAGATGTGAGATCTTTTTGACCCCAGATCTCATATTTAAGAGGACCTGTCATGCTTTTTTCTATTACAAGGGATGTTTACATTCCTTGTAATAGGAATAAAAGTGATCCTTTTTTTTTTTTTTTAAAACAGTGTAAAAATAAATAAAATCAATTAAAATAAATAAGAAAAAAAAAAAAAGGTTTTTAAAAACACCCTGTCATGACGAGCTTGCGCACAGAAGCGAGCGCATACGTGAGTAGCGCCCACATATGAAAACGGTGGTCAAACCACACATGTGAGGTATCGCTGCGATCGGTAGAGCGAGAGCAATAATTCTAGCCCTAGACCTCCTCTGTAACACAAAATTGCAACCTGTAGAATTTTTTAAATGTTGCTTATGGAGAT